>NC_048595.1:86882414-87212337 GCF_003668045.3 Cricetulus griseus | reverse complement strand
GAGGAGAGACATCTGAGTATTTGATCTGTTTGCACCTACCGGAAGGGAACTTTGGTCGCATACCCACCAGGAGAGGAAGAGATTCCTTCAACACCCACCAGAAGAAGTGACGGGAAGAAGACAATATAAAAACAAAATCAACAACAGAAAAACCAATATGACACCACTGGAGTCTAGGGACCCTACACCAGCAAGATCTGAACATCACAACGCAGATGAAGCAGAAGAGAATGACCTTAAAAACATCTTCATGAAAATAATAGAGGGCCTCAAAGAGGATATAAGAAAATCCCTTAAAGAAATGTAAGGAAAAAAAGCTAGAAATACTAGAAATCAACAAATTTCTTAAAGAAAGCCAAGATAATAAAATCAAACAGCTAAAGGAAACAATTCAGACAGTTCAAGACCTAAAAGCTGAAATAGAGACAATAAAGAAAACACAAACTGAGGGAATTCTGGAAATAGAAAAGCTGAGTAAATGATCAGGAACTACAGATGCAAGCATAACCAACAGAATATAAGAGATGGAAGAGAGAATCTCAGGAGTTGAAGATACACTAGGAGAAATAGACTCATCGACCAAAGAAAATCTTAAATCCAACCAATCCCTAACACAAAATATCCAGGAAATATGGGACACTGTGAAAAGACCAAACCTAAGAATAATAAGTATAGAAGAAGGTGAAGAAACCCAACTCAAAGGGGCAGAAAACACATTCAACAAAATCATAGAAGAGAACTTTCCCAAACTAAAGAAAGATATGCCAATGAAAGTACAAGAAGCCTACAGAACACCAAATAGACTGAACCAAAAAAAGGTCTCCTAGCCACATAATAATTCAAACACCAAACATACAGAATAAAGAAAGAATACTAAGAGCAGCAAAGGAAAAAGGTCAAACCTATCAGAATTACACCTGACTTTTCCATGGAAACTCTGAAAGCCAGAAGGTCTTAGATAGATGCTCTACCTACACTACGAGACCATGGATGCCAGCCCAGACTACTATACCCAACAAAGCTTTCAGTCAATATAGATGGAGAAAACAAGATATTCCATGACATAACCAGATTTAAACAATACATATCCACCAATCCAGCCTTACAGAAAGTGCTGGAAGGAAAACTCCAACCCAAAGAAATTAACTACAACCAGAAAAACATAGGCAATAGATAATCCCACTTTACCAACAGCCAAAAGAAAAATGGAGTGGAAATCCACACACAATTCCACCACCACCACCAAATCCAAAACAAACAAGAATGAACAATAAATGGTCATTAATATCCCTTAATAACAATGGTCTTAACTCACCTATAAAAAGACACAGACTAGCAGAATGGATAAGAAGACAGAATCCATCCTTCTGCTGCATACAAGAAACACATCTCAACTTCAAAGACAGACAGTACCCCAGAGTAAAGGGTTGGGAAAAGATTTTTCAATCAAATGGACCCAAGAAACAAGTGGAAGTAGCAATCTTAATATCTAATAAAATATACTTTAAATTCTAATCAATCAAAAGAGATGAAGGAATTGTCCTACTAATCACAGGAGAAATCCATCAAGATGAAGTCTCAATCCTGAACATCTATGCCCCAAATACAAAGACATCCACATTTGTAAAAGAAACACTACTAAAACTCAAATCACACTTATAGTGGGATGCTTCAACACCCCACTCTCACCACAAGACAGAAACACCAGAAAGAAACTTAACAAAAAAAAACAAAGGAATTAATAGAAGTTATAGCCCAATTGGGTTTAACAGACATCTATGGAACATTCCGTTCAAACACAAAAGAATATACCTTCTTTTCAGCACCACATGGAACCTTCTCTAAACTTGACCACATACTTGGCAACATAGCAAACCTCAACAGGTAAAAAAAAAAAATTTAAATAACCCCCTATATCTTATCAGACCACCATGCTTTAAAGTTAGAATTCAACAACACAAATTGCAGAAAACCCACAAACTCATGGAAATTGAATAATGCCCAATTGCACCACTCCTGGGTCTAGGATGAAATAAAAAAAGAAATTAAAGATTTCCTAGAATTCAATGAGAATGAGAACACAACATACCCAAACTGATGGGACACTTTGAAATCAGTGCAAAGAGGAAAGTTCATAGCACTAAGTGCTCACATGAAGAAACTGAAGAATAGTCACAGCAGAGAATTGACAGAACAACTGAAAGCTCTAGAACACAAAGAAGCCAATGAACCCTGGAGGAGTGGACGTCAGGAAATAATCAAATTGTGGGCTGAAATTAACAATGTAGAAACTAGGGAAACAATACAAAGAATTAATACAATGAAGAGTTACTTCTTTGAGAAAATCAACAAGATGGACAAACCTTTATCCAAACTTACCAAGCAGCAGAGAGTGAACATGCAAATTAATAAAATCAGAAATGAAAAAGGGGGACATAACAACAGACACAGAGGAAATCCAGAGAATCATCTGGTCATACTTTGAAAACCTGTATTCCTCAAAATTTGAAAGTCTAAAGGAAATGGACAGTTTTCTGGATAGATTTCACTTACCAACATTAAATCAAGAATAGATAAGCCATTTAAATAGACCTATAATCCCTAAAGAAATAGAAGTAGTCATCAAAAGTATCCCAACAAAAAAAAAAAAAAAAAACCCAGGACCAGATGGTTTCAGTGCAGAATTCTACCAGAAATTCAAGGAACAGCTAATACCAATTCTTCTCAAAGTATTCCACATGATAGAAGCAGAAGGGTCATTGCCAAAGTCTTTACAAGGCTTCAATAACCTTGGTACCCAAGCCACACAAAGACACAACTAAAAGAGAGAACTACAGACCAATATCCATCATGAACATCGACGCAAAAACACTCAATAAAATACTGGCAAATTGAATCCAAGAACACATCAGAGAAATCATCCACCATGATCAAGTAGGCTTCATCCAAGGGATGCAAGGATGGTTCAATATATGAAAATCCATCAATGTAATCCACCATATAAACAGACTGAGAAAGAAAAACCACATGATCATCTCACTAGATGCTGAAAAAGCCTTTGACAAAATCCAACACCCATTCGTGATAAAGGTCTTGGAGAGATCAAGGATAACAGGAACATACCTGAACATAATAAAGGCAATATACAGTAAACCAACAGCCGACATCAAACTAAATGGAGAGAAATTCAATGTGATTACCCTAAAATCGGGAGCAAGACAAGGCTGTCCACTTTCTCCATACCTTGAAGTTCTAGCTAGAGCAATAAGACAACAAAAGGAGATCAAGGGGATACAAATTGGAAAGGAAGAAGTCAAACTTTCACTATTTGCTGATGATATGATAGTCTACATAAGTGACCCAAAAAATTCTACCAGGAAACTCCTACAGCTGATAAACACCTTCAGCAAGGTAGCAGGATACAAAATTAACTCAAAAAAATCTGTAGCCCTACTGTATACAGATGATAAACTCAATGAGAAAGAAATCATAGAAACATCACCTTTCACAATATCCACAAGCAACATAAAATATCTGGGGTTAACACTAACCAAAAAAGTGAAAGACCTGTACAATAAGAACTTTGAGACTTTAAAGAAAGAAATTAAAGAAGATACCAAAAAATGGAAGGCTTGGATATGTAGGATCAACATAGGAAAAATGGCAATCTTGCCAAAAGCAATCTACAGATTCAATGCAATCCCCATCAAAATCCTAGCACAATTTTTCACAGATACTGAAACAATAATTCTCAACTTTATATGGAAAAACAAAAGACCCAGGATAGCCAAAACAATAGAGGAATTTCCGGAGTCATCACCATCCCTGACTTCAAGCTCTATTATAGAGCTATAGTAATGAAAACAGCTTGGTATTGGCACAAAAATAGACAGGTAGTGTTACGATAAATCTTTCTGCCAAAAGCCACCGAGCCCCACTACCACATATGCACTTTACACCCAAGTTAGGGCCCAAATTAATACACAGAGAGACTTGTATTAGGTTCAAATGCTGCTTGGCCAATGACTAGGATTCTCATCTGTTAGCTCAGTCTTAATTATCATAAATCTATATATTTTATAAGACTTATCTTATAGAGGATGCCTTCTGCTGGCTCCCTCTCTTGTCAGTGGCTCACATTGCGCCACTGGAGGAGGCGCCGAGGGGATAGGGGACATTTCCTGTTTCTCCTTGCTTAAATATAAATCTCCTTGCTATGTCACTTCCTGCCCAGATCACCACTTCTCTACTACATTTCCCAGAATCCTCTTTGACTCCTAGTCCTGTCTAACTTGCTGTCTCATTGGCCAAACAGAACTTTATTGAACAATCAATAAGATAAACATACACAGTACATTCCCCATCAAGGTAGACCAATGGAATTGAGTTGAAAACCCTGATATTAACCCACACACCTATAAACACCTGATTTTTGACAAAGAAGCTAAAGTTATACAATGTAATAAAGAAAGCATCTTCAACAAATGGTGCTGGCATAACTGGATGCTGACATGTAGAAGACTGCAGATAGATCCATGCCTAGTGCCATGCACAAAACTTAAGTCCAAATGGATCAAAGACCTCAACATAAATCCAGCCACACTGAACCTATTAGAAGAGAAAGTGGAAAATACCCTTGAACAAATTGGTACAGGAGGCCACTTCCTGAACCTTACACCAGTAGCACAGACACTGAGATCGACAGTTAATAAGTGGGACCTCCTGAAACTGAGAAGCTTCTGTAAGGCAAAGGACACTGTCAGCAAGACAAAAACGGCAGCCCACAGATTGGGAAAAGATATTCACCAATCCCACATCTGACAGAGGGCTGATCTCCAAAATTTACAAAGAACTCAAGAAGCTAGTTTCCAAAACACCAAATAATCCAATTAAAAAGTGGAGTACAGAACTAAATAAACAATTCTCAATAGAGGAACCTAAAATGGCTGATAGACACATAAGAAAGTGTTCAACATCCTTAGCCAACAGGGAAATGCAAATCAAAACAACTCTGAGATACCATCTTACACCATCAGAATGGCTAAAATCAAAAACACCAATGACAGTTTATGCTGGAGAGGATGTGGAGAAAGGGAAACACTCCTCCACTGCTGGTGGCAGTGCCAACTTGTACAGCCACTTTGGAAATCAGTATGGTGACTCCTCAGGAAAATAGGAATCAATCTACCACAAGATCCAGCAATTCCACTCTTAGGCATATACCCAAAAGAAGCACATTCATACAACAAGGGCATCTGTTCAACTATGTTCATAGCTGCCTTATTTGTAATAGTCATAACCTGGAAGCAACCTAGATGCCCTCAACTGAAGAATGGATAGAGAAAATGTGGTACATTTACACAATGGAGTACTACTCAGCAGGCATGGGCATGGACATGTCAAGGAACCAAAGCCTTCCCCTCCCCCAGATGAGGCTCAGAAGAAGGGTAAGGCTTTCCTCTGGTCCAAGTATAAATGTTGGCAGTGTGTACAAAAGCAAGAAACTGAGGCTTCTTCCTCCTGGATGTTCACAGCCTGAGACTGCTCACCTACAGATGACTTCTAATAGTCCTACTCCCACCCGCCTGTGCTGTGCACAATAAAAGCTCTGAAGCTTTCAATTGTTATTGCATTGTTGGTACAATTCCCTTAGGGCTCACAAATACCCCCCATCCCCATCTAGCTTTTCAGTACTATCTTTGTGTCTGTCCTTCCTTCATTTTCTGACCAACCCCATCATGTTTCAAGACCAGGCTGTGTTGGGCAGAGCAGATATATTTTTAACTCTGAGGAGACATAGTATGAAATAAAGTGGTTACTAAAATACAGTCATGAGGCTGGCCTCAAACACCCAGAGATCTGCCTCCAGAGTGCTGGAATTAAAGGCATGTGCTGCCACCACCTGGTTTCTTTTTTCTTTCTTTACAACACTGGCCAAAACCTAGGTGTGCTTTCTCTAACACTTGGTGAAAGGTTCAGGCTTTAATGCTGATCGGCAATATCCCTTTAAGAGACAGAACCCGCCCCCTGACAACAGTCAGGGCATGCACACAAAAAAAGTGCTATGTCATCACCACGTCACCCGCCACGCATTACGGCCTGCTTGAGGACTCTGGGTATGTGTGGAACCTCAATGCACATGTGCACTCTTCCCTTTAAAAGTTCCAACTTCCCTGCTGTTCACTCTCTTTACTCTCTTTACTCTCTACTCTCTCTGCTTCTTCACTCTGCTCTTCGCTCTCTCTCAGCTATGTGCTCTCTCTGCCTCTCTATGGTGACCGGCCATGGCGGTCAGCCATTACCCCTGGTCCTCTTCTCTCTTAGTCTCCCTACTCTGCCAGGCCCATGTAATAAACTAGTCAATATGCCTCATCCACCTCTTTTCTTTTTCTCTTTTTCTTTATATCTAATTTAAACAAAAACATAACACTTGGGGCTTCTCTTGCTTCAAAGTACCCTACTCTTTCCTTCCACAAAAAAAAAACGCTTATCTTACCACCATTTTGCTGACTAACTTTCATGCTTAACTCAGAAAGCATTTCTTTCTCCCTCCCTCTTCACATCTCACTCAGGGCAGCTGCTGACACTTAAGAGTTTGCCTACCCTCTTGCTTTTCTCTGAAACTCTAATAAAATCACCCTTGAGCTTCAAAAAAAAAGAAAGAAAGAAAGAAACTAAGTGAATTTGTGTGTTATTTTCACAAGGGTCCTTTGAATGTCTGGGCTGTGTACATACGAGCTGGCATCCCATCCACGATAGTGGGTTATAGGAAGGAATTTGCACTTGGATGGCTTAGTGTGTAGACACTGTTGGTGGCTTTTTGTTCTCTCCAGCCCAGGCAGCCCTGAAGAGAAGAGCAAGGCTGACTCCTGCAGACACAAACTAGATTCCATTTAATAAGCGTCTTAGCTCAGTCGTCCCATGACGGCAAGAGACAGGGGTGAGGAGAGAGGAAAAGACATCACAAGTCTCATAAACATGGCTGACCACCTGACCTGAGGAATGAGACAGCTCAGGACGACTGGAGGCCTTGGTTCCCTCTCACCACACACACCACAAGAAGGGAGAACCAATGAAGTTTGGGGGGTTTTAATCCCCTGTCTCCCCAAACCACCAGCACACCTCATCCCCTCTCCACTCCCACTTGTTTGTGGTGCCAAGCACACAAATGCCAGTACTCCAGTTATACTTAAGCATGCCACAGTGTGCCAGGAAGTAATTATTGAGCTCCTACTGTATGGCGACTGCAACTCTAAACTCCAGAAATCTTGCTTTTCAAAACTACAGCTGGGTACAACTCCTGAAACATCATTTGTACCCTATCTACAAGGCTGTCAGCCCCAGCCTGGGTGGCTCACACTGGGGACTGCCATCTTTAGAACAGATTCCTTTTGTTCCATTGTGGGGGAGGGGCTTACGAATGGAACCAAAAGCTAGGGCCAGGCCTCTAAACTCATGCTGGGTTACCATGCTCCCAAAGTTGCTCTTTGGCATTGTGCCATTTTTGACTGCCAGCAGAGATGGCCCCATGAAAATGTCCACTAGAATTACTCCTCTGTGTTGAGTGTTAACTGTGTTTTCAAGCCCTTGTCCACTAGTTCACAGTCCTCCCCAAAGACAAGCAATGTGTTTAAAGACATGTGCCCTGTGGGTTGCAACTCTTCCTTCAGATGCCTTCATTAGTGTCCGAAAGGCACTGTATTAGTATGGACGTGACGTTTGTGCCCCCATCACTGGCTCATCCCTGAGCCCTCTCACTGCAGTCAATACCAAAAGCCTGTCAAATGTCAGAAACCTGTGTGCTTACACCAGCAACATGGCTGGGCCACTGGTTTCCATGATTATGCCCCCCACCATTGCATTTTTTTTTATAGTGTGCTCACCTCTCCTAGCAAATGGAAGTAAATGCCCACATCACAGGACTGCACAGGCGACCCACAGACCCCAGAGCCAAGGAGTGCCAGCATCTTTGATGTGTCCCTGCCTTGCTCAGCAGAACAGTTTGTTCCAAGGCTTAGCATGTCTGATAAAGCCTCTATGCGGCTTCCAGGGCTACATTGCCACACACTCATAAATCATAGCGACACTTCTTCCGCCGCACCTCTTCATAACTGGAATTCATGCAACACATGTGAGCCAGAAAACGGGGCTTGTGGGTGTGGCCTTCTGCTTAAAAGTGGGAAAATGGCATCGCTAAAAAGGTATTAGAAAATGCCTAGCTCAGTTATCTTGTTTTCCCTGATGAAAAACTGAAACCCAAGATCCTAGTGTCACTCAGACCTGCAGTCTCTTTAGCTCAGGGCAAAATGGGCTCATTCTTCCCTTACAGCTCTTCCTCACTTAACTATCCATGAGACTGATACCCCAAAGCTACTCAAAGCTAGCCCTGTGAACTGCAAACACATTGCCACAACTCACAGAACACATCAGAAACAGCAGAGAGATGGGGGGCGCGGATAAGAACCAAGGATGTGTTTTCTGAGACAAGAAAGGTATTCGAGACACTTGGGGCCACAAATGTCCTCTTGTTTGCGTAATGTTAATGAACTCCAGCCTATTTCACTTACTTTCCTCGAAGCTAATGACAGAAGCCTTCAAGACCAAGCTGCATATCGGCTGTCAGTCGGGGGTATGCCATGGGCACAGACCAAGCTTTAGGTGCCCGACACGGTCTGGATGCCACAAAAGGAACTAGGCAAAGAACAAAACCGCACGGACTTTACACAAGCCAGCTACAGGTGTTTACCGTAATGACAATGGCTTTCGATGGGAAAAGAATGCTAGGGCAGGCCAGTCACTGACTCTTAAGTAATAAATGTTGCAGGAGTGGAATTAAGCTTGGATAATGAACTTGGAAACAATCAACCATGGAGCTTGCGCTCCCCCTAGTGGCAGACGTTGCTTACTGCCTGGAGGCATCCTCTCCACCCATCAAGAGGCTTGAGCCCCTCCCAGGGAGTCACTAGGTCAAGTCCTTGGTACCTAGCAGGTGAAAGACTCCCATGGGCCAGGCTCTGGGCTAGCACTGTCACGTCCTTAGTCTTATTAATTATCGCATTGGCCAAGTCTCATTAGACGCATTTTATAGACGATGAAAGAAAGTTTAAAAAGCTTAAAGGCCTTGCCCAGAGTTACCCAGAAGATTCCAAGAAGACCTGGGGAATCCCCGATTCAAGGCTCCTTCCCCAAAGCCACTCGGAGTACAAAGTGCTGTGGACGCAGAGATGGAACCTTGATGTGCCCTTCATGTACTTTAACTGGGAAGGCTGACTCCTATTAAATACTTAGAACTCAAAGTCTAAGTGCTGTTCATCTGGGGGTACCAAAGGTTAATGTGCTGGGATCTGGATGCTCTCACTCTCCAACACCCCTGGCCTTCTAGCACCTCTCCACCCTTCCAGCCTGCCATCCAGCATCACACACACACACACACACACACACACACACACACACACACACACACTTTCATCCCCTCTACCTCAGCATCCCTCACCTTCCAGCATCCCCAGACCTTCCAAGACCCCAGGCCCCAGGAAGCAGCTCATGGGTGGACCACTGCATCCATCTCTAGTGAAGACAACTGAGTGAATAGTTTCCCTCCAGTCCCTCAACCAAATAAGAAATAAGGTCCTCAGTTGCATAGCTATAAAAAAAAAAAGACATCATTAACCAGATTCTGCCTTCCCATGCTTTCAGTCAAGGCAGGCAAAAAAAAGAATTTAATTGACTTCTTTTTCCGAGTTTGACCAGTCACATCAAGGAAGATGCAGAATCCTGTGGTAATTTGGCATGGGTCATTACAGGCTGTCATTTGGGCTGGTTGATAGAGGTGACAGGTTAAGCAGTGATTGTGGCCAGGGGACCTTGGCATCGATCCATACAAAGAACCAGGATGCCATTTCTGTTTGCTAATGACAATCTATCTCACAACAGTGAACATCACTACCTGACTTCATCGTTGGGGAACCTGCTTTTGTATGCATATAACACATGGCAGGCTTTTTTTCTTCTAGATGCATATAAAAACATTTTATAGAAACAGTATCATCTTATATATGCAGCTTTGCAAACTACTCTTTTTACCCACACTATAAATACTTCTTCATATTATTTAAATATTCTACTTCATATTTTGAGATTTGGAGCATTGTGGTTTGTTATTTGGAGTTGTTTTATTGGGGGGTGTGGTTTGGTTTGGTTTTGCTTTTTGAGGCAGAGTTTCATGCATCCCAGGGTGGCAGGAATTCACCATGTAGCTGAAAATGACCTTGAATTTCTGATCCACCTTTCCCTACCTCCGTGGTGTTGAGATTAATGGTGTTCATCATCACACCTGGTTTATGTGATGTTGGGGAGCAAATTCAGGCTTTGCAAATCCTGGGCAAGCACTCTACCAACTGAGCTACATCCCCAACTTAGTTCAGCTTGTCTGGGTTTGTTTGTATGGTCAAGGTGTCACCATTTAGTCAAAACTGGTCTGAAACTATTATGTAGCCAGGTTGGCTTCCAATTCTCAATTCTTCTGCCTCCACTTCCCAAGTACTTAGATTACAGGAGTGTACCACTACACCCCGTTTCACCTAGCTTATATTTTAGCATTGCCTAAATCTCTAATTTGTAGATTTTATCTAACTTTAAAACATAGACATATAGCCATGTGAAAATGGAAAGTGACCTTCATGCGGCTTTGGTAAAATCAAAAACACCAATGATAGTCTACACTGGAGAGAATGTGGAGAAAGGGGAACACTCCTCCACTGCTGGTGGGAGTGCCAACTTATACAGTATGGCGACAACTCAGGAAAATGGGAATGAGTCTACCACAAGATCCAGCAATTCCACTCCTAGGCATATACCCAAAAGAAGCACATTCATACAACAAGGACATCTGTTCAACGATGTTCATAGCAGCACTATTTGTAATAGCCAGAACCTGGAAGCAACCTAGATGTCTTTCAACTGAAGAATGGATAGAGAAAATGTGGTGCATTTACACAATGGAGTACTACTCAGCAGAAAAAAACAATGGAATCTTGAAATTTTCAGGAAAATGGATGGAACTCGAAGAAACCATTCTGAGCAAGGTAACCCAATCACAAAAAGACAAACATGATATGTACTCACTCATAAGTGGATTTTAGACATAGAGTAAAGAATTACAAGCCTACAATCCACACTGGCAGAGAAGCTAGTGAACAAGGTGGACCCTAAGGGCTTTTGGCTTTATTATAAAAGACTTGGGAAAAATCAAAGTGTTTGTTGCATCTTCACCTTTCACATTCAAGTCAGTAAGTAATAGCATTTCCAAATATTCACCCAGGAGCTGCTGATCTTTTGTTCAAATGATGTGAAAGGTGTGAGTCTGAACTTTGGTGCTGGGGGTTCTGGGTTCAGATTCTGCTGCTACCGTGCACTGTCTGGACAACTTTAATCTGGGTAGAGGCCACACCACAGCCTCATTCCTTTGTCTATAATAGACCAGTCCTGACATCACAATGCTCCAGCACCCCCAGTGACACTGCAAGAAGCAATAAAACAGTGTGTGGGAAACCCTTCACTTAAACCAGCAGGTGATGCTCAGTCAGTTAGTTCTTTGTATCTCTTCTCTACCTCCAGCAACTAGCTTCACACCACCCTAGGACTATATATATATATGGAGCTGGAGAGATGGCTCAGAGGTTAAGAGCACTGGCTACTATTCCAGAGGTCCTGAGTTCAATTCCCAGCAACCACATGGTGGCTCACAACCATCCCTTATGAGATCTGCTGTCCTCTTCTGACAATGTAAGCATACATGCAAGCAGAATACTATATACATAATAAATAAAAATAAAAAATAGGTTAAAATGTGTGTGTGTGTGTGTGTGTGTGTGTGTGTGTGTGTGTGTGTGTGTGTGTGTGTGTGTTCTCTTGAGGTCTGTACCAAATCCAAGTGCTCTGCCAGTTCCCCTGGCACTAGACGGACACAGTTTTCATTATTTTAGCTTCATAAGTAGTTTCACTACAACTGGAATGAGCCTCCTCATTGTTCCTCTGTGATGATGTGTCTTTCCCAAGGTACCTTCTGATTGGTTTAATAAAGAGTTGAATATCCAACAGCTAGGCCAGAAAGAATAAGCAGTACTTCCTGGCAGAGATATGTTTCTACCCTTCATTAAGGTATTATGCCTATGCAGCTCATTTGAAAATGTAGTGTCAAGTTTTAGTCCTTGAAAGCTATTTTGGATAATAAAGAAAGACAGGTTAGTAGTTTGTCATCTATAACAACCAAACTTATAGTCATGTTAAATATGTTTTCAAGGTCAAGCAGAGAAATATTTTAAATAGATGGTCTTCAAACACTTCAAAGACTTACAGAATATGGCATTCAAATGTTTTAATAACATAGGGCTTTTCATGACAGTGAGACACATCTGATCCTGGCAGCACCAATTTACTTCAAAAGAGGATGACAGGCATCAAAGAACCTCCATATGGAGTTTGCTTTCATTTGTGGCAAGGTTAGCCACTGAGCAAAGAAACCGCCTATGCTTCAGCTGCTGAGAGTATGGTGTCCAAATTGGACAGGCAGGACACAATAGAAAACAATTGCCAAACTTTTTCAAGACCAGATAAGACAGTCCTTCCAAATTCCTGCTTCACCTAGTAAACAAGGAGGACCCTAAGAGAGACAGACATGGTCCCCTGAAGAAGGGGAAAGGGACAAGATCTCCTGAGCAAATTGGAAGCAATGGAGGTAGGGGGAGGGAGCTAGGAGAATGAGAAGGGGAGAAGAGGAGGGGTGAGGAGGACATGAGGGAGCAGAAAGGTTGAGTCAGGGGAAGGGCACTCTCTCTGGAGACTAGGCTGGCCTCGAACTCACAGAGATCCTCCTGCCTCTGCCTCCTGAGTGCTGGGATTAAAGGCATGCGCCACCAACGCCCGGCAATAAACAAATTTTTGAAGATTGTTTTTAGATGTTCAGGTGTTTTGTCTGCATGTATGTCTGTGTGCTACATGATTGCCTGCTGCCCAGAGAGGCAAGAAGAAGGTAAGGGATTCCCAGGAACTAGAGCTGCCATGTGGGTTGTGGGAACCAAACCTGGGTCTTCTGCTTTTAAACACTGAGCCATCTCTCCAGTTCCATACATCTTTTTCTATTGCTGTTATTCTTGGGAGCTCTGGTTCCTACTATTTCTCTAGTTATTTTTGTAGTTGTTCATTTATCACCCATTTATTCATTCTCTTACTCAACAATTCTACTGTCCATGAATTAATATCTCTCTTCCTCCTTCCCTCCCCTTCCTTCCTTTCCTCCTTCTCTCACAAATATCGTGGGCCTTACAACTTAGTATGGGAAGAAAAAACTAATTTTTCAAATACAACACTTATGTATTTATGTACAGTACTTTACAAAATATTAAGTAGTATAGCTAGAGAAGACAGTCTGATGGGAATCAGGAACATTGGAGAATGGTTGAAATTTTCCAAAAGGTGATTACAGAGATCATCTCTATGCAAAAGGATGTGAAGGGATAGAGAAGAGCTATCCAGGAAAAGAGTCAACAGAGGTCAGAGCCAGGGCACAGGGCCTGAGGAGAGAGCATGGTCAGCATGGTGAAGAAGAAACAAGAAGATGTGCTTGTAGGATGACTAGCAACTGTTTTCAGACAGTATAAGCAGAAAGCCACACAAATGCCAAGGTCTTGGAGAAGGTGGTACCCACAAAGATGTCCTGAACATCAGACAGCTCAGCACCTACACTTCATTAAATCTCATGGCTCTGAACAAGAGACCCTTCTCCCATCCTTCCAGTCCCATATTCCCAGGTGTGGATTCTGTAGGATTCCTTACAAGACAGCTTTCCATGTTCAAGACTGTGGATGTGTGCGATGAGATAATGGGAATCCCTGCCTCATCCACCTCCATCTGTTGATTGAAATTGGCCCTCTGTCATCATGACAGTCAGAGCAGATCCTATGTATCCTAAGCATGCCCTTGCTGGAAGCTCCACACCAGGACCTGCCATCTGGATGCACTTTGCTACCAAGCACTTGCCTCTCCATTGAGCAGAAATCCTGGGATTTCCATGGCAGCTGCATGGGCAGGAAAGCCCACACTGTGCATTTTTAATATTTATGCATTTTGGTTTATGTGTATAAGTGTTTTTGCTTACATGTATGTCTGTGCACCATATGTGGGTCCCCAGGTGCTCTTGGTGACCAGAAGAGGGCATTGGATCCCTAGGAATTGGAGTTTCAAGTGATTGTGAACCACCATGTGGCTGCTGGGAGCAGAACCTGGGTCCTCTGTAAGAGCAGTAAATGCTCTTAGCCATTGAGCCATCTCTTCAGCCCCAGCGGCGGCGTGTATTAAAAAAAAAAAAAAAAAAATGAAGTTCCAGAATCATGAAGAAACTTGTCAAGATAACACACCTACCCATGGAGGGACTGAGATCCTAAGTCCTGACTTCTGGCATCCTCTATGCCTCCACACACATTGGACTTCAGTGGACACCCCATAAACTAACAGGAATTCTACATTTACACAGCTCATTTCAATCCCAATAAAACTTTTCCATGTAGAAGAAGAAACAAAGCGGGAAATGGGCTGACCCTATGTAATTTAACATGAACAGCAGCACACAATAGCCAGTGGCTATTAAGTGTGTGCCAAGTGCCAGGTTCTCTGCAAATCAACTTTCCCTATTTCCTAACTACACTTCACTTCTGCAGGGTAGAGCTCTACACACACACACACACACACACACACACACACACACACACACGTGTGTATAATATATTAATATGTATGTATTAATTGTAATTAGAAAACAAAATGCCCAGTGAGATAGATCAATGAGTAAAGGCACCTATCACAAAATCTGATGACCTGAATTCAATTCCTGTAGCCTACACAGCAGAAGGAGAGAATAGACTCCCACAAATTGCCCTCTGGCTTCCAAATATGCAGTAAATAAATAAATAAATAAATAAATAAGCAATCTATTAAAATGTTGAAGGGACCAAAGTCTTAGAGGAGTAAGAGGTCAGGAGGAGACAGAGACAGGGATGGGGTAGATACCCATTCCCAACCCCTTCATCCAGCAGTGAAGATGTCTCTCTTCTCTTCAGCAGCTATTAGTAAATATATGGAAATCTAATGTAAATCCTTAGGGTGTCTATATTTACATTAGGTTTTCATATGCAACTCTCACCCAAAGTCACTTTTTTAAAGTTTTATTTACAATGAATCAGGTCAATCTAACAGCCGAATAACAAAGTAGTGTCTATCTTAGTTAGGGTTTTATTGCTGTGAAGAGACACCATGACCATGGCAACTCTTATAAAAGAAAGTATTTAATTGGTGCTGGCTTACAGTTCAGAGGTTTAGTCCATTATCCTCATGGTGGGGAATGTGGTGGCATGCACGCAGACATGGTGCTGGAAAAGCCACTGAGAGTTTCACATCTGGATCTGAAGGCAACAGGAAGAGACTGCCCCTGGGCCTCTTCCCTAGTAAGCCCACCCCTAGTAACACACTTCCTCCAACAATGCCATACCTACTCCAAGGCCACCTTCTAATAGTGCCACTCCCTGTGGGCCTATAAGAGGCTGTTTTCATTCAAACCACCACAGTGTCCAAAAGCTGAAAGCTGTGATCACAATCAAGATTGAGTTTGGCTGAAGTTAAGAATGTTTGAGAGTCCATGGTAACCATAAGCACCTAAGTTACTTTAGAATAAATCTAGTCTAAAATTTCTTAGAAATCAGGCCATGAAGACTGTCCATCTTTCACATGGGTATCACATGGGTGATCTGATGCTCAGCACCCGGGAGTCCCACTAGTAAACAATGACACATGTTTTGGGTTCTGGAGCACTAGACACCTGGGCTTCAGAAACATAACACAAACTCTTGCCAAGTACAACAGTGGAAAAAAATCTTCATCCACGTTGAATCAATCCTGAACTCACCTCTTTCTGTATTAAACCATTCAGACACTGGATAAGTTGGAATAACTCAGAGAGCAGAGAGAGTTGAGAGAGGAAGAGGTGAGAGGCACCAAATTCGAGGGATTTAAAAATGCCTGGACAGAGCCTGGGGTGCACCTGGAATCCAAGCCCTCGGCAGGCAGAAGCGGGAGTATTAACCCAAGTTCAAGATCAACCTATAAGCTACATGGTGAGTTCCAAGCCAGCCAGCCGAGACCTGCATCAAAACAACAAACACAAAGAAGACTACCTCTACCCATCAGCCATACAGGGAATGTGTAAGCAACTGCTCACAAACAGCAGAACTGCAATCAGTGTGTGTTTGTATTTTTATTATTTCAATCCCTAACACTTGCCAAAGTTTAAGATCATTTAAAGAGAGAAAAAAAAATCATTCAGGACAGGGTGATGGGGAGAGAGTGGGAGGAAGGGAGAGAGAGGGTATGCACTATAACAAGTTTAAAAATTCCTATAACAATTGCTAGGAGCACCTTTAATCCCAGCACTTGGAAGGTAGAGGCAGGAGGATATCTGAGTTTCAAGGCTAGCCTGATCTACATATTGAGCTCCAGGATAAACAGGACTATGTAGAGCAATGGTTCTCAACCTGTAGGTTGCAACCCCTTTGGGACCCTTTCACAGGGGTTGCCTGAGGCCATCAGAAATATTCAGTATTTATATTATGATTTATAACAGCAGCAAAATTACAGTTATGAAGTAGCAATGAAAATAATTTTATGATTGGGGTCACCACACCATGAGGAACCTTATTAAACAGTCACAGCATTAGCAAGGTTGAGAATCACTGACAGAACCTGTCTCAAGAAAAGAAGAGAAAAGAAAAGAAAAAGAAAAGAAAAGAAAAAAGAATTACGTATAACAACATATTAAATTTTACTTTGTTGTTTCTGGCATCCAAGTCCTCTCCACCCCTCAAATTGAAAAGTACAGACCAGCTTCTTGTTGCTTTATACAACAGGACAGGCTACCTTTAATCCGGTAAGACAAGAATTTTCCTAATAGTTATTTCTCAAAGGAATTTATCACTTAACAGTTTATGTGGAAGACATTGAAAACTATCGTCAGTAGCATCCTCCATTTTGATTTTACTAAAAGAATACATGTTTCTCTTCATGGTTATTTCTCACATTAATCATGAATTAAAATCAAGACAATATAGACTGTAGCCATATGATGTACTTTGACCAATGAAATTCCCCCTCTTGTTATGCTTAGATGCCACATGCAGGAGCTCAGGCTAGCTTACTGGGAGATGGAAGACCACACAAAGTAAAAGGTTGTCCTACTTGCTGCTCCATAGAACATCCAGCTTGCCGAGCACCAGATCTGTGACCATAGACCACTCAGGCTATTCAGCTGCCTGCACAACTCCCAGCCAACCATCCACTCGTGAGCAATAATCCACAATTATTACTTTTCACATCACTAAATTTTGAATTGATTTAGGCAGGCAGATCTAACTGAAACAGAAATCATGTGCCAAGCAATCTCGTAAGTGAGGAAGAGATTAACCACAAACGATCTTAACATGAGAAAGATTGAAACTGAATTTTTTTTCTCAATTAAACCTCTGTTTCCATAGCAAGCAGTGTGATGTGGTCCAAATGATGCTCTCCCCTGTTATTCACACCACTCAAGTCCTTCTCCTTGGGTGTCAGCTACACTTAGTGTTCTGCTTCTCATGAATAGAATTTGGCATCTAGGAAGCAGCAGGAAGTCATTCCATGGTGAGGCCACTTACTGGGTATAGTCTAGCTATTGCTTTCTGGTACATGCTTCAATGAAGCCAGTGACATATTAGAGAAGTTCACAGGGAGAGGAACTGATGATGGCCTCCAGTCAACAGCTATTACGAAACAGAGGACCTCAGTTTAATAGCCTATGAAGGATGGTCCCTCCCCTGCCAACAGCTGTGCATGGAAGCTTGGAAACAGTCTTTTCTCCAGTCTAGACTTAAAATTAGACCATTACCCTAGCTAACAGCTTAGTTGCAGCCTTTTAAACCATTCAAAAGCTGAGCACTAGGCAAGACATACTAGTATATCTGACCCACACACAGCGTGGCACATAGAATGGGTGCTGCTTGATGCTATCAAACTGTGAAGTTGTTTGTTTATATAACAATAGATATCAGATGCTTATCTCTAAGTATTTATGGACATCAAAATCATACAGTGAATGTTTGGGTCTTAAGTATAATTCGATTTTAAAACAGTTTTTAATTTACCAAGTGTCAAGCATGGAGACTTATACCTATAGTCTCAGCACCCAGGAGGACTCACTCAGAGATCCTCCTGCCTCTGCCTCCACCTCCTGAGTGCTGGGATTAAACGCTTTCCCAAACTAATCACTCTGACCATTGGGGTTGTCTACATATGTTCGAGCACTTATGTATTCTACAAAACCCTGAAAAGAATTCCTGAGAAAATCAAATTAAAGCAGGAAAGTTTTATTACAGTTCACAGTTTCAGAGGTTTGGCCCATGGCCCCAGGGCAAAGCCAAACAGCATGGAAGAAAACACATGGTGGAAGCAAAGAAACAAAAGAAGTTCAGGGACTAAATGTAATCTTTAATGTCATGCCCCAGTATCCTGTTTCCTCCAGCTGGGTCCACTTCCTGATACCCATCCAGCCATGTCTTCATCAGTAGAGTCATTCATTCATTTATTCATTCATAAATTAGCTCCCTCGTGATCCAATGCTGTCTCTGATATGCAACCAACTAGAGACCAAGGCTTCAGTGTAGAAGGTATTGGGCAAAGTTAGACTCAAATGATAACATGTAGTATCAAGCTATATATCATGCTCAGAAATGTGCTCTTCTGACATAACTATGTCTTACAGAACTTCCTAGGCAAACATGGATGAATCATATTATTTTCATGAGTTTCAGAGCATTTTGTTTAGTCATTCTCTGTGTAGAAACATTTAGATTGCTGGTATTTCTATAATATAAACAGTGCTTCAATGAACATTCTTAGACATGCCTCTTTGTGCATGTATATAAAGACTAAATATATGCTTAAATGTTAATAAATACAACAAAATGGCCTCCAAAAAGGTTTCACCCATTATTTTCACCAAAAAAAATTGTGAAACAATATAGAAGGTTTTGTCATCTTGTCAATCTAATGGATGAAATGTCATTTTTCTTACAATTGTTTTAGTATACCCTAATAACACTGAAAGTCTGTGTCTTGGGCTAGCAAGATGGCTCAATGGATAAAGGCATCTGCTGCCAAGCCTGATAACCTGAGTTTGATCCCCAGGGCTCACGTAAAGAAGAAAACTGACCTTATAAAGCTATCCTCCAACCTCCACATGCATTCCTTGGTATGTGCACACACACGTGTACACACACACACACACACACACAATGTATGAAATGAATCTCATTTTGTACATACAAGTGAATAGTTGATGGATAAAACAGAAACAAGAGCTGGGCCTGGTAGTACATGGTCTTATTTCCGGCACTCGGGAGGCAAAGGCAGGTAGATCTCTAAGTTTGAGGCCAACCTGGCCTCATATAATAAATAAATAAATAAATAAATAAATAAATAAATGAGATTTCCTTAAGTAATTTACATTTGTCAGAGAAAGAAAAAAAAGTGAATTTATTTAAAAAAAAAAAAACAAGCTCACACTAAAATTAACTATAGACAATGGGATGGGAGATGGGTGTGGGAGCCCAAAACTCAAAGGAGGTTGAAGGACGACAGTACAACCTACCTGGTAATGAACAGTGACCTGGACAGCTAGAAGGAGGGCACTATTGACCTGGGAAAGATATCCATTAACTTGGGTGTCCATAGCTGTGGACTTGGGCCTGTACTGGTTTCTGGAGACTACAATAGTCTACATTAAGGATCAGTTGCCTTAAAGAAATTATGTGATCAAAAAATTCTAAGAGATGATGTGATCTGGGACTAGAGAAATGGCTCAGCGGTTATAAGGACTGGTTGTTCTTCTAGAAGGCTTATGGCAGCTCACAACCAGCTGCAACTCCAGTTCTAGAGGCTCTGACACTCTCTTGTATACTCCATGGGCACCAGGCATGCATAGCATACATATGCATACATATAGGCAACACATCCATATACATAAAATGAGAAATAAAGAAAAGAAATAAAAAGAAAAGAAGTTACATCATCAAATAAAGCCATCAATGATAATGGTCTCTTTGGTCATCTAGAAAGAAGATGAAAAACAGTATTTCCAGTATAGTTTTACAGGTAGGGAAATTGCATCTGGACAAGATGAAATAATCTTACTTCTGAGTTGGTAGAGCCAATACTTGAACTCAAGAGTGGCTGATGCCAACATGCTTACTCTTTCTAGCAAGCACCACTGCCTCAAAACAATGAGCAAAGCCGGAGCCCCCATGCTAGTTTCTAATTCTCACCCATCGTCTTAGGAATTCATTTCACTTCCTAGATCTTGAAGGAAAAGGTGGAATCAAATGATCCCTTGAGTTTCTCCCAAATCAGACATTCCTGGATTTCATTTGCTATCTTCTGGAATATGATGGAAAAATGGGGAGAGGAAGAGTACAAATCTTGGGGGAGGGGAGCTGCTTTGGCATGGCATGTGTGTTTCTTGCTCCTAAAAGAGCAAACTGTCCTAAGTTTGCGAATGGAAGCCAGAGTAAGACAAGGAGGAGACTCAGGAAATGTTCCAGAAGCTTCAAGTTTCAATTGTCAATGGGATATGAAATAAGGTTGAGGGTCAAGCTTACATAAGATGAGAAGAAAGTAGTGCTGAACCAGCTGAACCTGACCAGAAGCCTGTTTGTTCTAGATTAGTTCTGAGAAAGCCAACTTTCCAATTACCATCACCTATCTGTAGCTATTTCCTGAAGTGAAGACGAAATCTTCACTTAACACATCAGAAACTAGAATGGATGAGAAAGCAACACACACACACACACACACACACACACACACACACACACACACCAGCAGCAGCAGCAACAGCAAGGAAATGAAAGGAGAGGGTTGTCATTCTTTGAAGTTATCACTTTTTCTAACTATACAAATACCATATAATCACTATGGAAATTTTGGAATGGATGATAATTATTTAAAATTACCTCTAATCCTATTACATCGATATGTAGCTTCCTGCTGGCTCTTTTCCTATCCACAAGTTTTTTAAGCAAAATTAGGATTCTGTCAGATGCACAGCTTTGTCTTATTATTTAAATATTATCACTATAAAATATGTCCTCAAGTTTCTAAAAATTATTCAAAAACAGTATTTTTAATGCCCACATGATGGTCTACATTTTGGGTATACCATAATTTACTGTGCATGACTTCTCCTTTACCTGGGCTTCCTAACAACATGGAAATCAAGACTCCAGAGAAAGAATGATACAGTCTCACTGTAAGTACCCCCATGGTGCTCACTTTCCTGTAAATAAGCAGACTCTGTTGGATGAGCAATTTGACTCCCTAATTAGAAGTGGTTAGACTCCTTCTGCCCCAGCTGCCTTAAGCAAAAAGACCATCAATCAAGCAGCCAGCTGGACTTCTTCTATGCCAGAACCAGCCATCCCAACACTCCGTGGCCACCTTCAGAAGTCTATAGGAAGATCTTTGGTCCTTGCTGTAGCCCATGAAGATGCAGCCTCAGGGGGTGACTTCGGAAATACTTTGTGTCTGGCTTCTGCTATCACAAGCCCTAGTGAGCTCCAGATAGATAATCTTGAAACCATGTCTGCCTAGTCCAGAGAGGGAGCCCCTCCCCTGGTGGCCTAACAAAGGGACTGCTGGGATTGTTAGTAAAGAAGCAAGCTATGATTGATCAAAAACACCAACCTCAATGGCATCAATTGGTACTAAGTGGTAAGGTTGTGATTGGCCCAAAACAAATAGCAGTGGTTGATCCATCGCCCCTTTAAGCTATATAAGCTGGCCACTTGGGCTCTGTGAACAAGCCCTGCTGCTGCATCCTCAAGTTTTACAGCATTGGACCCAGTAAAGGGCTTCTCCCAAGCAATCTTGTGACTACTTCTGATACCAAAGGCTGAAGTTATTTCACAAAGCAGCAGCAGAGATACTAATGCTAGTGACAGGGCCAGGCCCAGCTGTAAAAGCAGCAGAGCCTCTGGCTATCTACCAGATGAAGTAGTGACAGGACAGTTCAAAAGCCACCAGTGCAGGGCAAAGGTTAGCAGGAGAGGACAGACTGAAGAGAGGGCCAAGAGCTGAGGCTGAAGGACAAAGTCTCTAAGGAGCCCAAGGGTGGGGTGTGTTTACAGGCCACTGTCACCACAGGAGCTCCAGAGAGTTGTTATATCTCAAAGACAGAGGTCTCTTCCCCAGGCCAAGGGTTGTAACACGGCCTCCAGAGCTGCCTTCTCCCAGCTGTGACACTGGCTATGACCAAGGACTGAGGAATCCCAATACTTACACATGACTGGAAACTACAATACCAGCTGCAGCTAGGCTGGTGGAAGAGCTGTAACCATTGTAGGACTAGAGGCCCTAATACCCAGGCCTGCATGAGGACTGCAACACTAGAGGGCGCCACTTGCCACTCCCACTCACTGCCAGACTCCAGTACCTGAAGAGCTTCTCCTTGTCCGCCCATGATTTAGGACCTTGTAGGACAAAAGAAGTCCCTTGCCAGCTGGACGACATGAGTTCCTGTCCTCCTGAGTGAGGCCAGCCTGAAGGAGGGAGGCAGCTGAGAGCTCCAGATGGTCCTGTCTTAGAATAAACTGTATCCTTGAAACCAGAGGCAAAAAACCCAGAAGGTCATGCCTTAGAAAGTCTAAGCTCCTCTCTCTTGCCTAAGGCTAAATCCACCAGCCTACAGAGATCCAAGGGCTTAGTTAATACTTCCCCAAAAGAGTCTTCCATCCCATGATAGAAGGTTCACAGGTCCACACCTACCAGCCCATCGCTGAGTCAGCTATGACTGTACCTGGACGGTTCATGGTCTCTAACTGCTGAATACTCAAGTAGAGCAAGGGAAGAAGAATAAAGGACACTTTACACGGACTGGGGAGCTGGGCAGCAGTTAAGAGTACTTACTATTCTTGTGAAAGACATGAGTTCAGTTCCCAGTAGCCTCCTGTAACTCCAGTTCCAAGAGGTCTAGTGCCCTCTTCTGGCCTCTTTGGATATTGCACACATAGTACACATTTAGGCAAACAAAACATTCATATATGTACATAAAAGTACAGAGCAACCGAGAAAGACCCTGAAGTCTACCTCTGGTCTCCACATGCACGTGAACACATGTGCATATACAGGGAAGGGGAAAAAGGGAGGGAGACAGGGTGTGTGATTGTTTACAAACAGCTGCAATCTGAAGAAAGGTAAGAAAACATTGTTATAATGTATTATTAATAACATTACACCAGTGTAACTACACTTCATAACC
Organism: Cricetulus griseus; assembly: GCF_003668045.3. NCBI lineage: Eukaryota > Metazoa > Chordata > Mammalia > Rodentia > Cricetidae > Cricetulus > Cricetulus griseus. The sequence continues at coordinate 87,188,948 of NC_048595.1, read as the reverse complement.
TAAGATTTTTATAGTCCCCAAGTCTGCCTCAAGCTATACCAACAGTTTTTGGCATAACTCCTTTTAAGGCTTCTTCAAGTTGGGAAGGGATAATTTTGAAGTCCATCTTTAAAGCAATTTAACTAGAGACAGAAGCTTCTGCATCCATTAACTGTTTTAGTTCGAGTTACTATTGCTGTGATGAAACACCGTGACCAAAGCAATTATGGAGGAAAGGGTTTGTTTGCCTTACACTTCCACATCATAGCCCATCATTGAAGGAAGTCAGGATAGGAACTCAGGCAGATCAGGAACCTGGAAGCAGGAGTTGATGCAGAGGCCATGGAGGGGTGCTGCTTACTGGCTTGCTCTTCATGGCTTGCTCAGCCTGCTTTCTTATAGCACCCAGGACTGCCAGCCTAGGGATGGCACCAGTCAGTATTGCTGGAGTTTTCTTTCCAATCTGGTCCCACAGCTACTTCAGCCCCAAATAAACACTCAAAGACTTATATTAATTATAAAACTATTGGCAGATGGCTAGGACTTCTTGCTGGCTAGCTCTATCTTAATTATTAACCCATTCTATTAATCTATGTATTTCCATGTGGTCTTGGCTTACCGGAGAATGCCCAGACCTGTTACTCCTTTGGCAGTTACATGGAATCTCATCTTGCCTGCCCTCTCCCTCCCTCCCTCCCTCCCTCCCTCCCTCCTCCCTCCCTCTCTCTCTCTCTCTCTCTCTCTCTCTCTCTCTCTCCTCTCTCTCTCTCCACTTTCTTTCGTAGTCCTACCTATCTTCCTGCCTCTATTGGCCAAAAAATGTTTTATTCATCAACCCATAAGAGAAACATATATACAGAAGGGCATCCCCCATCAAGTCAGCATGAGGGCCTTCTTACATCAGCTACTAATTAAGAAAATACTCTACAGGCTTGCCTACAGCCTGATCTTATGAAGTTATTTTCTCAGTTGAGGCTCCCTCCTATCCAATGACTTTAGCATGTGTCAATTTGACATAAACTAGCCTGCACAATTAACTATAAATCTTTCCCAATGTGAAAACAAAATGGAAACAGCATTTCATTTTCTCTGAACCGTTGACATCACAGAACAGCCATTACTCCACACTACACCATTTCCCTTCTGTCGATGACAAAGTTTCACCCATGGGCATATGACTTTCTAAAGGAAACTTGAGAACACTATTTTTAGATGATCTTATTTTAGACAAACCCCTTCATCCAAAAACACAGTGGAAGTTTGTTTGTTTGTTTGTTTTTCTTTGAACCTGGAAATGATTTTTCTTTTTTTTTTTTCAGTTTCAAGAGTTTTGGACCTCATGGTTTATGTTTCATTTCACATTAAGAGTGCTTGCAGGGTCTGGAGGTCACAGCTTGGAAAATCATACTTCAGGTCCTAAAATGAAGCCATGATTACCAACATCTGAGCTCCCAGGCTGCTGCAGCTGTAGGGACAGGATATCAGGAGGGGGAGGGGGAGGGGTGTCTTGGGCCAGGCGTGGGTGGAGACGGCTGGATCGAGAGGGCAGATCTTTTTCATCCTCAAGGCTCTTTGCCCACACTTCCCTCCCCCACAGTCCTGGTTTGCTGGCCTGCCCTTTGAGGCCAAGTCCTATAGACAAACTCAAAGTTCACTCCAGGACATGAACAAGAAAAGACAACAAAACTCACATTCTTCTCACCAAAACCTTTTCCCACACTCTGAGCTATGGCCTGACACAGTAAGCACCAAATAAAGTTAATTAAATGCTATAAAGAAAAAAAGGGAGGAGAAGAGAGAGATGAAATTGAGGGAGGGAGAGAAGGCAGGTAGGAATGGAGAAAAGGAGAGAGAAAAGAAAGATTCTGAGGTAATTTTTGTGAGTTAGTCTTGTTGGGGAGGGGATAGACTGCGACAGAGTCTTGCTATATAGCCAGGCTGGCCTCAATTCACCATGTAGTAGAGGTTGGCTCTCAGATCATTTGAGTAATCTGAAGTAATTTTGAATAAATTTTCATATATATTTCTCATATAATAATATATGTTACATGCACTGCTATAATAAATAAAAATTTTAATAAAAATTTAAATAGTTAAAATTCTACATAGTAGGCACTGTGCTGAGCTGCATTATAGACATGAACTCAAACCTCACAATGACAGCAAGAGACAAGAAGCAATAATAACCCTGTCTTACAGGTACGAGATCAGGTGAGAGTCAATATCTCATACACAGTGTCAGGGCAGGTGGGGCCCGACTGTGGTGATATTTTGTTTATGCTATGACAAATAAAGCTTGCTGAAGATCCAAGTGCAGAGCTAGTCACACTAGTTAGCCATAGAGGCCAGGCAGTGGTGGTACACATCTTTAATTTAGCACTCAGGAGATAGAGGCAGACGGATCTCTGTTAGTTCAAGGCCACCCTGGGCTACAGGAAATTGATCCAGTCTAAAAGAGAAACAGAGCTCACACAAAGGTGATCCCAGTACTTGGGATCACACGCCTTTAATCCCAACACTAGGGAGATGGAGACAGGAGTGATATGGCTGGGTATAGAAAGAAAAATAAGGCAGGGAGGAAACAGGCAGTCATTGCATTCAGTCTGAGTATTCTTAGAGACAGAATGGCCCTTTTGGTCTGAGGATTGGGTAGAGGTAAGTGGTCTCTCTTGTGGCTGGCTTCTCTCCTTCTCTGACCTTTCAGCATTTACCCTGATATCTGACTCTGGGTTTTATTATTATGACATTGAGAACTCATGCTGCACCAGACTGTAAATGCCAGTCTATCTGATGACACTGATTCTTCACTCCTCTTGCCTCTTCTACTCATCCTTTGTCCCTCTGCTTCTCATTTGACATAAAGGTGGTAATAGGTGCAGAACCTGGATACACAAGCCTTGGCAAAGCCAACTGAACATCCCAGAGCTGGTTCACTGCCCACAGGTGGGTGGACTGAGCAATACCCAGGTTACCCCTCATGCTAAAGGGGAAGAGTAGCCTGCAGGTAGAAGAGTCTGTGCCACAAGTGTTAAGTCAGGAAAGACTGTCCAAGGGAAAGACCCGGTGTGACATGAGTGACAATAGCAATGGAGTGTGAGGAATTGTGCCACCAAGGCAAAGATTTCACCCCACGCAGTACTGTAAGTCACTGAGGGGCACATGAGCAATATGGAGCCATCTGTGACTTTCAGAGGATGCCCACCTGTTGCATAGAGATGAGTTGGAGCCCAGAGAAAAGTCTCTGGCTGTCACTCAACAACACTCTGACCCTACTCAGTGCCAGGATATGGATTCTTGGAGTGTGACAGATGTGACAGAGTCTTTCTCAGCTTAGTGAGCTCATTTCGGGAGCAAGAGTTCCCAGCAGTCAAATAGCCACCCAAGCTGCCCTAAACTAGTGGCTTCCAGGATTGGTGTCTCACACCAAAGAGGGAAGCATGGACAAGGGGTGAGCAGAGTAAATGTAGGCTTACTGGAGGATGTGGGAGGGGCTCCAGGAAGGCTGCAGCTGTGTTGCTCTGCCCAGTGGCCTTTTATGGATCTCATGGCAGGAACTGGATGGAGACTGAGATAAATCATTTGGGGCCCGTCACAGACAGAATTGCTGGGGAGTCCATATGCCCTATGCATGTTCCCTCACCCCAGCCAGAGAGGTGATCGTGTATTGCTTGTCCAATTGGAAACACGGTAGCATGCCGTGGCCCCTCTCTGCTGTAGAGTTTTGTTTTGTTTTGTTTTACCAGCTCATAATCCACCACAGGCCCTTGCTGTCCTTTCTGCTGACTCCTGCTTCACCAAGGAGACTGGAATGATTGGGTCTGACTCCTGTCCTTCTAGGGCTTTTGCATCTGGAGGGGGAGAAGATAACGGGCTCAGGGAGGGGCATTGCGCTCCAGCGGGAGCTGTGATTGCACAGAGGGTTCAGGGGATACCCCACTGAGAAGAAAGTGCTCCTGACTGAGCACAGAGGAAAATTGGGGAAGGGTGATTGATAAGTCCTGCAACTACCTCACCCCCTCCCAGGGGTCTGGAAAGACCTGGACTTTGTGCAGTCTCACCAACATAAAGCTTTCTATGACCTGGCTAGTTTTTTGCCCATTTGACACAGCTAGAGTCATCTGAGAGGAGGGAGTCTCAACTGAGAACTTGCCTCCATCCGACTGGATTGTAGGCAAGTCTGTAGGGCATTTTCTTAGCTAGTGATTTCATGTGAGAGGGCCGAGTTCATTGTGGGTGGGTCCACCCCTGGGCTGGTGGTCCTGGGTTCTATAAGAAAGTAGACTGAACACGTCATTAGGAGCAACCAGTAAGTAGCACCCTCCGTGGCCTCTGCTTCAGTTCCTGACTCTATGTTTCTGCCTTGATTTCTTTCTATGATAAACTGTGATATGGGACTCTAAAGGGAAATAAACGCTTTCCTCTCCAAGTTGTTTTTGGTCATGGCATTTCATCACAGCAATGGAAACCCTAAGACATTTTGTAAATAGTTCCTTTGATGAGGTAGGATAAGCCTGAAAGGGAAAGACACTGAGGTTTCAACAGAAGTGAGAAATATCCACCATGAGTTCCCAATAGAGGGACCTGGGGTCCAGGGGCCACCTTCCTCCAGCCCTCAGGAGTGTCTACCAAAGGCTCACATACCATGCTCATCTGAGGATGCTCTCCAGGTCTGAAGAACCTAAGCCAGAGTCCCAAGATGAAGCCAAATATGGTGGCACACATTGGTAATCCCAGCACTTGGGAGCTAGAGACAGAGGATCATGAGTTCGAGGTCATCTTCAGCTGTGTAATTCATTTGAGGCCAGCCATTGCTACATGAGATCCTACCTCAAAACAAAAAAAGAAAAGAAAAATGAATGAAGGCAGCAAGGGAGGGAGGGAGGAAGGGAGGGAGGGAGGAATGGAGGGAGGCAAGGAGGGAGGGAGGAAGGGATGGTGGGAGGGAGGGAGGGGAGACCTAGGATGCCAGAGGATCACCAAAATGAAGTTCTGGTGCAAGCCATACTCAGAAAACTCCCCACCAGCATGGCTCCCACCCAATAAGTCTCCCCAGCCCCTCCACACTTACCTGAGTCCCTCTTCTCCTCCACCTTCCTTTCCACATCCCAGTCTTGACTGAACTCAGAGTGTGGGGTGACAAGAACATAGCCCTGCCCAGGAGATCCACAGCCTGCATCCCAAAACCCTACTTCCCATGCTTATCAACTACTCTTCATTCCTGAGCCCTAGTCTTCCCCACATCCTACCCCTGTCCTAAAGACAGTGGGAAGGAGCTTTGCAGAACTAATGTGGAAATACTCTGTCCATTTCACGGAATTTTAATATTTTAATCTCTGGAAGTTTCGAGCATTTGTACAACGTATATTTATCATAGGCCTCCACCACTACCTCCCTCCAACTCCTCCCTTGTGCCCCCACCTCATCTCCTTCCCAGCTTTGTGTCCTCTTTTTATTTATTTATTTATTTATTTATTTATCTATTTATATTATTCATAATCCCCAAATTAATTAGTGCTGCCCATATGCACATGGGTGTGTGGTCATCCAGGGAGACATGCACAACATACTGGCAGCCATATTCCCAGAGGAGGGTGACTCCCCCTCCCTCGGCAGCCACCAACTGTCAATAGCTCCTCTGACAGGGGTTATGGCCTCAGATGCACCTTTCCCACCCATGTTGGAATTCTGACTGGCTTGATCTTGGGCAGGTCTTGTGCCAGTGACCACGGCCGCCATGAAGCAGCCACCTCACATCCAGAAGTCAGCATTTCATAGCTCTCCTCCTGCCTCCTTTCTTCCCCTTCTTCCAGGATGTTCCCTGAGCCTGTGATGGTGGGAGGATGATATAGATCACCTGTCCCCAGCTGAACACTCAGACTTGATTTGAACTCAGTCAGAGATGCAGAGACACTGCTTGTCTTGGTACCTGGTGTTTATGGACTGTTGTAGAGACCATGGAAGTCTCTAGAAGAGAGCTTCTGGAGCTATGGGACTTCCCCTTCAGTTAGCCACTAAAGCTTCATGGAAAGCAGTAAGGTCCATTTCATTTCAACTTGATTCCCAGGAACTTAAGTGTCTGTCGCTTCTCTAGGGCCAAGGACACAGCTGTGTAAAGGGAGCCTTGCTTTCCCAGGGCCACTCTACAAAGGAAGGTGAACAAACCCCACAGAGAGGGAAACAGCCAGGCATTGTTTGCCCTCAGCATGGTGGGCAGAGAATGGGATGGAGCATTGGCAGCAGAGGAGAGCAAGCCCTGGGTAGAGGCAATCAGAACATTCCTTGTGACAGCTGGGCTTACAAAAGGGGCATTGTTCACTCTGCAGTTACACCTGTCCCCTTAAGGGTGGAGGACAGGGAACAACTGAGTCAAGAAGCCTCTGCAAGGGATCAGGGAGAAAGTTGGAAGCTGGCAACTGGAAAAAGGAACCCTGGAGCCCCTCTGGGGCCCACCCTCAGCCAGCCAGGAAAAGGCTAAAGATGTAGAAAAAGCCCAGCTTTACCCTTGACCTCGTTCCTGTCCCAGCTTTGATTCTTTCTCTTGTTTCAGCCCCCTTTGCTCCATGCTGTGCTTTGGGCTGCTTTTGTTTAAAAAATAATAATATTTTTCTTTGTAAGCGTTTATTTTGTACACTTCCAATGTCCCTTAAGTATCTTTTTGTAACCTGGTACGTCTAGCACGCTAAAACCATAGTGTGATGCTGGTCAGTTTGCATCCACTTAAGTTCCTCAAAAAGGAATCAGTGACATGTAAGGATGCTATAGATGGTATGTCTGTTTCCTCTCTGCTGAAATTAGCTCATCCAAGTATGCAGGGGGATTAGCCGGCCTCGGGGGACTGGGAAGTTACTATAATAAAACCCAGGCTTCCAACACCACTCACGTTTTCTCAATATCCCCCCCGAGATATGTGCGTTTTTTTCTGTCTCTCTTTTCTTGCCTTTCCCGCCCCCAACACACAGTAAAAACATACAGTAAAACATACAGTAAAAACAATTCTCTCTCCCTCTCCCTTTGCCCTTCTCCTTCTTCCTTCCTCTGCACCTAGATCCTGCAAGCCAAATCAATATCTCACAGGGGCTTAGCCCAGCATGTTCCTGGGAACCCAGGCCAGCTTCCCCTGCTCTCTCCCTCACCCTACTGCATCCCCTCAGAAAACATCAAGTTCTTATCATAGGAAATCAGGACTGAGCCTGAGGGAAGCTAAGTCTGGAGAGAGCTTAGGGTGGGAGAGTGGCTCAAGGAAGCCAACATGGAGCACAGACCTGGCAAAAGCAGCCAAGGTGGCAACAAGTAAAAAGTTAGGAGCTGGCTGGCTGGTGGTGGTGCACGCCTTTAATCTCAGCACTTGGAAGGCAGAGCCTGACATATCTCTGTGAGTTCGAGACCAGCCTGATCTACAGAGAAAGTACCAGGACAGGCTCCAAAGCTACCCAGAGAAACCCTGTCTCAAAAAAACAAATCAAAACAAAACAAAAAGTTAGGAGCTGACCAAAGGGCAAAACTCTGGGGAGAAAAGATGAGCATATACCCTCAAATTAAACAGAATGTTGGAAAAGTCCATAAACTGAACAGGATCAGAGTTCAGTCGGCGAGGAGCCTCCTTTCTTCGCCATTTGCCCTGAGACCACACAGTGCCATTAAAGTGTCAACCACAGAACATCACCAGGTTCCCTTGTATTGAAGCCAACCTGACTGACTTAGACACTGTGGAGATCATCGAGGAAGCAGGTGGCAGCCAGCCAGAAAGAGGAGCCAACCTTGACAGCATGGAATGGGAAAGATAAGATTGCAGGTGCAGAGACCAGGCTCTGCCAGTGATTTGCTACTGTGGCATCACCCTCCTCTTTGAGTCTCAGTTTCCCCTCGGATGCCGGAATAACAGTCTCTGGGGCAGTGTAAGTGGCAGTCAACTTTTTTACCAGCTGTCAAGTTTCAGGGAAGGCCTGGGAGATGGCTCGGCAGGCAAAGGCACTTGTCACCAAGCCTGACAACGTGAGTTCCATCCCCAGGATCCACAGAGTGTAAGGAGAGGAACATTTCCTAAAAGATTTTAAGGGTTTTGTTGTTGTTGGGGGGAGGGGGTTAGACAAAAAAAAAAAAAAAAAAAAAAAAAAAAAAAGGCCAATCCCCAATCCCAGCTCACAGGCTCAGGCTCTGAGTCAGTTTTAGCCTTGATGCTGTAACATGCACGTAACAGACTTGAATCTACAAGGTGAGAACTCTACAAAGCCATGTGGCCACGAATGTCCACTCACCTTTGGTTGCTAGGTCATGCAGATGCTTAAGATAATAGCAGCCTAGAAACTGACACTATGGAAACAGACAAACAAGCAAACCGGATGTTTTTCATGGATAGCCAGTTGTCAATGAGCACACGACTGTCCTGAGGGAGACAATAACAGAACAAACTGCTTCCAACACCCACAGGAAATACAGGCAGGAAAGGTGAGCCAACCGCAGCCCATGGAGTCTGTGGGAAAGAAAGCCTGGGACCCCCAGCCCTCTATGACTAGGACTTTTTGGTGACCACCCTCAAGTCTCAGGTTGCTTTTCTGTACTTGAAAAAGATACTATTTTTTCTCTTCTCTCACTTGGAACATGCTATTTCTGTCTTCAGTGCTCCCGCAGGTAGTACCAGGGCAGCAGAGGTCTGCTCAGAAGCTACCAGGAGCCACAGTGTACAAAGCCAGTACAGCTGAGAGAGGGTGCCGTGTGGGAGGCAGGCCTTTACGGAACCACGGCCTTTGCTGTGCTCGTGTGAACTTGGGGCTCCTCTTAAAATAGAACAATGAGCATGCAGGTCTAGACTAAGTAACAATTTTGGTTTTATGAAAGCTGATACCCAGCAGGATGCGAGCAACCCTGAGAAAGTTTGTTTTCAGCAATTTGGACTCAATTAGGTAAGGAAAAGTGGCTGAGAAGGAACAAAGACACAATCAGAGCCAGCAGTGGTCTTAGCAGCATTTAGTTAGGAAGGGGGCCCTCCTGCCAATGCCCAGGCTACCAACACTGGCTGCCTGGTCTTCCGTGGAGCTAGCTCAAAAGCCACCTTCGCTCTCTTCTATGAGAGTGCCCTGTCTGGTGCCCAACCCAGGGAAATCACCCTGCGCCTGCAGGTTCCCTCTTGGGATTTAAATCTGCTTCTGCCCACTTATCCCTGACAGGAAAGCTCATGGAGGCCAGAGAGGAGTTCCACTTTCCCCCAAGTTCATAGTTTCCAAATAACGCTGAATCCTGGTGGTTGAGAATAAAACTGAGATTAGAGGCAGTTGGATGGATGAACTCCAGAGGAATAGGCAGAGAAAAGAGACGAGGCATCTCTATAGCACACTGCAAGGCATGATGGTTACAGGTTACACTTACAGGAGTTTGTGCCCACACATGGGAGAAACTCAAGCAAAAAGCCACAATGAGAAGGGCCAGGGAGCTGTCCTCAGTCAGTATAGAGCTTCATGTGCAAGTATGAGGACCTGAGTTCAATTCTCCAGCACCCAGATAAAAAAAACAGGTGCAGCAGTACTCGGTTGTGACCCCAGCACTGGGCAGGAGGGGAGGAGGCAGGGGATCCCTGGAGCTCAAGGATGAGCCAGCCTAGCTGAGGGTAAAGTGCTTCAGAACAAGCATGAGAACCAGAGTTGGGATCCCTAGAATCCATTTAAAACCAGTTAATTATGGCAGCTGGACTGCAATCACAGCAGCACCTGGAAGGTAGAACAAGGCTAGTCCAAACAGCAAGCTCTAACGGTTCAGCAGCAGACGTGACTCTCAACATAAAGAGTGATGGAAGAAGACGCCTAACATCAACCTCTGGCCTCCATGCCCACAGGCATGTGTCCCCCCAGACACACTAGAATCCACACACATATAAACAGACACACACACATGCATACACAAAAAGAAAAAAATCTAGCAGGGTGTTGGTGGCACAAGCCCTAATCCCGACACTGGGGAAGCAGAGGGAAGTGGATTTCTGTGAGTTTGAGGACAGCCTGGTCTATGGAGCAAATTGCAGGAGAGACAGGTCTACACAGAGAAGCCCTATCTCAAAAAAAAAAAAAAAAAAAAAAAAGAAAAAGAAAAAAGAAAGACCTATACATACATACATGCATACACACACACACACACACACACACACACACACACGCTTTGCAGCTTAAAGAAAACAGTTTTTAAAAAAAGTATGATGTAAAATGGTAACAAGTCATCCCAGAGTAATGGACCCACAATGTGAATTGTCCTTCTATCCTAAGGCATCAGGGTCTTCATTCCAATCATAAATGTTCCACCAAAGATGTTTTGTAAACTGTGATTACAGATTAGCAGATAGTTATAAACACTATTGCAGAGGGACTATGGATACACTACAGCCCTATGGTCATTCTCCAGAACCAAAAGGGGAAAAGACACAGCACCAGAATACAGAAGAATCCTTTATCCAGTTATCCACAGGGTTGACATCTTTGTGTGGCTCTGGAACACTTGCACTGACAGCTGCCATCTTAGTCGCCAGCCTTACGTATGCTCACTTGCATGTTCATGTATTCAAGTCCTGCCCTTTAGCAAAAAGGGAGACTCTAAGTCTTCCCAGGGCAAGATGTATGTGTTAAGCAGTTTTCTATTATTGCAACAGATATATGACATAAATCAACTTTAAAAAGAAAAGGTTCAGAGACCTTTGGCTCAGGTTTGAGGTTTCTGTCCATGACCAATTGACCCCATTATTTTGGGTTCATGGCAGTATAGATGGAGGAGGCCTATCCACCTCATAGTTGAGTTCGAAACAGAGAGAGAAAAATCAAGGACCCACAATCCTCTTCAATGTCATGACTCTGACATTGAGGCTCTATCTCATCTCCCAACTACTCCACCACTTCCAAATAGCAGCAGGTCTGTGACCAAACCTTTAATGCAGAGGCCTGTGGAAGGCATTACGGATCCACAGTATGACCTCACAAAGATCCCTCCTACTGGCATTTAACAGAATCTCTAAAACACACAACACTACATGACAATAAAACACAACAAGTTGCTAATACACAGAACAACCTAGATGGATCTCAAGGACATTATGCCCGAGTGACAAGGACAAGTTCAAAAAGTTGGTGCTACACAAGTCCATTTCAACATTGTTGAAATGACAAAATGATGGAGATGGGAAACAGATTAGTGCTTGCCAGGCACTAGGAAGGGGGAGGGTGGGAGGTGGCTGTAGAGATATTCTAAGCCCAGGAGAGTCATCAATGATACAAGCCAGAGACTGGTCCTAACTGCTTCAACTCTGACTTAGCAAGAAGCATTCCCCTCTCCCTCACCCATCACCCTGCACCACCCACTGCCATCCTCCACAGCAGTCTGTTACTGCTTTAAGGCCAGGTAAATGATGATAGCTTAGGCTAAAGGACCCTATTGCTAATGGCCTCCCCACAATCAGCCAGATGTGGTGTCCTCTGTCCCATAAGGAAAGAAGCTCACCCCTCCCAGACCTCTCCGAACTCTCTTGCTTACTTCCTTGTGGGTCTAAGAGCCATTGGGTCCCCTAAGTGAATACTGCTATGTCTCTTCAGTTTAGGGTTTTGTTTTCTTTTGTTTCTGTTTCTTCCCTGTATGCAAGTCTATTAAGCTGTTAGAAAATAACCATGCTGCTGTGAACTTTTAAGGAGGTGACTGGAGTATCTCTGAATTATTTTAAAAGAAGTCTCAAGCACACAGAGACTCCTGACATCATTCAGTAACAAAGGAGGATTAAGGGGCCTTGATCTCTCACGAACAGGCAACTCCCTGCTGTGCAAATAAGGAGTCAGCGTGCTTTACAACTGCAAACCAGGAAGAAACCTGTGCCTCTAGGGAGGCACGTGGTCCCTGACCTGACAAATGTCCCTCACCTGACCAGTCCCTGAGGTGAACTATAAGCCAGGCCCTGTGTGACTGCCAGGGACACAGACTGGGTAATAAGTCTCTTGTGTGGTAAGATGAAAGGGCTTCTAGGGGAAGGGACAGCAAAAGGAGATCTCCAGGCAGAAAGGGGAATGGGGAGAGGGATGGAGAATATGGCATGAGGAAAGACACAGGCTCCTGTGAGGAACTGGAGCAGCCAGCCCAGAGTGACAAGGAATACACATGACAGGGAAAGGGGGAGTGCTGGTGTCAGGGAGGGCCTTGTCACTCATCACAAAGAACCTGGCCACTAAGAGACAAGCAAGCATCAGTAATTTTGAAAACAGGGTGTGGGCAGGTGTTTAGAAAGACACCTCTGGAGTGGCCCTGTAGTCAGGAGTCAAAGAGGGGCCTGCAGGCTCCTCCCATCCTGGTTCACAAGAATGTGCTGAGGAACAGTCCCCATGAGGTGGCTTCATAGCAAGCACAGCCTGTGATAAACTATCCTGCCTCCATCTTAGGCTAGAAAGCCATCTCATAGTAAATACAAACTAGGCTAATTCCTGATAATGATTAAATCTATTTCTCAAGCTTTGGGCTATGCCCTGCCTGTAACCTTAACTACAAATGGTCTGCACTGCCTTTTCCAGGAAATGGTAACTGTGCCTTAGTTTCAAAGGGTTGTTATAACCACCTTGTTATGATCACCTTGTTGTGACTACCTTGTTATGACCACTTTAATATCACGTCTGTGTTTCAGGAGGCTGTTATGACCAACTTATGCTTAGGTTCTACTTCTGTAACCCTACATATTTACCTGCTAAATCCCCCATTTGCAAGCCCCCTACTCCAGAACTATAAACCTTATCATACCCATGTCCAATGCTGACCTCTTAAACCCCACCTTTAGGAAGAGATCACCTGTGTACACAATAAAGCAGCTTGCTTTAATTAACTTGGCCATGATGGTTTGAGTTGGCGGTCTTTCTCCTCAAATCTGTGGGATTAACACCTGCTCTTGTTGGGACACTGCCTGTCCAGCTTTTGGGGATTTTCAAAAATTGAAAAACACAATTTTGGAAGAGGTGAGGGTTCCCACTTCAAGACCCTGTCCTGCACGATTAAGCACACACAGGCTGTAGAGTTGCCTAGAGAGAGACCCAGCTGAGTACAGGCTGGGCTTCAGACCTCTGGGGCACACATGATTGTGACAGGGAGAATCTGACAGATGACAAATGTCAGCATGAACAGAATAGGTCCTAAGGGAAGATGCTGCCTGGGAGGCCTCCAGAAGAGACTGTAACAAACACAAGGAAACTGACATTTCCTCTATACCTCTGGCCCCAGAGGGCTCATGATCGCAGCCATGACTGCAGGAGAAGTCACAGCCATGCTCAGGCAAGCACAGAGCAGGTCAGCAACCTGGACAAAACAATTATTCTAGTCCACTTGAGGTCACTTTACCAAACACTGTCTACTGGAGGTGGTGGCTTCTGTAAAACAAACTTTTTTCTTTGAAGTATAACTACATATCAAAAATGTGATGGAACAGTATATGTACCACTTGATAAATGTTTAAAAATTCTCCTACCAAGGTACAAAATGCTGTTAACACCCTAGAACAGAGGTTCTCAAGATGGCTGCCTAAACAAGACCTGAACAAGGCCAATTCTACTGAGACACGATAATGTGGAAGGGAAAATATGTAGGGCCCCTATACCTAGACAAAAAAAAACTGCAGGCCACTAAGGCATGCTGAGCTCTTGGAATTATCCTCCCCCAGGGATAAGCTTCTTAATTGGTTATCTAGTTCCAAGTGTTCATCCCTGAAACAATATACACACAAGCACCTTAAACAGACACAGCAGGTTGGATGTGGTGATTTCAATGAAAATGGCCTCACAGACTCATGTTTGAGTGCTTGGTCCCACGTTAGTTGAACTATTTGGAAGGATTAGAAAATGAGGTCTTGTTAGAGGAAGTGTGTCACTGAAGGTGGGCTTTGGGGTTTCAAAAGTCCATGCCAGGTCTAGTCTCTGTCTGTCTGACTGTCTATCTCTGTCTCTGTCTCTGTCTCTGTCTCTGTCTCTCTCTCTCTCTTTCTCTCTGTATGATACCTATGGGTCACAATGCAGCTCTTAGCTATTTCTCCAGCTCCATGCCTGCCTGCATGCCACCATGCTCCAAACCATGACAATAATGGACTTACCCTCTGAAACCATAAGCAAGCCTCAACTAAATCCTCTCTTTTATAAGAGTTGCCTTGGTCATGGTGTCTCTTTAAAGCAATAGAACAATAAGACACAAGTGGTCAGACCTGAAATCATGTATACATAAGCAACATTAAACAGACTCAGCAGTTTGTATTTATATATTTATGCATTTATATGTATGTAACATATATATATATGTATATATATATATATATATATGTAACAATAACATCTAAAGAGAAAGAGACCATGAATTTGAAGGGATAGGGAGCATCATGAGAGGGGCTGGAGTGAAGCAAGAGAAGGGGTGAGGATGATGTAATCATATTTTAATTTAAAAAATTAAAATATTAAAAATAAATCTGATGCAAAATATAAAGTAGCAAGCAATAACTAAAACCAATTTGCATCCCATGTGTGTCCACATAGCTGCATACATCACACACACACACATTAAAAAAATAATTAGAGTAACTGCTAATCCAGACGCATCAATCAGTAAGCTGAGCCCTTAGGATTTCACAGAAGCATGGAGTAGAATGTGCTTAGCAGGGAAGCCTTACGAGTGTCTGTTAATCATGCATTATTCACCACATCACAGGCAGGGCATATCCACGCCCATTGAAGACACCGGAACGTCCACAGAAAGCTCCTAATTGCTCTCATTGCAATACACCTAGATTCCTTTCAGTCCATTGCTCTCCCATCACTTGAACAACTCATTAAATAAGAGTGCCTCCTGCTGGTTTGTTCAAATCCCTGGTCTTGGTTCTTGACATCATAGCATTAATCATGACCATGTATTGTAAATTCCAAATTCTCTAAACATTTGCCTATAGGTCAGGTTAATAATCCTAAGTAACAAGTAAAGAAATAAATCTTTAGAAGGCATTCATCTACCAGAGGACAGCAGGAGCACCAGGAACAAAAGTCTCAAAGGAGATAATGGCAAATGTTTGCAGGAGGGAGTAGCCTTGAGTTTTCTGCCTGCTTAACTGAAACAGACTGTTTTAAGCTTATTAATATGTTTTTATATGAGCAACCCTCATTGAGAACTTGATAAATGAGACTGCTGGTGAGGCTTGCCTTTTATACTGAGTGTATATGTCTGCCCTGACCATGCTCCACACCACCCCACCCACTCACCCCGCCCCCTGCCTCCCATGGAGTCTCATTAGCAGTCTCTGTGACATTCTATCTTCCACTGCTGTCTCTATGTGCCAGCTCACATGTCTATTTCCTGTCTCCTCTAGGCTCTAAGTACCAAGACCGACTCACAATAAAACTCCACATGCCTTTCCCCTCATGTCCACACTGTACATGGCAAAGAGAAGCCATGGAAGAAAGAACTGGTGGGTGATGGTTTTCCTTCAGTCTTGTACATACGTGATAGCTGGCATGTCTCAGAATGAAGGATGAGGACACTGTTTTCAGTCTATTCTTCCAGTGATTCCCAAGGCTTTCCTGGAGGGATGGCAGTCACACACCTTTGCTGTACCAAAGGGCTCTGTGTCTTAAGTGGGAAACTGGCTGGGTTGGGCTGTCTGTTCCTTCCCCCAAACTTCCACCCTTCATGTGTCCTGTGGTGAATGGGATCCATACCAAAGTGGTGGCTGCCAAGTTGATGGGAAAACACATGTAGAACCAATGAGAGTGCAATATAAATGCATCTTTACACATGTTGTTGTTACTGTTGTTACAGAATAAGTCAAGCAATGGCTTTGCTTTTGTAGGACTCATTTACTTAGTATTGCAAACAGATGGTGACAAAGAGGGTTTTCTTCCTTCTGTGCCTAAGAAAAAGTACAGTTGTATGAACAAATTTTAAGGAACCTCCTAGGGTCCTAACAATGTCTGTGTTTCTTGTAGTGAGTCTTAATGACATAGGTGAGAATTTGTAAAAAATTCAAGCCATAATGTATGTTATGCTTTTTTGAATTTACATTTAACTGCATTTTAAATCCTTAGTTAGGCATGACGGTGAATGCCTATAATCCCAGCGAATGCCTACAATCCCAGCATCCAGAAGATATGTGGGGAAGAGGATGGGTTCAAGTTCAGCTACTTACATGACAAGAACCAGGCTAGCCTTAGCTACATAGCAAGACCCTTTCCAAAAAAAAGAAAAGAAAAGAAAAGAAAAAGAAAAGAAGAAGAGGAGGACAAGGGGGTCAGGAGGAAGGAAAGGAAGCAATCAAGCATCAAGACAAATTTGTTTTTCAAATATGTGGCAACCAGCCATAGCTCCACAGCCAGTAATACAAAATCCTTGGAAAGAGAATCTACAAGGCATCCTTAACTGTTAATATTTTTAATTTAGAGGGTCAAAAGTTTGCCCCATGGGCATTACAGGGCTGACCTGATGGAACTGACTTGGTGGGTGAGCAAACAGATTAAAATTCAATTTACATTGAAATTGTAGAAAACTACTTTATACTTGCTTGGCATAAAGTTCCTGAACCAAATGTCCAGGTAATCAATTAACCTTGGACCCTGCTGTAATTTATATGATAGACATAAACTGAGTGCATGAAAGTCAAACATTTCCATTTATTTGTGGGTATTAACTCTCATTCAGAACAAAATCATGTGTTTTAAAGCTCATAAATGATTGGAATTAAACACAATAATATATGTGAGGCTAATCAACTAACCTGCCCCATGTCTCCCCCACACCTGGAACGGCCAGCAGTTTGTCATGTTGTCTTGCAGTGTCCAAACATGATTCTGGGGCCAGGGAGATGGTTCTATTGGCAAAACATTGCGGTGAAGGCATGGGGCCTGAGCTTGATCCCTAGAGCTCACATAAAAGTACAATGTGGTCATACATGCTTGTGATTCCAAAGCTGGGAAAGTGGAGACAAACAAGACCCCTGGAGCTCACTGGCCAGCTTGGCCAGCCTAACCGGTGAGCGGCAGGCCAATGAGAGACCCTGCCTTGAAGGAAGCAGATGATGTCCTGAGGTTATCCTCTGCCCTCCATGTCCACATACATGCATGGACATGCACACATGTACATATACATCCATATAAACATGCATACACACATCACACACTGTTAAAAAAATAATGAATTCATTGTATCCAGTAATAGAATTTTTCCCTCTGTTGGTGTCACACAACTCAGTGTCCCCATACTGGGGTCCTGGCAGAATTTATCTTTGAGCCACCTACTGACCCTACAAATCAGACTCACAAGCAATACTGCCCTCCAGAGACATTTGAACTTCAAATAAATATAGTCATAACTAGTATTAACTGTTTCCCAGTAAAATCACAAAAGATTACTCGTTTCCTAATTTTTCAAGAGTGTTATTTCACTTATTTATTCATTCTCATCTATTTCCACAGTAGCTCTGCTTTCCTGAAATGTTTCCAAATGAGCTAAGATTAAATGTGTGCTTTTACATTTCCTGTGGAAAACAGAAGTATTTGGAAAGTATCCAGATTTCCATTTCCTTAGAGGCAAAAGGCTGATGGTAAAATAAATAATAATAATAATAGCAAAAGGTAAATAAGTGTATTGCTAAAGTTTCTGGGACATAAAGAAATCAACGTTGAACTGAATAACAAACTCACTCCCTGCTGCCTAGGTTATGTAATCCTGGAAGGTGCGTCACAGGCTGCAGGAATGGAAAAGACATCAGTGGTTTTACCCGGCACTTGGCTCTGCATGTTACAATACTGACTTGATTGAAAGATGTGCCTATTGGTGCAATTGTGGTACAATAGTTATGGGGGTAACCACCATTTTCTGTTTGGATATGATTGATACCTGCTCCACAGGAAGGATTTCCTGTCTGATACTGTAAACCTGGTCAAAAACTGATGAGTGGAGAGATCGTAGGCCCTAGGGGGAATCCTGCTATTGTTGTTTTGCTAAGGGATTGTCTTAATTAGGGAGATACCATGACCACTGCAATTCTTATTAAAGAAAAGATCTAATTGAGGTTGGATTACAGAAGTTTAGTCCATTGTCATCATTGCAGGAAGAATGGTGGCATACAGGTAGATATGGTGCTTGAGAAGCTGAGAGCTCTACATCTAGATCAGCAGACAGCAAGAAGAAGGAATGACATTGGACCAGGCTTGAGCTTCTTATACCTCAAAGCCCACCCCCAATAATACATTTCCTCCAACAAGATCACACCTACTCCAACAAGGCCACACCTCCTAAAAGTGCCACTACTTATGGGCCTTTGGGGCCATTGTCATTCAGACTACCACAGTGGTCATGCTCTCAAACTGCAGTCTAAATAAATATTTATGCTTATAACCATAGATCTGTGCTGCTCTCAACTTTGTTCAGAAATACTTCTTTCTGCAATAGGCTATAGTTAATACAAAAATTCTTAACTGGGAAAAGTGATGAGTATAACTCTTGAGTGTTCAGTTGTGGATGAATCATCTATATCAACCTCTCACCATCCATGGTTCAAGGAACTTCATATAATAGGGAGGTTAAGGAACCCAAGAGCCAGAGAGGGAGGAGGCCTGTATAATGCTGGGTTTGGACATAACATGGCTATCGTAAACATCAGTTCACAACAGCTGTGGTTACCACAAAATCTAGCCAGTTAAAATTTCATTATAAATGAGGGAGGGCACCATGAATCTCCACCTCTATTAGAGGGATATTGGCAGTCTGGCAGTCGATGGCTGCTGAAGTAAGGAGAGCCACTCTCCTTTGGAGATTTGACTTCTAGAAAGTTGTTTATGACCCTGTGGATGGCCACACCCCCATACACATATGGACAGCACTAATTGGGCTCAAGGAGTTATTAATAACAAACAGAAAATGGCATTGGGAGGGAGATGGGTTGGGGGGTGCAAGGAGAAGTTAGAGGTAGGGACTAGCAGACGACATGATTAATAGGTATTATATAATTTTAAAATTTTTTATTTTTTCTTCTGTCATACAATACATCCTGACAGCAGCTTCTCCTCCCTCCACTCCTCCCAGTTCCTCCCCGCCTCCACTCTCCCCCAGATACACTGTTTCTCTGTTTCCCTACAGAAAAGAACAGAGCTCCCAGTGACATCAACTGAGCATGGCATAACAAGATGCAATAAGGGTAGGCCATCAATCATGTTCATCTGTGATGTCAGAGCTGTGCCCTCAGTCATCATCCAAGAGATGTTACATGTAGGACCAGGGAATGGGAGCAGAGCAAAAAGGCTCACAGGAGCTTCCACCTCAGTTCTTTGTGCTTGATCATTATCCCATACTCTTCATCATCTTGATTTATGGGGTGAACTTGACCAAGAAAATGCTCTTCAGAGAAGACACCAAAATAAATTTTTGAGCATGGACTGAAATATTTTTATTTGTAGCTTTACCTCTTCCCCCCAAATTATAGAAATGTCCTGGTAAAAATAAAGTGTGTGTCCTCCTCTCAGGGCCACCCAGGATGGGACTCAGGAATCTAGCAAGGACCAATGGGGCTTCAGGTGATCAGCTCTCACATCTGTGTACTACAGAGCAACAGCCCTAAGCCAGCTCTCCATTGCTGGTCTCAGGCTCTTGTACATCCACTCAAAAGCATCACGGTGGCATCCCCTGGCAGACAGCAGATATTCCATGAACCTTGCCTTCTTTGCCCTACAAAAGAATTTATACTTTGCATCAATAGCTTGTTAGTGGCTTAGTGGTTTTTGTTTTGTTTTGTTTTGTTTTTGTTTTTCGAGAAAGGGTTACTCTGTGGCTTTGGAGGCTGTCCTGGAACTAGCTCTTGTAGACCAGGCTGGCCTCGAACACACAGAGATCCACCTGCCTCTGCCTCCCGAGTGCTAGGATTAAAGGTGAATGTCACCAACGCCCGGCTGGCTTAGTGTCTTCTAAGTGGTAAGATAGCCCAGCTCTGCTACTCACAGCACCTATGAGGGTGGTACTGAGACTGTCCTCCAGGAAGAAGCTTGTCTTGCCACCCCCTTCAAGAACTGAGTGGACAGGCAGAAGGAAAAACAAACAGGAGAACTTTTATTTGCCAGCAGGGAACAATTTAACAGGAGAGATGGAACTTGAGTGGGGAAGAAAAAGCAGGGTGCCACCAATCCCAAGAAGCCAGTTCTGTAAGTCCTCTGCAGGCTTTGGGGTGCCTAGCCAAGAGAGTCTGAAGTCGTCGTTATTTTTTAAGAATCCTGAGGATCCTGACCCCTAGTCTCATCCAGAGAGGACTCTGGCTGGGAAGTGGTCTAATGAAAATTCCCTCTGGGTGTGCATAAGCAAATGAGGTATAAAATCAGGACCAATCAGGAGAAGACAAAAGGCTGCCCAAACCTGAGTGAGTAAATTCTCAAATCTGGTCAGTGACTCAGTACCTCTTCCAGCCACGGCAGTGGTAAGGAAGGCATCTGAAAGGTGTCACAAAAGTGCCCAGGAGTTTGAACCAGTTTCCGGTTGCTGCATTGACATTCCAGCTACCTTTGTGCCTGGGCCTGATCCTAGAGCTGTCCTCTGCCAGCATACCCAGCTCATTCATCCTTGGAGCCAATGAATCCTTGATTGTTGTTGCGAGCTGTTCCCAGCTCCAACTGCACCAAGGGCTTTTAGCATCAGTTTTGTCCTTCATCCTCATCTTCAGCTGAGATGACAACTAGGAGCCCTCCTACCTACGTCAGTATCATGGGTGCCTCAGACTAGCATAGCCAAAGACTAAATCTTGGTGTACATCCCCAAGACCTGCTTTCGATCTTCCCTGGCTCCTCACAACTGGACAAGCTAAAATCTTTATTGCTGTCTTTGCATCCTTCCTTCCTGTATCCTCCATTCAAGCTATCAACTATTCCCATTGACCCTGCCTTCAAGTCTCACCACAGGAGAGTCTCTTTTGGGCTGATACTTAGTCTCAGGACAGGTCTTCCTACTCCAGCCTGGCCCCTCAACATCACTCTCAACACCACACCCAATGACACTTGTAAGTCATGGTGCATCTGTCCCAAATCTTTCAGTGTTTCTTGTTTTTTTTTTTTTAATTTAACATATTCCACCACCATATTCCACTCCCCTCACCCCTGAGGTATCTCCCCCAAAAGAAAATTTTAGAAAAGCAAAACAAAAAAGCAAACAAAAACAAACAAGCAAACCAAAATCTCTTTGCTCCTCCTTCTTTCCCACCTCTTCATTCATCCTGGTACACTGGGAGCCTCAGAGTGTCACATAGTATACCCCTTCATCCAATCAGCTTTACCAGAAAATGTTTGTTACAACAAGTCATTCATTGATCTGGTTCAAAGAATTTTCTGGCACACCATCACCACTGGGTCCTCACCAAAACTCCTCTTGGATATCCCTCGCTGCCCTCATCATGGAGATCCTGCAGTTACTGTTCCACAGGACCAGTCCCTTCACCAGCTCCAGCAGGTTCTGGGTAGGGTAGATGTTAATGCAGGCCAACTCTAGGACCCGCTGTGGGCCGGGGTAGCAGCTGAGCTGGCCCAAAGGTCTCTATGGCATCAAGTAGCAGCACAGGCCACTCAGATCTTTATGGCTCTGGCAGCATGTTCCTTGGGCATCCACATGGTCCCACGTGGCTGATCAGACCCCAGGCAACCACACTCAGGGCTTCATTTTTTTCTCTCTCTTTTTATTATTATTAATTCAAGTTAGGGAACAGGCTTGTTTCACATGTAATTCCCCTCTCCCTCTCCCTCTCCCTCCCCTTACCCCCATTCCTTCTCCCCCACCTCCAACCTACCCCCCACCCCATCCACCCACCACTCCCCAGGCAGGGTAGGGCCCCCAACCGGGGCTCCACCAAGTCCACCAAATCTTCCTGTGCTGGGCCTGGGTCCCTCCCCATGTGTTCAGAGACAGAGCGCATCCCTTCAAGTGGGATGGGCTCTCGAAGTCCCCCACATACACCAGGGCAAAAAGCCAGTCCACCTCCGGAGGCTCCCAGGAGTGCAGGGGCCTCCCTGATGGCATCCATGATCAGGGGGCTGGATTAGTTCAGGGCTTCATTTTTAACTGAGATAAAACACCAGCATCTTCAGAATGTTTGATGACTGAGCCCCCATCTCTTTTCAGCTTCACTACCTACCCTGATGCACTTCCTGCTTGCCCTGATCTGCCACCTCTGGACCCCTTGCTTTCCCTTAGACACACTAAGCATTTTCCCAGATCTTTGCACTTGCTGAAATTCTCCTCCCCATTTAGGTTTCTGTTCAATTATTACCTTGTCAGAGAAGCCTCCCTTTAGTGCCCAAAATAAACAGCAACTCCTGATCTCAGGAGATGGATCAGTCAGGAAAGGATTTGCAATGCAACCGTGAGGGTCTGAGTTCAGTCTTCCAGTTAAATCAAAAGCCAGGAGTGGCTGTGGCTGCCTGTAAATGTCACTGAGGAGGTAGATCACAGAAGGATCTGTGGCGCTTGCTGGTCAGCCAGTCTAGTCAAAGCAGTGAGATTCTGGTTCAGTGGAGAGTGACTGAAGAAAGTGTCCAATATTTACGCTCCCTACCACATGTGTATGTGCAAGTGTGTAGAAACCCACACGGCAACTCCAATTTCTTCTTCTCCTCCACAGCCTCTAGAATTGCTCCATCTTCCTGCTTCCAGAAGTTATGCCCACAGCACCATTCCCCTGGAAGACCATGTATTTATTAACTTTTTATGTTTGCCTTCCACCACCAGCATGTGGCTCTCTGAGGACTTTGCTTTGACCATTGTTCTGGGCATTCAGAATTTTGGGGGTGACTGGATAATAATTTATGTCCAAATATTTACAAGGGTTCCTAAGCACCAATCAGTCCACACAAAGGGAATTCTTCTGAATCCCTTACAGAATCTAGAAACAGATTCCGAAGAGGAGAGGATCCAGCAGCCCCTAGCCTCATCCTTGCAGACCTACCTTCCTCCCCATCTTTGATGGGGTCACCTTCCCACCCCTTGGAGCCTTTCCAAGAGGACAGATGGGGGTAGATGGATAGGACAATCATTATCATATATCAGGATTTAAGTCTGATTCACACGGGCACCAGAGCTAGGTCCAGGGCTCCCAGGGCCTCTGTGGTGACTGTGACCGCCAGACAAGAATGTCTGTCTCTGTTAATTTGACTTAAGCTCATTTAATTACTAACTTGGTGGTTTCTGCTCTCTGCTTAGCTGCCTGTCAAGTATGTGGCACTCTTTATAATTTAAGGGTTGGAATTCAGTCTATTTTTGCCATTGAAAAATCAGCCTGGAGCCAGAGTTTCCCTTTTATTTGGGAAGGCAAAACAGACGGGACATCAAAGGCAGTCATACTGTAATTTCATCTTTTCTGATACATTCAAAGCAGGCCTTTGCACACTGGCTGCTTGATGCCACTGGCAGTCTCTGCTGGACTGTAAATATGAAGTCTGGTGCATTCATATGAATAGCTCTTGTCTTTTTTATGTCCAGCTTTGTCTAAAATATCACCCAGTCGTGTTTGGTGGCCTTACTCAAAGGCAGCTTGGGGAGTTCCCAGAGAATGTGGGGAGTGGGCGTGGGAACCTGGGTTCTCCACAGCCTCTGAGATTAATGATGAAATGCTTGCCTCTGATGATTTTAGCTGCACTTAGAGACTTTACAACATGTGTGCATTCACTCGGACCAGCACTTCCACAGTCCCCACAAATGTATATGATACCTCATAGATACGCATGGTCTCTGTCATCAGGGAACATTCAGTCTAATGAGAAAACCTAGAAGGAAAGATGCCATCTTGGTCCACAAAACCACTGCAACCAAAGTGTGAAGACAGTGAACCAGGAGTGTGGGGACAAGCAAGTGTAGGTCAACTGAGAAGACAGTGGAGAATTGCTAGGACTTAGGAAGTGCTGGGTATTCAAAATAGAGTAGATTCAAAGGCTGAGACAGTGTCAAGGGACAGGAAAATGAAAGCCTGGTACAGGCTTTGTGTAGGAGAGCAGTCGAGGAGAGGTTGAAGACAGACAGGAGCTGTGAGGGAAGACAGGAAGGCATATGAGAGGAGAGTGATGCTTGACCTGTTAGGTTAGGCCAGTTATTCTGGGAAAAGCTGAAGTCACTTGAGGAAAAAGGCACAATAGTAATGACAGCATGAAGGCAGGGGATGTGGCTCGGTGCTAGAGAGCTTGGCTAACAGGCAGAAATCTCTGGGTTTGATTTAGCACAAAAGGAAAAGAGAAAATGCAATAATAGTATTAACTGACAAAACATCAGTTAACTCTGTTTCTATACTGTATTTACAACTTAACTCTGTGATATGTAGAGGTGGTACATCACTTTTCGAAGACAATCTAAGTGGAGGTGGAAATTTGAAAGGGATCTATGGACTCCCTCGTCTAGCCCTTCACATCACATCGCTTTGCCAGGGATTAGCAGCTATCAAATGAGCTACTGGATAAGGATATACTCTGCAAACTATAAAGCACTGTGTAAATGTTGTCACTAATAAAAGTTTTTGGCCAGGTCTCCTAAGCAGGAGGTCATTCTTCATTGACCCTTGACAGTAAAAAAAAAAAAAAAGACAGTAAAAATGAGCCTTTCTTTCCAGGCTTAGAGACACAGGCAAAAAAAAAAAAAAAAAAAAGCTGGGAGAGACAGAAATCATTCTCAGGATGAAAGGAAAGGAAGTATGAGTCACACAGAGGGACAGAAGGATGTGAAAATCAGACCACACAGCCCTTCTGAAAGTTTAGCCTGTGCTGGCACCTGCTGGTGCTCAGGGTGGATATGCCAGCTTCACTTCATCCAGTCATTTTCCCCTTTAGAACAAATACCCTAGGACAGTTGAGTGTGTGGACCAGCCGGACCAGGGCTGGGGATTCTGCATCTGGAAGTCTTCTATTATCTGAGATGCTATTATATGTCTTTGGAATAACCCCAGCCTAGAATTCCCTCACAGAAACGGCTCACTGAGACCTTCCTATGGACAGCTCTGAGGGTCACCTACGCCTTCCTCAGAAGCAGAACCTCACACACTTCTCCAACATCCTCCTTATTTTAGAGCTTCAGAGAGCTGGAGGTCACTCAATCTGACCAGGATCAAGCAACTGACTGGTTAAGTTCCAATCCCGATTAAGAACCAAAATGCCGTTTGATTTATAGTATTTCTTATAGTACCAGGTTGTTTTCAAGTTCAAAGCCTAATTCACCTATATGCTACATCTGTGATCCACTTAGAGTTTTCTTCTCCTTGGTTGACTGATGGCTGCTGTACTCTTGAGTGTCCTCCAAAATTAATATTGGAAAACTGGTCTCCAGTAAGACAGTATTGGAAGGTTAGATCCTTCCTAGGTGAGTGGGTCTGTAGGAAGGATTAATATGGTTACTTAAAGGTCTGCTTAATTACTAAAGGAGTGGGTTGTTAAGTGTTAAGCAAGCCCAGCCTCTCACACAGGCTCTCCACCACGATCCCACTGGTTTGTCAGCTCTCCATCCTGTCTAACACAGCCCTTGGCCCTCACCAGAAGCGAGCAGATGTTCATGCCATGCTCCTGTTGCTTTATCAATTTCCCAGTGTCGGGCACTACGTTAAACAGCAGAAAACAAAGTGCCTCATTTTAGAAAAGGTTTACTATGGCTACCTTAAAGTCCTTTTAACATTGGTGGTGGTGCACGCCTCTTAATCCCAGCATTCAGGAGGTGGAGGCAGGTAGATGTCTAAGATTTTGAGGCCAGCCTGGTCTACATAGCAAGTTTCAAACCAGTCAAGGCTACATGTAGAGACTCTGCTTCAAGACAACAACATCCTTTTTCCAATTTAGGGAGAAATCTCTCCCACAGGGTTTGTGGAGATCCTGGGTGGGGAGCAACACGCTGAAAACATAAAGAACAATACCACTACCTCTAAGGCCTTAAGAACGCCTCCTCATAAATCATGTCTGAGGGGTCTTAAGTGGTGGGTGGAGAGATGGGTCAGCAATGACAGTGCCTGCCACTCTGGCAGAGGGCTGGAGATGATGGTGCCAGTACCCAAATTGTTACTCACTTCAAGGGACCTGACTCCCTCTTCTGGCCACCATGGGCAGTAGTGTCCCTCTTTTTTAAAAACAAAACAATTCTACAGTTTCCACTAAAATGTTTTCTAAACTTACAGTCATGGAAACCTCTGGCTTAGGTCACTTGTCAGTTAATGTTCACGCCTGGGAGATCCTTCACTCTGAGAGTATGCAAAGATCTCAGTAACTTATTTTCTAGTCCTCCATTGGAATTCAAAAATCAAAAACTAAATACACTAAGTTGTATCATGTAAAGTTGCCAATATTTGTGTTCAGTAAGATGTGCCACCATCATTGCTAAGTGACTGGACAAGTGGGATTGGGGGACACAGACATCGACAGGTAAGCGTCTGAGCATCTTTGAATCATTTGAATGATGTTGGATATTTGGAGTCCCGGGTCCTCCCTGATTCCCCACCGGACTTGGGATGGAGTTCTTCAAGATCTGCCTTTTAAGTGGCATCTTAAATATTGCAATGTACAGAGATTTTGAACTCAATGCTCAATGGAACCCCTCTAGGCTCTCAAATCCTCAGTAGACAGCTCAGACATGGGGCAGTCTCATAGTGTCTGTCTCTAATGTCTCTTATGAGGATTCTTATTGTGGCAGCGAGCAAGTGCCTACAGAGACACCACTTGAAATGTCACCTCTGTCACTTTCTGACCCTAAGAAATCCCCCCAGTGCCAACTTTTTGTGTGGGTGACCATCTCCACTTGTTATTTCTTGTTTCCATCTGCTTATTTTGTTTTCTTGCCTGAAGTTAATGATTATGGAGGGACCTGGATGACTTTCTGAACAGCCTCATGTGGGCGGTATGCCCAGCCCCATCCTCTACAGGCACAGAGAAGAAGAGGCTCCACTTGGTGGTTGAGAGACTATTTATAAGCATGGCTACCCTGCACATCTCAGTTCCAAACCAAAGCTTCCATGGTTCCGCAGTGTTTGCTTCGCTGCAGACTGGTAACGTTTACATAGAAATGGGTCTCCTCGTCTGTCCTGTAATTTGGACTGTTTGCTTTTCCTTTTCGGACTTCTTTGATGCTGTTGAAGAAAGAAGTCCACAGGAATCTGGAGAGAGGAAGACAGTGGGCTGCTGGGGGGGGGGGTGGAGGCGGGAACCATGTGGTCCATTCCCCACCTCTTAGCCCCCACTACAGCTTCCTTAGCTGAACTAAGCTGCCTCCTGCTGTTTAACCTCCTAAAGCAAGGGCAAAAATACAGGTATGTATAGGGCTCAAGTTGAGACCATGAGTGAGTCCCACCCTCTGCAGGTCTTGCTTCTTTGTGAATGGTGATTGTGTTTCACCAGCAGGCCTGCAGACGCAGTGACTTTCACAGATCCACTAGGTTGCTGTCCACTCCACAATGAGGTAACGGAAAAACCTTTTTACCACCGTGTGACCCTGAGCAGACCCTTTATCTCTGGCAAAGTAAATTTGTCTTCTTTGTTCCCAAGGCATGAAAATAACCCACTCCCAGAAGTCCTTGATTGTAAATGCAAGGCCATTAGTTTATAAGATTCTCCAGAAACTTCCCAAGGCTTTAAAGTCTCTAACATTCCTTCAAACTCACCCGTGCCTTTTGCCACCACTTACTAACTACACTTTAAATTTAACTTAGGATCTTGGAGGCTTCACTCTGTCTCTTCCCCTGGAGGGTTGATTATAGAAATTCAAGTATACACTCTGGGCAGGTACCTGCAAATGTCTACAATAATGCATATAGAGAGACTCCTTACTTACAGCACTGTAGACTATGATGGAGAATAAGACACAAACACCCCTCAATTTAACAAAAACACTGGGAAGTCTACTTAATGGCATATCATAAAGATGTTCAAAATGATGAAGCCAATTTGGATGTATTAATAGGGGTAGACCAACAAGGTACATTGTGGAATAAAAGACACACACTGTAAGATGATACACACCACATATTTTCTTCTATGTAAGAAAATAAACTACACATATTTTAAGTGTCTACTCACACAAATGAATGTAAATACAAAGCAGAGGTTCTGAAGGGTGTTTGCCAAACTAGTTACCTCTAAGGAAGGGGTGGTCGAGGGGACTTTATGGGAGATATTTTAAT
Organism: Cricetulus griseus; assembly: GCF_003668045.3. Classification (NCBI taxonomy): domain Eukaryota; kingdom Metazoa; phylum Chordata; class Mammalia; order Rodentia; family Cricetidae; genus Cricetulus; species Cricetulus griseus. The sequence continues at coordinate 87,160,840 of NC_048595.1, read as the reverse complement.
AGTTCTGTGAAAGAATAATCTCCTATGAATCACATCCTTATTAACTTGAAAAAGACACAGTTCCTGCAGAGGGTGTAGAAAAAACATGCTGTTGTAAGTTTTCATGTGTTTTTTAAGTGGAATACATTATTTGAAGATGATTGCTTAAAAAGAAGCGATCAAAACTGGGCATGTCCCAGTAGTTAGAAGATGAAAACAGGAACATCAGGAGTTCAAGACCAGCTTAGGATACATGAAACTGTCTCAAAAACTAGTAAGTGACCTGATAAGGGTGGATACTTTAAATCCTAAGGCATTTGCATAAAAAATAGAAAAGAAGAGGCTTAATAAACTGGAGTGGAGATAAAATACCATCATAAAAAAATCTAATCCAGGGCTCAGGGTGTAGCTCAGTTGGCAGAGTGCTTGCCTAGCATGCACAAAGTTCTGAGTTCAAGTCCTAGCACCTCATAAACAGGGCATAGTGGCACAGGCTTGCAATGCTAGCACTTAGGAGGTAGCTTCAAGGTCATCCTCAGGTTTACATTGCAAATCAAAAACCAAACAAAGTCTAGAGAGCTGTATCATCAAGTAAAAGCCCAAGACTGGCTACCTGAGTTCAATCTCAAAGACCCTAGTGGTAGAAGCAGAGAGCCTATTCCTGCAGGACCATCCAAACCAAAATCTCTGTTTCAGAATTATCTGAAATACGTCCCTCCCAAAAAAAGAAAAGAAAAGAAAGAAAAAAATGCAGTGATGAGCAAAGTAAATATAACCACAGCATAACAGTGTAGTCTACACTCTTAACTGAAAGGCAGAGATTTTCATATATGCTGTTTAAAGAAACCCACCTTGGGCTGGGTGTGAAGGCATGAGCCTATAATCCCAACACTTGAGTGGCAGAGGCAGAGGGATAATTCGGAGTCTGAGGCAGCCTGATCTATAGAGCAATTTCCAGGCTAGTCAGGACCCACAGTGAGTCCCTGTCTGAATAAAAAGGAATAAAGGAAGGAAGGAAAAGGGGGAGGAGACAGGGGAGGAAAAAGAGAGGAAGAATGAAAAGACAAAGAAAAACACACCTTAGATATAAAGACACTTTTGAAGTGTAAGAGAGGAGTCATCACATCCACAGAGAGAGAAGTGACCCAGAAGTAGAGCCCTAAGCTTGAGGTTCATGACAAGCCTCATGATTTGGAAATGAGACTGTTCGTTAGTAAGATCATCCACCAAGATGTTAAGCCACATCTTATGTGATCAAGATTTTAGCCCAGGGATGGTGATACACACCTTTAATTCCAGTACTCAGAAGCAGAGACAGGTGGACCTCTGAGAATTTAGGCTAGCCTGGTCTACATGGACCAGGTCACCCAGGACTACATAGTGAGATTCTATCTCAAAAAAACAAACAATCACTTAAATATCAAAGAAAAGTGAACTTAACATTGTAGGCATTGAAAATGATGTTTAAAGAACATGTAAAATAATGTAGAAAGTGCTTAAGATAAGGTATTATGTTTTTATATCCATTAAAATATATGTGCATATCTCAATATATCATTACACATATGTCTTGAATATTAGATAGGAACAACAAAGTCTAAGGGAAAATATATGAAGATGTTAACAAGTATTTTACAGTGGGAAATCTACAGATCACCTCTACTATAAAGATATCTTCCTCGTGGTAGTTATTTGCAAATAGTCCTTGTAAAATTGCTATTTAATGCTCATCCAAGGGGAAGAAAACATTTAAAAACATAATCCTCTTCCACCTCCAATGAACACTATCATAATTAGAATTCCTAAGACAGAACCCAAAACACCAGAGGCCCTTGATAAGAGCTTGGCCAACACCTGAGTTTCTTTGGAAGTAGCTTCTAGGTCCTGTAGCTCCATCCTGTCTGTTGGAGACCTTGCCTTGAGCCTGGGGATCCACAACTTTCCAAACAGCACCACCTTCTGGGTATAATGTGCCCAAACACATAAGCCAATGAGGAACATGTCACATTCAACCAAAACCAGCTCCTTCACAGAAGTCCTAAAGTGAAAACTCCACTCTACAAACAACAACACTGTCATTCTTTGGTGACAGCAGGGAGGACTCAGACAGACTAGGAAAGGGTGCTGGCCAATGTTATAGAAGGCAGGCACAGTAGCTGAGGATCTCAGGGGAAACCTCATCTTTTCCCAGACTTTCCAAGTAGAAATTCAAAGACTACAGTCATGCTTTCTTTTGCATCTCTGCCTGCACAGACCCAGTTGCCAAAGTTGCACTCACAGCTAACCTGGCTGCAGGCTTCAGCTGGGAGTAGAGCAGGAACAAGAGTCCAGAGCACCTGAGACACACCCTTTGCCATTTGCCCACATCTTCATGACACCTGTCGTTCACCCAGGGCCTTCTTCCCCATTCAGTCCCTTATGAGTCTCTCCCTTGGCAACAAGTCCAGGCTGCACGGCAGCCCTCAGATTGCAAGGGGAGAGAAACAGAAAGGAGTGAACTTCTTGCAGACAAGGTCCCAAACCATCACAGCTTCTCTTTGGCTAGAGCCTCAGACAGGAGACTGGATTATGAGAGAAGAATTGATCTAAACTTGGGAAATGAAACCCCGCAATGCCACAGACCATGCTGGGCAATAAGAACACAGAGCCAGCTGCAAAGGCAGCATAAAAAAACGATACTTTTCCAAGAAAAGCCCTGCAGCTGCCTCATGCTGAATTCAGTGTAGGGGATTGCTATCTGGGTCCTGAGAAATCAGTGTTGTGGAATTGTGGCTGAGCAGGAACATAAAGCTAGAGTTTCCTTGTGTGTGTGTATGTCCCTTGTGTAGAGGTGTGCATGTGTGTATGCACACACTTGTGGAAGCCAGTGGACAGCCTTTGGTGTTGTTCTTCAGGAGCTAGCCACCTTGTTTAAGATAGGGTATCTTACTGGCCTGGAGGCCAGCTGGCCAGCAAGCGCCAGGGATCCACTCCTCTCTGCCTCCTTAGTGATGGATGGTTTTACAAGCACACCACCACATGGACATTTTTCTCATGAATTCTGAGGTGATCTTCATGTTTGCAAGGCAAGTGCTTTATCAACTGAACCATCTCTTGGGCTCAGGGGTGTAGGGTGGGGGTTTTTGGTTGTTTGTTTTTGGGTTTTTTTTTTTTTTTTTTTTTTTTTTTGGTGTTTTGTTTTGTTTTTGAGACAGGGATTCTCTGTGTGGCCCTTGGTGTCCTGGAACTCAATTTGTAAACCAGGCTGGCCTTGAACTCAGAGATCCTCCCACCTCTGTGATTAAAGGTATGTGCTACTGGCTAGGAATGAAAGCAGGGTGTTTTGTTTTGTTTTCATTGCAGCAGTGAAGTACAAGTTTTCTTTCTTTCTGACAAAATAAAATGTAAGATGAAGCAAAATCCATCATATTGAAGCTGGACACAGCAACCCAATAGGAGGTTTGTAGCAATCAAATAGTTGTACATGTCTCCCCATTCCTGACCACTCTTGTAACTTCTTCCGCCATGGAGCTTCATGTCTTAATCTATTATCACTTCTTTCTGATTCAGAGAATTCCCTATAGCCATCCTTTAAGGTTGACCTTTTTAGACATATGGTTCACAACTGACAAGGCTTTTTCTCTTTTCTTTTTTTTTTTTTTCCTTTTCATTCTTGAAAGTTATTTGGCTGGGTGTGGTGGCAAGCATCTTTTAATTCCAGCACTCAGGAGGCAGAGGCAGGCAGATGTCTGAGTTTGAGGCCAGCCTGGGCTACAAAATGAGTTTCAGGACAGCCAGGGCTACACAAAGAAGCCCTGATTCATAAAACCAAAAGACAAAAAGGAAAGAAAAAATGAAATTATATGTCACATCTTTCTGGTTTACATGTTTCCACTGAGAAGTCTGCTGTCCTTAAGTCAGTGTTCCTCTATGAGCAAGGCATTAATCTCTGTAGCTGCTTTCAAAACATCTTTGTCTAGTTTGATTGTGATGTTTTGGCACAATTCGCTGTTTAGTTAATAGTTTGGTTTGCCTTTGTTTTTGTTGTTATTGTGTTTTTGTTTTATAGGGCATCACTCTGTAGCCCAGGTTGGCCTGGTACTCACCACATGGTCTAGGCCGGCCTTGAATTTGGAACAATCCTTGATCCTCCTGGTTCAGCCTCCCCGGTACTGAGAGTACAGGGATGATCCACCAGGCCTGGCCACGATTCATTTTTGAATCTTTTTATCTTTTGTCAGATTTGGGGAATTTCAGTCATTATTTCTTTGATCGTACAATTGGTCACACCCTTTCTTTTTCATTGGACTTCTGATGATAGGAATGTTAGATTCTTGGTACTATCATAAAGGACTCTACTTATTTTCTTTTACTTTTTTTACGTTTATTTCCATATTGATTGTGGGGTGCATGTTTGTGCATGTACAATGTGTACAAACACATGGCAAAGTGGATGGGCTAGGTGAGGTCCAAGGACAATTGGCAGGAGTTGTTTCTCTCCTCCCACATTATAGGTTCTGAGGATTGAGCTTGAGTCAGCGGGCTTGACATCACATACCTTTGACCTGATGAACCTTCTCCCCACCCTGCCCCCATTCATTTAGAAAAGCAATTTTCTCTATAGTCCATTCTATCAGTGAAATTTCATTGATCTGTCCTCAAGTTCACTGATTTTGTCTTCTACCAAGGTTCTGAGCACAACCAGTGAATCTTTTTTTTTTTTTTTTTGAGACAGGGTTTCCCTGTGGCTTTGAAGGCTGTCCTGGAACTAGCTCTTGTAGATCAGGCTAGTCTCGAACTCCGACTCCTCTGCCTCCCGAGTGCTGGGATTAAAGGCGTGTGCCACCACTACCAGGCCAACCAGTGAGTCTTTAAAGTTTGGACATTAATGTTTTTCTGTCCTATAATTTATACGTTTTTATAATTTCTAATTTATGTTTGCATATTCATGTGCATTTACACTTGTGTGGAATTGCTAATATGTACCTGTACCTTCCTTTCTGGAAAGAAACGTTGCAACGACAGTTCTAAGACAGCCAGCCCGACGTTCATCTTGCTTCCTAGGAAGTGTATCTCACTTCTCGTGACTGCACTGAGTCACACACTCAGATTAAGGAAAGGGCAGTAACCTCTAAACTCAACTTGTCGCCACCCGCTAATGCATTCGAACAAGAACTTCAGACCAGACATGACCGTCATAGGTTAAACTTTTATGTGAAATTCTGTAAAGGTATAAGAGTGGCCCCGAGGGGCCTCTGCTCTCCAGCTCTGCTTGTGGGGCCCGCCCCTTAGCACTTGCTATAGATGGCTGCACAGCCCCGCTCCTCAAACTCTTCCTTGCTGACCCAAAGCTGCTGGAAGGCTTGCAATGAGGCCAGGATGGAGCCGCCGGTCCACACTGATGTCTTCCTTTCAGAAGCAGCGGCCACCGTGGGGCTGTCCCCGGGGCAGAGGAGACTCAGCTCCCTCTGGAAACGCTCTGGGAAGCCATCCAACATGGTGCAGCCACCGCACAGCAGCACGTTAGCAGCCATCTCTTCCTTGAAGCCAGTGCCCTGGCAGCGGTTCAGGCAGTCAGCAGTGAGCTCTGGGAGGCCCGGCTGGGTGCAGCCCACGAGGGAGGGCTTGAAGAGCATCTCGGAGCAGCGGAAACGCTCCTGGCCGATGGTGATGACCTTGCCGTCTGGGAGCTCGTAATCTACGCGCAGCTCCTCAAGGCCCAGGTTCATCTCCTCCTCTGGCAGCAGCGCGGCGTAGCAGCACTTCTTCTTGATGTGTTCGATGATGTGCAGGTGGTCATCCGTGAACTTGTGACCTGACTCATTGAGCAGCTGCATGAGGTAATTGGTGAGGTCGCAGCCGGCATAGTCGGCACGGCAGGGCAGGCCCGGCAGCAGGTCCCCCTCGGAGATGGGCACCACATGCGACACGCCATGCCCGCTCTCCACCACCAACCCAGAGGTCTTGCCATAGGAGTAGATGGACAGTAGCGCCTGGGAGGTCACATGCATGGCTGGGATGTTGAAGGTCTCGAACATGAGCTCCGCATACTTTTCCCGGTTGCTGCTGGGGCTGAGCGGAGGGTCGGACACCAGCACAGCATGCTCTTCAGGGAGGATCTTCATGGCGGTGTGGAAGATGTACTCCCAGATGTTCTGGATACAATCCCAGTCCACGACAACCCCGTGCTTCAGTGGGTTAACCAGCTTCAGAGATGCCTCCATGTTGAGCAGCTCATGGCCCACGTATGTCTCCTTGAAGGTGTCTCCAGCGTCCGCTGCCAACTCGGCGTTGCGCTTGCCCACAGTGGAGGAGATGAAGTAGGTGGGCCTCTGCTCTCCCGCGTAGCCGCACTTGCAGTACTGGGAGCCCAGGTCAATGACCAGAGCCTTGATCTTGCGTATTTTCTTGGGCTTCGTCTTCAGTTGTGTGGAACCTGTGTCCCGGATGCCAACCTCAGAGGCTGGCAGTGTTCCTGCCTCTCCAGGATCTCCCTGGGCTGTGCCCATGGGCTTAGGGCTAGGGCTGTTCTTTGTCGCCATCTACCTCCCTTCTTCACCTTCTCACATCCACACCCTAGAGCTCCTGGGGGAGAAATGAGAGCCCACCTCCAGCAGTGCCTTGGCAACCACTTAGGGTTGTGACGTCACCAGGAACGGTCCATGTAGATGAGGGGAGCTTGGTCTTTTCACCCTCTAAGAACCTTCCTAATTGGTTTGCTCCAGGACAGAGATAAGGACCAGCAGCTCTAGAAACCCACCCCACACTGGACCTCGGTGCTCTCTGCTCCCTTTCACATGTCCATGTCTGGCCATTCAGGGATGATTCATTCATCCTTTCATCCTCTGCTCCTTGGCATTGATAATTTGGGTCCATATAGAAAGCCGGGCACAGGACCCGATGCTTCCTATGTTAATTTACAGAACCTCTCAGAGCTGCAGAGAGGTTCCAAATTCAAGAGTGAGAGGTTTTAAGAGTGAGAGTTCACTCAACACCAATTAATCAGGTCTCCTATAGACCCTGAAGGCAGCTTCCATTTTAGTCACAAAGCTCAAGAGCCTGGCCCGGCCCTCTCTTTCATTCCACAAGGACAGAGAATTTGCTAATAAAGCTAGCAGCATTTCACCCTTTTCATCTCACACGTAAGGCCAAGAGGATCTGCTACCACCTCCATGAAGGAATGACCCCATCACCAGAGTGACTCACATCTAGACAGAGCTGAGGGTAAGGTCTAAGATGAGGCATACATAGGCTAGATGCTGGGTTCTGCACTTAGTGTAGAGAGAGGTTCCGAATTCAAGAGCAAACAGTTTTTTAAGAGTGATAGTACTTCTGCCAAAGTTCACCTAATGCCAAGTAAAGAGGTCCCAAAGACCTCAGCACTAAGTGTGGTGGGTCTGGATCACTAGTCTAGCTGAAGAGACAGATGGCCAAGCAGCCTCAGACATGCATGTTAGGTGTCAACATGTGTACGCAGCACATGTTGGGGGAGGAAGGCTGTCTTCTACTGGATATCCGTGGGAAAGCTGTCTACCTGGGCCTTCATGTTCACACTGGTGGGACTCAGTAGGGCCATATTTCAATGCATACTCTATCACCCTAATGAAGGAGTGGAAGTCTATGTTCAAAGCCAATTCTTATCTACTCATCCCCTTAGTCCTCAAAATGAGGCAGAAGGGCTTGCCAGTCACCACAGCAGTGGTAAACCCTGGTAAACACTAACTCAAGATGGTGTCAATTTGTTCAAATTTCTCTGGTGCTTTCTAGCCCAGCTCACCTAGGACAAAGTCCTTGGGACGGCCCATGAATGATCTGATGGGACTTGTTTGTCCTCCACTACCAGCCTTGCTTTTCCCACCCACCCCATCTACATTTCCAGGCCCTTTCCCCTGGTCACATTGGTCTTCTTGCAGCTTTCAGTTGAGGTCAGCAAAATTCTATGAGGGGACAGTCACATTTATTTCCATTCAGCTTTGGGGGCAATCTTTGTGACACTGATTCAACTGTTTTTTTGTTTTGGTTTGTTTTGGTTTTGGGTTTTTTATGGCAACAGGCAGTCCATTAGTGAATGAGTATTGGCTGCTCCAGTAAACCTATATACCACCACAGGCCACCAGTTGAACCTGGATGCTTCCTGATGACCCCTGCACTAACTCCCCAGCCATGCGACTTAGTCCTCTACACTTATTGCATCCCTAAGACTCATGTCACTTGGTCACCTCCTTCAGCTCTTTACACAACTACTGTCAAGCTCAGGGAGCCTTGCCAGAGCCACGTCACCATGGCCATTCTCTCTCTCTCCTCTGATGTTTCTCTAAAAGCTTTTCTAAATTTATTTTTTGTTCAACAAACATTTTGTGTCTCCTGCTCCCGCCCCCGCCCCCAGCACACACCAACTAGAATGTAGACCAGATAAGGACAGGACTCTCTCTGTTGCTGCTTCACTGTGGTATTGCTAGCTGCCTCAAATGTCACAAGCACTCACAAATATTAACTGAATGAATAAGTCAAGATTTAATACAAAATTGGGGGAGGGGTCAAAGACAGTATCCCTAATGTACCCTAAACAAGGTCTCCAGTATCTAGACAGTCTCTGATCACTGGATTATGTCACAATCAGTGATGTCACTGTGGAACAGATTCTTAAGCTATCCTCTGATTTAGGCCTTTCAGGCCTTGTAGCCAGCAGGATCAGGAGCTTTCTGGGAGAAGTATGTCTCTGGACAGTGTGTGGGCTCCACAGACAGCAGACATAGGGGATGGGCCTGCCAAGAGAGCTGGAGACCAGGCCTCCATGCAGACACAGGTCCTCCAGACTGCCTCCCTAAAGGATGGCCCAGCAAGGAGGGCAGTATGGGTCCGTCGGGACAGTCCTGAGACAGAAGACCCTGCTAAGTCAACTGTGTCCAAGGACAGGCCCAAGTTAGAAGTGACCAAAGCAGTGGTTGTGGACCTTGGCACTGGCTTCTGTAAATGTGGCTTTGCTGGCCTGCCAAAGCCCACTCATAAGATCTCAACAACAGTGGGCAAGCCCTACATGGAGACAGCCAAGACTGGGGATAATCGAAAAGAGACCTTTGTGGGGCATGAGCTCCTTAACCCAGAAATACATCTTAAGCTGATTAATCCCCTGCGTCATGGCATCATTGTGGACTGGGACACAGTACAGGACATCTGGGAATACCTCTTCCGACAAGAGATGAAGATCGCCCCAGAGGAGCATGCAGTCTTGGTTTCGGACCCACCGCTGAGCCCCCACACCAACAGAGAGAAGTATGCTGAGATGCTGTTTGAGACCTTCAACACACCTGCAATGCACATTGCTTACCAGTCCCGCCTGTCCATGTACTCCTATGGACGCACCTCCGGCCTGGTGGTGGAGGTTGGCCATGGCGTGTCCTATGTAGTGCCCATCTATGAGGGTTATCCTTTGCCCAGCATCACAGGGAGGTTAGACTATGCAGGATCTGACCTGACGGCCTACCTGATGAATTTGATGAACAACTCTGGAAAATACTTCACTGAGGACCAGATTGGTACTGTGGAGGACATCAAGACAAAATGCTGCTTCGTGGCCCTGGACCCCATTGAAGAGAAAAAAATTCCTCCCAGTGAACATGAGATCCATTACACTCTGCCTGATGGCAAAGAGATCCGTCTGGGCCAGGAGAGGTTCCTCTGCTCAGAGATGTTCTTCAAGCCGTCCCTGATCAAGTCCATGCAGCTGGGCCTCCATACCCAGACAGTGTCCTGCCTTAACAAGTGTGACATCGCACTCAAACGAGACCTCATGGGGAACATCCTGCTCTGTGGGGGCAGCACTATGCTCAGGGGGTTCCCTAACCGTCTGCAGAAGGAACTGAGCAGCATGTGTCCCAATGACACCCCACAGGTAAATGTTCTGCCTGAGAGAGACACTGCAGTATGGACTGGTGGCTCTATCCTGGCCTCACTTCACGGGTTCCAACCGCTGTGGGTTCACCGCTTTGAGTATGAGGAACACGGGCCTTTCTTTCTCTACAGAAGGTGTTTCTGAACTGATGCAGCAGCATGGCCACTGTGGTGACAGTGTGTCAGCTTTACTGCATGAGGGAACACCTTCTACACATGGTGCTGAGCTGGCATGTTCATTCTTGTAGCATTAAAGACCCCTCGTGTGCCCTTCCCTTCGAAGTGTGTCTATTTCCTGACATAGTAAGAGTCACACGGATGTGTTATCGCCTTAAATGATACAAAAGCCTTGGGAGGGGGGTGTTTCTTGATTGCTCAGTTGCAAGAAACTTGCTCAAAAATTACTCTGGCTCTTGTGTGCTTTCCATTGTAGGAACTACTTTGTTGTTAAAACATGTTTAAGGAAAAAACGTGATAAAAACAGGTTAAGAGTAAATGCTAAAGGATACAAGGGGATCCCTATCCACAATCCCCCACAGAAGAATGCTGAATAAGTTCAGTCTCCCACAAAACAGCACTGGGGTATTTCACATCTGACAGCAAACCCAGAAGGCTTTGAATATGCTGGTGAAGGTAATCTACACTGTTTTAACTGTACCTCCTTTTTTACTCCCCTTTAACATCTCAAAACTGGTTCATAGTAAGCTACCAGGGTGGCCGACCGCTGAAGACTTACCACATTATGAGTGTAACATGTCCCCAGACCTGAGCACAACTGATGGATGCCATGATGAAAATACCATTCAGGTCTTAAAACCCAGCACACCTGCCAAAACCCAAACAAAGACCTAATAGATTGAAGTCCATTCTTCTGGGAACATCCCTAAGTATACTGACCTTGCTGAAAAAGTAAAGTGGGCGCAGGGCACAGGAAAGGGCTTATGCACAGAGAATACAAAGGGCTCAGGACTCAGGCACACCATTCAGTGTTGCCAAACTGCAGCAAGGGAGCCGCTTGAGCGATGGTTCTCAACCTGTGGGTTGTGACTCCTTTGGGGGTAATATATCAGATATTCTGCATATCAGACATTTGATTCACAACAGTAACAAAATTACAGTTATGCAATAGCAACAAAAATAATTTTATGATGGGGGAATCATCACACTATGAGGAACTGTTTTAAGGGTCACAGGTGGACAGTGGAGAACCACTGCTCTACCTTGAACATTTTAGTTAGCTATCTGTGGAGATTTCCATCCTAATCCCAGGTACAACAGCTGAAGACTCCCATGGCCTTATGCAGTATGGACTAGCAAAACAGGAGTAGTGGTTTCAATGAGAATGGCTCCCCCAGGCTAGTATGTTGAATGCTTAGTTCCAGGGAGTGGAACTGTTTGAGAATTAGGAACGTGGCCTTGTGGAAGGAGGTGTGTCACTTAGAGTGAGATTTGAGGTTTCAAAAGCCTATGCCAGCCCAGTGAAGTCAAGCTCTTAGCTGCTTTTGCAGCGCCATGCCTGCCTGCCTACAGCCATGCTCCCCAACATAACGGTGATGGACGATCCTCTGAATGTAAGCAAGCTCCCAACTAAATGCTTCCTTCTATCAGAGCTGGCCTAGGCATGGTGTCCTTTCACTGCAATACAATAGTAACTAAGACAGAAAAAAAAAAAAAAAATGTGACTTTGCTTTTCAACTTGCAGTCACCTTGAATTTCTAAGAACTTCTGAGTTTTTGTTTTCTGTTTCCCTAAATACCCTTTGACTGGGTAAATAGTGCATGCTAGTCCCAGAATTCAGGGCAGAGAGGTTGGAGGCCTGCAAAAAGTTCAAAACCAGCTTGACTGCATAATGAGTTTCACATGTTCTTCAGGTATAATGGCAACAAGTTTTTCAAAAGTGTGTGTGTGTGTGTGTGTGTGTGTGTGTGTGTGTGTGTGTGTATAAACAGACAAAAGTTACTTGAAATGTGTAGAAGTGCCAAGTTATACAAGCTACACTCATAAAGACCTAATGAAAGCATTGGGGCCAGGAGTGCAGTTCACTTGGCTTGTATGTACAGGGCCCTGAGAAGACAAATGCCCAGCACCACAAAATAAAAATGAAAATTCCTCAATACCTTCAGATTTTAGGATGTGTGAATGTGAAGTCTAATGATCAAGGATGGCTCTCTGCAAGTTACCTGTTGATGCCCGGAGCACTGAACAAAAGCTACATGATTCAACACAGGCCAGACAACAAACCTTACTCAACACAAGCCAGAGATATCAAGATTTTTTTAACTTACTGTGGTATGAATTTGCTCTGAGATAGAGCATAAATATGGGAGGAACTATGTATTTTCTAAAGCTCAACAGCTTTCCCCAAAGTTAGCTCTCATTTCCCTTGTCGCACACCCTACAAGTCCCTCCTTATCTCAGCCTTCAATACAGAAAGCCTGCAATGCCTACTTAATCTCAAAATGAGCAAAACTTAATCCTGCAGATAAGAGTGACCATAATTGGTACAAATTAATTCCTGTTGGTGTACTATTGTTTTGTTTGTTTGAAACAGTTACTCTCTACATAACTGTGTCTATCTGTCCTGGAACTCATTATGTAGATCAGGCTGGCCTTGAACTTAAAAGATGCCAGTGCCCTGGCTTCCTGAGTGTGAGATTAAAGGCATGCACTACCACACTTGGCTGTTATAACATTAAAGAAACTAAGCATCTGTGAATATGTACACCATTGTCAGCCGACATATTTACCTCCACTTCAAGTCTATTAGCATGGATTCTTCACCATTATCCAAAACAAGAACATTCCAGTACAATAAATGTCACACTGATTCCCTACCAAAGAATCATTACAAAGTACCTTTGAAACTGAATCTAATGGGGTGAGTCAAAAAGTAGATCTCTCCAAAGCACTGTACATTGTCTTCTCTTTTTCTATTGAGTGAGACATTTAAAAATATACAGAAAAATTGAATTAAATAGCAAATACTTAGGTATAGTTTGGGTAGAACTATATACTGGGGGACCAAAAGCAGCATTTTGTTAGTTTACACATAGTAATGAAAGCCTGGTTCTGGTATGAAAAGCATAGGAGAAATTTTTCTTTTTTGGGTGGGTAGGCAAGAGGGAGTGGGGCAGGGAAGGTAAGACAGGGTTTCTCTGTGAAACAGTCCTGGCTATCCCGGAATTTGCTTTATAGACCAGGCTGGCCTCGAACTCACAGAGATCTACCTGCTTCTGCCCCCCAAGTGCTGGGATTAAAGGTCACTACTACCCGGCTTACATAGGAGATATTTTTAACTGTACTCAAGGCTTAGCTTGTTGGGGAGGAATATTATTTTCCTAGGTATTAATGCCCACAAAAAAATTCCCTATGTTCCCGTAACTAGCATTCCATTATCTGCTCATGCAAGCAACCCTGAGTAAACTTAAAAAAACATGAAAATAAGAGATGGGCTTCTTGGGAAGAAAAAGGATCTCAGCAGAAGAGAAAGAGGATGAGAACATGAACTAAAATTCATTATGTGCATGTATGAAGCTATCAGAGAATTTTTTAAAAGTCTCTTATTAAAATAAATTGGCCTTGGCTGGGCGTTGGTGGCACACGCCTTTAGTCCCAGCACTCGGGAGGCAGAGGCAGGCGGATCTCTGTGAGTTCGAGGCCAGCCTGGTCTCCAGAGTGAGTGCCAAGATAGGCTCCAAAGCCACACAGAGAAACCCTGTCTCAAAAAACCAAAATAATAATAATAATAATAATAATTAATAATAATATATAAATTGACCTATTTCTAGACTTCACAAAAAGAAAATAATCTCATTCTTCTAAAAATCTTTGAAAACAGAATGAAACAGGTCAGTTAAACACCATACAGAAAGTAATGGAGTCCACCTGGACACTGACAAAAATGATTGAATAGCGGAGGCAGTGTCTCAAGAACATAGAGTAACCTCCAACCTTGCTACCATACCATGCCTGCTGTCTGCCCCTTACTGAAGTGCAGGGCACGTGTCAACAATTCCAACCCATCCCACCCTAGCAGAACATCCACCAGCACTAAAACAGCCCCTCTAACAGTGCAGTTAAAAGAGTGTCTCAGTTAAGGTTCTACTGCTGTGAAGAGACACTAGGAGCACAGCTACTCTCATAAAGGAAAGCATTTAACTGGGACTGGCTTGCAGTTCAAAGGTTTAGCTCATTGTCATCATGGTGGAGATGTGCAGGCAGACATGGTACTAGAGAGGTAGCTGAGAGTTCTACATCCAGATAAGCAGACAGAGACACTAGGTCTGACTTAAGCAACCTGTCCCCAGTGACATACTTCCTCTGACGAGGCCATACCTCCTAATAGTGCCTCTCCCTAAGAGCCTATGGGGTCCAATTTCATTCAAACTACCAAAAGGAGGCTTAGCCCAATTAAAGCTGGTAGTACATAACCTGGTTGAATGACACATTTAATCAAAACAATTTTTTTTTTAAGGATTTACTTTGTATGTATGAGTGTCTTGCCTGCATGTATGTATATGTACTATGTGCTTGCCTGGTGCCCACTGAGGTCAGAAGAGGGCATTAGATCCCCTGGAACTAGAGTAAACAGATGGTTATAAGCCGCCATGTGGGTGCCGGGAATCAAACCCAGGTCCTCTGCAAGAGCAATAATTGCTCTTAACTGCTGAGTCAACTCTCCAGTCTCCAAACACATTTAACTTTTTATTCAGCTTTGAGTCGGGTGAAAAGATGCCAGCTATGCATTCACATCTGACTAAAGGCTGGCAGCACTAATAGTCTGTTTTCATACAATACACTATGTCAGCAATGCAAAACAACTTAGAAATGTGATTCCACTTGACTTTTTTGGGGGGAGGTAGAATGAAACATCATTTCCTATTAAAAAAACAGGAACTGAAGATCAAATCAATGATGAGAGATGTCCTTGCAACAGCAACTAGGCCTGGATCTGGGAATGAGAATCGAGTTCATGATTTTTTGCTCTAGTAACCATTTTCTCAAATAACACTAAATACAAGAACAACAAGTTGGGTTGCTCTGAGATAAAGTCTTGCTGTAGCCCACGCTGGTTTCGAACTTGCATCAATCCTTTCTGCCTCAGCTTCCTGGGCTGCTGGGATTATAGGCATGCTTCACCATGCCCAGCTAAAAACAGCAATTTAAAAAACACTGTAATATGCTGGCTAAAACGAAGTCTGATAGTACTTAAGATGTACACTCAACATAAATACCAGACTGCCTAGTACTAGCTAAGGTCGGGAGCACACAGCAGCTGTAGGCAGTGCAGAGGTGGACTATTCCATATTCCAGTTCTCAACAGCCAGGCCTTTGAGGAGCAGGAGCTAGAAGCATGATGAGGAGTGAGTGGACAAATGGTCCTCCCAGTGGTGTCTTCCTAACAAATCATTCATTCCAGCAGGCTCAGCTTCCACGGGATTCTCTGATCAATCTTTGGTGGTATATAAATCCCAGCATCTGAAAGCAAGAATGGAAGGGAAGTGATAAGGTGTCTGCTACCCTCATAACACTGTAGGGTCAGAACAAGCGTAGCCTGGAGGCCTTGCCCAGAGAAGAGGAGGGGCATCAGGCTTCAGGCATCTTTATTAGGTGACTCAGAGCAAAGGAAGAATCAGTATTTGAATAGGGAGGGGTAGATTCTTTGTTTTTTATTTTTTAGATATGTTTTATGTATGTGAATGTTTTTTATACATCACATGCACACAGTGCCCTTGGGGGCCAGAAATGGCACTGAATCCCAGGGAACTGTTTTGAATGGTTGTAAGCCACTTTGGTGAACCAACCCTGGTCCTCTGCAAGAACAAGTGCTCTTAATCACCAAGCCATCCTACAGAGTACATTTTTTAAAAATTGCCAAATTGTACATCTAAGATCTACATTTTACTATGTGTGAACATTTTCTCAATTTTAAGAATAAAATAAAAATGGCAGTATGTAACAACAAGTCAAGCAAATGACGGAAAGTGTAACAGAATTCTATGAACAGGACAGCCAGCAAAACTCTAACATTTTAAAAAGTAAAGCAGGAAATAGTGTCAGGTGGGGATTCTGTCTTTATAACCTAAAACTTAGGCATTTCTTCCTTTAGACTTTAGAAGTCTCTTATCTGACTAGGAATCATATATAGGAAGCATAGACACGAAAAAAGTATATATAAAGAGCCAGGTGGTGGTGATGCATGCCTTTAATTCCAGCACTTGGGAAGTGGAGGCAGGTGAATCTCTGTGAGTTTGAGGCCAGCGTGTTCTGCAGAGCTAGTTCTAGGACAGCCAAGGTTACACAAAGAAACTTTGTCTAGAAAAACCAATAATTGAATACCACCCAACCTTGGCACCACAGGACACTGACCTTATAAACTCATATGAGAAACCCTCACATGTTAGAGAAAAGCAGAAGTGTTCTCTGATGCTGGTAAGTCATTAGAAAACTCAGGGTAAGGGGTGACTGGAGTGGCCCTGAAGGTCATCTCCAGGCCAGCAGCAAGAATGGGGGTAGGGACTAGACAACAGAATAGAACAGCAAAATGGCCTTAGGTCTAAGATGAAGTCTTTGCTTCACAGGATAAGTGTTAATGTGAAACTGTTGGCAAAGGTGGCCTGCCAAATCAAATCCCAGGCAGAAGGGAACAAACACCACAGTTGTTGAGCAGATGAGAGATGAGCTAGACAACATAAGGCGTTGGAGAACAGGCAAGGCCTATTCCAAATGCCACCAAAATGCTGTTACACACAGCTTTTACATGAAAAAGCATTGCCTGTCACACTAGGAAGAGCAAGTAACAGCAGTTTTAAAAGGCAGGTAGCTTAGAACTTACCATCGGCTTTCCAGAGCCCAGGGAGGCTGGTATGGTGGAGCATCCACCTGAAGTGTAAATACTTAGGTGCTGAATACATGCCAGTGAATTTAAAGATGATGCCTTGATGGTTTCAAACTTTTAGGAATATGTCTTGTAACTGAAAACCATCTCTCACAACAATAAAAAAAATGTTTTAGGTTGAATTAAGCAGGACATGTAAAGAAATAATATTTAGGCCAAGCATTCGTGGCACATGCCTTTAATCCCAGGCAGAGGCAGGTGGATCTCTATGAGTTCGAGACCAGCTTGGTCTACAAGAGCTAGTTCCAGGACAGCCTCCAAAGCCACAGAGAAATCCTGTCTCGAAACTCCCCCCCCCCCATACACAAAAATAAAAAAGAAAGAAAAAAAAGAAAGAATATTTAGAAATATTTAGATGTACCTTCAAATTCTAACTTCAGTTTCACCTCCTAAAAATGTTCTGAAGATGGGAAGGGTAATTTGCAAGAGTCAAAAATCCAACTGGGAAGTCTCCGTGTATATGGAGACTTTTAGGTGTGGACTTTTAGGGCTCATGCTGAAATTGTGATGTGCATATATGCATGGATACAAGGGCATGTAACTGTCACTGCATTTTTTTTTTAAAGCAAAGTTGGAGTTGGTTAAGAAAAGGTTTTAATTCAGATTGAAACATAGGCAATATGAGAGGGGGAGAGATGATAGAGACAGAAGGTAATGCATACCCTAGACTGGGCATAGGCTTCTCAAGAGTTATTTTAAAAATAAATAAAAAAAAATATCATATGCTGGGAGTGGTGGTCCACATCTTTAATTCCAGAACTCAGAAGACAGGTGGATCTCTTTGAGTTCAAGGCCAGCCTGGTCTACAGAGTTAGTGCCAGGCTAGCCAGAAACACATAGTGAGAACCTGTCTCCAAAAATACAAACCAACATAAGTCATGTTCTATCCTTCCCTCCAAGCCACCACCACTACAAGTATTAAAGCCATTTAAAATATGGCCTCAAAATTAAGAGGGATTCCTTACACAGCTGACCTCTCCAACACCACTACCCAGCCCTGTGCAACATGGAGACACTGTGGAGAGAAGAGTCACTGACCGAGAACAGGGGCAGGAGGCTGCTGCTTCGGCTGTGGCTGCTGGTAAGAGGCAGTGATGCTATTCACAGTGGAACTCGGACCTAGGACCTAAGCAGAAACAGGTTACATCAGCAGAGATAATCCGTCAGACAGTGGCAAACCTACACTAGCCACAAGTGAGCCTGCTGTCTTTCTCAGTATGATGCTGACAGGACAGCTGTCCTTTCCTGTGTGACTGCAACATGCCAGCTTCAGACCTCTCAGGCTCACCTCAGACCTCTAAGTCTCCCGACTACCAGAAGCAGGTAGCAGAGGAGAAGGGGGCATTGCAACATTACCTGTCTGGCCTTTTCCAAATGAGCAGACCATAACCAATGGGGAGGGAAAAATCCAAGTCTATGGAACACACAAAAGATCCATTCTACTCAAAGAATTGGAGGAAATAGTAATTTTTATATTAAAAGAAATACATATGTCATAATATGGGTACAACACCAACTCTACATAGATTTCACTGGGGTCCATGCCTGCAGTGAGCTGCTGGCAGATACCAGCCCTCTGGTTTGCTCTCATTTATCTTTGCATGTGTCACTGCCAGAACACTGTTAGCAGTAATACCATGAGCTCAAAAACACTAACAAGTGACTCATGGTACCCTGAACATGGCCCATTTCCATACTGCCAAACAAAACAAATCTACATATTTCCCTACAAGATTCACACAGTTGGTACCCTAGAAGCTAATGCGATCTAAACACAAGTGGAGAGGCATTCTAAATTGTAGACTTCAAAGTACTGCAGTTTTTGAAGACAACTGTATTTCTAGGCAACATGCATTATATTATAGTAAATTCAGACATTTGTGGCATCCAGATTTTTAGCTGCTTTTCTTGCTGTGGTCTGTAAAGTACTCTTTACAAATATCTACCCTCCTATTGAACCTTCCAAACATTCTGATAAAACACCCAGGGAAGTATCCCCAGTATCCTAGGAAACTGAGACCTAGAATCCAGCACATTTCTAGCCAGTGAAATGGTTGCAACCTCCTGTGACTAAGCACCATATCCAACCTTCTATCCATAGCCAGTGAATCCAGAGAAACACATTACTCTTCACCTGCTGATGCCCTGTTATGCTCCACCAATAATGGGGACTTGAGGGAGAGTGTAAAGCTGGAAGGAAAAACACTGTGTTTGCTTTTAAGGGCCATTCATTACAGTTTCTATTTATTTTTATATACTTAAAGCTAACCTCATCAGGACCACCACCCTCAACTCTCAGGTCTCACTAACCAGCACTTCTCCAGAGGTTGCAGACTGTGTGCCTCTGACCTGTCACCATCCCCAAACTTTTTCCTTTCCTCCCTCCACAGTGGCAGGAGCTACTTCTCTAGTCACTCTGTTTCTCCCTCAACCTCCTGCGTTCGTTCCTCTTTTGCCTTTTCAGCCCCTCAATGCTTACTTAAACAACCAGGTATGAAACTCTCCGTGGGAAAATAACAGGCGTGGATTTTGTTTTCCTTACTGAACTGACACACCAGTCTTTCTAATCCCTATGAAAACTCTCTACAGTAGACTTGAGGGCCCTAAAAACCACATGGATGGTAATACACGAGAATGCTTCATGGGACACAGAGCTCACCTACTCCCTTCCATGACTTCAGATCTGGGAAGGGAGATGTCAGCTCTAACCCTAGCTTCCCCTCCTTACTCCCTACTGCACTGTCACTGAAGATTTTCAAATCATCCCTATGACAGCTGCTCTATCTGAAAAGAAAACATAATAACCTACTTCACCTTAGCATGAAACATGGAGACTAAGTAAGCACAAAGCTTACTTAAGTAATTTAATTCTGACACTTGAAGAGAAAGTTTCCTTGACTCTTGACTCTTGGCAGTTACAGTGAGAAGGGACACTGCACGTGGTGTCTGAGATTAACTTACAGACGGCACTGAACTCTGCAGGCAGGCAAGAGACCAGATTTCTGGAACTGCCCTCTCCATCAGCTTCAGAGTACTCTCAAAGGCCTTCTGTAACTCCTTCCCTTGCTCTTCAAACTTGAAGAGAAAGAGCACCTTCAAGATAGCCTGTACTTCATCTAGAAAGAAGAAATATGAAAGTGATAAGTTGTATCCCCAGCTCCATTGCTAGAATCATACAGTAACTTCTTTCCCAAGGTGACAGTGTGCAATACTACCCTAGAGATGCATTATTCTCCCACTTTCTTCTTCCCAAATGCTGGAAAGAGAAACTCTGTGAATGAGCAGAAAGCTGTGCTGTGCAGTCCCTGTTCCTGGCCTAAGACTACTACCTCACAGGGAGCTTCTCCTGTAGGGGCTGGGAAGGGCTGACTCAAGAGTGTGTGTGGATAGGAGTTTCCCACTGACTGCTTTCTTCTTCCCTCTAACTCACTGGTTCTCAACCTTCCTAATGCTACAAACCTTTTAATATAGTTCCTCATGTTACAGCGACCCCCAACCATAAAATTATTTTTATTGCTACTTCATAACTGCAATTTTACTACTTGTTATGTAGAGTAACTATCAGATATGCAAGATATTTGATATGCAACCCCTGTGAAAGGGTTGTTTGAAACCCCCTCACACACACAGGTTATAGAACTGCTGCTCTAACTGGAAAACAGCATCATTGTTGGTTTTTTTGTATGTGTGTTGTTTGTTTTTAAACATTTTATTTTGTCTCAGTGGAGACCAGAGGGCAGCTTTCAGGGAGGTGGTCCTTTCCTTCTATGACGTGGATCACAGGGATGGACATCAGACTGTCAGGCTTGGTAGAAGGTATTTTTACCCTCTGAGCCATCTCTATAGCCCCATACTGCATCTTAACTATGTATTAAGTGTGCCTGTCTGTGGTACCACTTGCTCCTTTCTGTGGTTAAGAATCATGGTGAGCACTGAGACCATACCTTTCAACTTGTCAATGCTTTGTATTATTTCACTTAGCGCCTCCAAAAGGGCCAGGTGCTCCAGAGGACTCCCTTCTTTGAGGCTGTGCTTCTTGCGCTCTGCCTTGCGTCGGTTTTTAGATGACCTCCTGTCAGAAATGATATTGAAAAGGAGACTCCTCCTGTGCCTGTTGGCCATCAGAGGGTCTAAGAAACCAGATACAGACAGTGTTCCTGTCTAGGGAGACATTAGTGAAGCTATGTTAAAGCCACATATAACTAATGGGGTCTAGGAAGAGGCAAAGAAGGAAAGCTAAAGAGTTCTGTTTCTTCCTTCAGTTTGGATTAAAATGCATAGTAAGATCAGGAGTGATGGCACATGCCTTTACTTCTAGCACTCAGGAGTCAAGGCAGGAGGATCTCTGTGAGTTAGAGGCCAGTCTGGTCTATACAGCAAGCACCAGGTCTGCAGGGCTACATATAGTGCCTTAAAAAAACAAAGAGCAAAAGCCGAGCAGTGGTGGCGCATGCCTTTAATCCCAGCACTGGGGAGGCACAGGCAGTTCGAGACCAGCCTGGTCTATAAGAGCTAGTTCCAGGACAGCCTCCAAAGCCACAGAGAAACCCCGCCTCAAAACCCCCCACCAAAAAAAAAAAAAAAAAAGAGCAAGGTAAAGGAGGTTCATCTGTTAGCACACTGGAACAATGAAGAGGAGAAAATAAAACAAAACATGAATCCTATAATAAGAAGGGAACTTCAGAAGCAGCCTCATCTCATGGGGCTGGTGAGGTGGATAAGAGGTTTAGAGCACTGGCTGCTTTTCTAGAGGTCCTGAATTCAATTCCAAGCAATCATATGTCGGCTCACAATAATCTATAATGAGACCTTGTGTCCTCTTTTGGCCTGCAGGCATTCATGCAGAAGGAACACTGTACACATAATAAATAAATAAATCTTAAAAAAAAAAAAAAAAAAAAGAAGCAGCAGCAGCCTCACCTCAAGGATGTCCTGGAAGTCCTTGAATATCATACACTGGCCCTGATGGACATTCTCCCACTCCCCCTGCACTGTCTGTCCTTGCAGACCAATCTATTATTCTGTTTCTGCATAGTCAACATAATGACGAGATCTCATACATACGCAGATATCCTGGAGTTACTGTGGGAGTATCTGCCACTCATCTCACTGCCACTCTCGGAGAAGAGGTCTGACCCTGGACGATGGGCCACCTCCTTATCTAGAAAAGAGGAACCAAATGCAAACATAAATGACTATACAATCAGCACATGGATATGAAGTTGATTTCAAAATGAATAAGGTAACATTAAACACAGTAATTATACTTACTATAAACCTGCAATTTTCCACATCTATTCTTTTCCTTTCTGGGTGGTGGTGGGGTAGGTGAAGAGGAACTAGGAAACTCATTTTGTGAAACACTGAAGACATTACTGCTCTGGTTGGATGGGGAAAGGTGGGACTACTTCGTAGAGATTTTTTGATTTCTGCCTGGTCCTAAGCAATTCTCCAACATAGAACTTCTCCAATATGGAGTTTCAGGTAGCTACAACACTACAATAAAACAACAGAAGTAGTCCGTCCCTGCTCAGCAACTCATGTGGAGGTTTAAACCTCAAAGGGCCAGTGAGGAAAGCAAGAGGTCAACGATGCTCTCACAGTGCTTCTGTGAGTCCTGCTTCTGTGGGGCTGTGCTGTGAGACTGGTGTCAACCCCTCATTTTCTTACACTGGTTTTCTGTCACAATACCTTCCGCAAATGTCAAGCACATGTTGGCACCACAATGTTGGTGCCATACTCTTGTACCTCCAAAGCCAGGTGCCCAAACAATCCCTTTCTCTTTGTAAATTGCCTGCCTCAGAAAACTGACCACAGACAAGGTGCATAGACAAGGTACATGGATGCCCACCTGCCACACACCACCACAAGTATCAATGGGCTTCTCAGAGGCACTCACCCACGTGCACCTGTGGAGCTTGCTTCTTGCGCTCTTGAACCACCATCAAACGGTTTTTATGGCGAATGAATGTGGATGTCTGTGAGTCCAGAAAGGCCATGTAATTTTTTTGGGCTGAGGATGCAGAATGAAAAAGTACCTTAAGGATGATTTTTAAGCAAAGAGATAAAACTTAAGTGAAGGGGGTGTGATAAAGAAGTCTTAAAATTCAACAGCAACAAAAGATGTATATAGGTCTACCAACCAAAATTGTTTTATCCATTAATGAGTTGGAGATACCAGTTCTCAGAATTCATCAATACTTTTGGGAGCACAAAGGTCTTTGTACCTAAAGACCTCGAGGGAAACCAGGAATATTAAGTACTCAGGATTGTCTTTACAATAGAAAAGATATAAAACCTCTTCTTCCATCCAGAAAGCTGGGAACTGGAGGTGATTAATGGCCTGGTGATGTGTGTTATCTGTTGGGTCAAGCTGTATCAAACTTCCACAACCAGAAGTGGCTAGTAATCTAAATGACCTTACATTATCTGTATAGCCAGAGGCTTTCCCAAGCTCCCACAACCAGGACTAGAGATAGCCCAAATGACCAAGATCAGGTCAGAGCCTTTCCAGGTGGCCTATCTTCAGAACCCATCTTCTTAGAAGAAATGACATATACCCAGAGTAGAATTTTGATGTAATTATGCTTGCTTGGTCATTGGGAATTGTATACCAGGAAACTTATCCCTAAATTACACTGTGTTTACATATACTGGCAATAAACTGCCTGGCATCCGACTCTGGAATCATTCTGAACTGAGTTTTCATTCTTACCTCTTCGAGGATCACTGTCTGCCTTAACACCTGCAGAGCTCACCTAACAATACCATCCCAGAATATTCTCAACCACTAAACTTACAAAATCAGTGAAGACTTGATACTTAACCGGAAAAGAAAACAGCAAACAAAGGAACTATGCAGGGAGTTGCTAACAAAGGCAGGATGGAAGGAACCTAAATGCTTCTTCTGAAAAACCCATGGAAATGACTGTGGGCATGGAATAAAGGTTTTTAATGATCTCTGAAATTACTGTCCAGTGGAAAAACAGTACTAGCAGAATAAAAGAAAATACAAATAAATTAAACTCTCTAAGGGAGTAGACAGACTAGCTCATGCAGAAGAATTATCAGCATTCCCAAGTTCCTGTTGGTGGTAAGCAGTACCTAGATTATGGCATAGAGTCAGGGAGGATGCTTTCTATACTGGGTTTGCCATGACTACAGCAAACACTACAAAGGTACCTGATGGGGAATGTACTGTGTATGTTTATCTTATTGATTGTTAAATAAAATACTGTTTGGCCAATGAAACGGCAAGTTAGGCAGGACTAGGAGTCAAAGAGGATTCTGGGAAATGTAGTAGAGAAGTGCTGATCCAGACAGGAAGTGACATAGCAAGGAGACTCATATTTAATCGAAGGAGAAACAGAAAGGGTCCCTTTTTCCCGTTCGCCTCCTCCAGTGGCAGGATGTAAGCCACTGGCAAGGAGGGACGCCAATAAGGCGTCCGATAAGATAAGTCTTATAAAATATATAGATTTATGATAATTGAGACTGAGCTAACAGATGAGGAATCCTAGTCATTGGCCAAGCAGCTTTGAACCTAATACAAGTTTCTGTGTATTTATTTGGGCCTAACTCGGGCAGGCGGCTAGCGTAAAGCTCAGACGTGGCGGTGGGGCTCAGCGGCTTTTGGCAGAAAGATTTATCGTAACAGGTACCCACAAGCTCTAATTAGAACAGGACGGGGAAAACAGACAGGGTAAGAGTGTGAGTGTACACTAACATTCCTCACTGCAGCACAGCCAATACACACTTCCTAAGACTTATAGGTGAAACTGATGCTCTTCCCAACTTTGCTCTTAAGGGGCCCCAGACCAGAACATTCTGCAGCCATTAGTTAATTCTCCTGTTCTCTAGAGCCATATACTTTATTTGTAAAATATATGTTTAGCTTATCTTTAAAATTTTCAAGTCTCCTTGAGAGCTGCACTAGCCCAATGAACATACCATCCTTCATCTAGATTCACCCATAAATAACATTTTACCCTATTTGTTGCTTCCCATTTCTCTGTAAGCATGTATATGATTATGCATGCACTCACCCTGAAACTTCTGTAGAATCTGAAATTAAATTGCAGGTAGGCACTTACCTTTTAATAATAAATAATAATACAGAGCTAAAATACAGGAAAGTTACCATGATAAAATACTTCTATAAAATACAGTGCATATCCAAGTTCATTAACTCTTATAAGCACAAAGATTCCCAGGGGCTACCACCACCAACATGTAACCCACCTCAGTGCCAGCAGCCTCCAGGTAGAGGTAGGTTACTGAGGCCAGAGTTTGCTCTAGCAAGGGACACTAAGACATCACAGCTTTCAATACTCCAATCTCTTCAATGACATCATTTAACAGCTTAAAATAATCTTAAAAACTATGATGGAGTCAGCATAGCACACCAAAATGCAGTACTATAAAGAGCCCTATCCTATTTATGTCTTCTCTCTTTCTCCATAATTCTAAAAGGGTCACTGCCTAGATGTAATCCTCACCTTCTAAGATGGAAGGTTTCACACTGGTTTCTATAATATCCACTCTGTCATACTTGTATACCTAAAAGAAAAACAATGCAGTATTTTAGGGCAGGAATACTTTTACCCAGTAGAGTTAAGCAGAGACCATTGCTAGAGGGGACCAGGACATTTTTCCAAGAACCAGGCTTCCTAAGGGTTGCCAAGGAAATTCAATTCATTTTAACAACAGCAGTACATTGTATATAGAGGCCCAACTCCAAACATTACCAAGGATAGGTTTTTATTATCAAGACAGGGTTTCTCTGTGTAGCCCTACTGTCATGGAACTTGCTCTGTAGACCTGGCTGGCATCAAACTCAGAGATCCGCCTGCCTCTGCCTCCCAAGTGCTGGGATCAAAGGTGTGCATCCCCACTGCCGGGCTGAGGATAGGTTTTAAATGTCTTTATATATACCACTTATCCAAAGGACTGGGAACCTGAACCCATCTATAAAACCTCACTTATTCAGAAGACAAGAAATTCCAACTGACCCACTGCTTCCCTCTCCTTCAGCACCCAGCATAGCAGAAGCTGTTCAGAACCTCTCTTACCAGCCTCAGAGCTTCCTCCCAGGCAGCTCCTTCCAGCAGTTGGAGCACCGCTTCTTCATAATCCTGCCAAGGGAAAAAGGAGGACAAGCACAGGCGAATGCAGCAGCCTTAAAAGGAGCTGCCACATAGAGCCCCTCCGCCTTCCCAGGCAGCCTCAGCCCTCCCAGCTCCAGTTCTCAGCATCTTGCCTGTCCAAATATCTACTGGATAGTAATCTCCAAAAACACTGGCATAAAAGACAACCGGGTTAATCTTCTGAATGATGACCAAATACAAGGCAAGCACCTTTTCTTTACATCCTGGGATATCAAAGTCACAAGACAAGCCTGTCAAAAAAATTAGCTCTTTCCCCAGAATTACTGCAAAGCTTAACTGGAAACAAGACTAAACCCTGAAAAATATAGTGAAATAAACAGTAATTTCCTAGTTGGCTTGTTTGTTTCTTGTTGAATAACAGTTCTTCATATATTCTAAGACACTAAATCGTTATCAAATAAATGCTTTGAAAATATTTTCTTTCACTCTCTAAGCTGTCTTTGTACATTCTTGACAAGTCTTCATTCATATGAAGTCCAATTTATAGATTTCAATTTTAATTGCTGATCTTTTGGTATCAGATCTAAGAATATACTGCCAAGGTATTGATAAGGTTACCCCATCTTCCCCTAAGCCTTTTATGGTTTCAGTTCTTAAGATTAGCTTGTTGAGGGGGGGCAAAAAGAGGGTGGGAGTGAGAACTGTAGTTGGAATGTAAAATGAAATTTAAAAGAATAAGTAAACTGTTAAAAAAAGATTAGTTTGTTGATATATTTTGAGTAGCTTCAAGTGTTTTGTTGTTATTGTTTTGGGTTGTTTTTGTTGTTGTTGTTATTTCAGGACAGGGACTGTCTATGTAGCTCTGGCTGTCTGTCTTAGACTCATTCTCTAGACCAGGCTGGCTCTGCCAAATAAGCACAAGTGTACAGGCATGTACTCTTCAATGCACACACATGTAAAAACAAACAAAACAAGAAAAGCTTTCTCTTACAAAAGACCACCACTGTGCACAGCAGCAATCCTTGATGGCTACTACATGCCCGTGGCCTAGCAGCCTGTGATCAGTCAGTACTGCTTTAGTACTTTCATGGTAACTTCTGTAATTCTACCACAACCTCACATAGCCACATACAATCTGCCCCCAAGCTGCCTTGGTTAAAAAGAAACATTTTTAAGAGACTATGGAAAGGGAATGAAGCACATGAGTGGCCACCGCTTAGTGGCCTGTCTTCTAATGGTCCTTGCTCACTGCTTCTGCTTTGGCAAAGTTACCACAGGAAGCAGAGTTTGCTTTCCACAGGCAGGTCACAGGCACACACTACAGCAGAGCTTTCTAGTACTCTACCCACAGTCTACAATTTCAAGCTGAGAATGTGTATCGGAAGGGCATAGGACCAAGTACTTAGGGCTTTTCTTTTCAGATTTTAGAGTATTTGCACACACACAATACAGTATCTTGGGGGACAGAAAATAAGTTTAAGTAAGACATTCACGTGTGGTCTTTTTTCCAAAAGGATCCTGCACTTTGAATACGCCCTGTCACATATGAACAGGAATAGGATTATTACCATTGTGGCATCCCTATCAGTTCTCAAAACTGCAGATCTTGAGGCTTTTCAGATTTGGATGCAGGATGAGCAATCTGTACTTAGAGACACACCAGACTAAGATTTGCATGTCACACCAGCAAAAGGAAGACCTTTAGAACCAACACCACCCCAAGACCTAACCATTACCATGGCTCCTTCAGTTTCAGCATTAGTAGGAAGAGGAACGTCATTTCTTGTTGAAGTGGGGCGTCAGGGGAGGGGCTCACCTGAGCATACTGCTCCAGGACTATGGCTGCCTCACTGTGTTTCCTCTGCTCAACCAGCTTTCCTGCAAAGACAACAACAAGCACTTGATAGCAGACAGAAACTGGCTTCCACTTCTGTCCCTACAACTCACCAGACTACAAACTTCTGAATTTCTGTGAGGACAACAGGTGTACTACACAGCATGAAACACACACACCCATATCCACAGTCTTACTATATATCTTAGGTGGCCAGCCTGAAGCTGAAATCCCCTGCTGTGGCCTCCTGGGATTACAGAGGTGTGCTACCCTACCTAGTAAAGGAATCTAAATTAATCACAGGATTTAAAAACTCACATATAGCCAAAATTAGCTTTTAAAACAAAATGCTCTCAAAGGCATGCATAAGGACAACTATCACTAACTCATTTCTTCCTCTGGCAGAAAAGAAACTGCAATTCTCTGTGTGGGCACTAGATGGAGGTGGCTGGTTATGTCAGCAGCCATGCAGTCCTTAGCTCCTACAATCACACTAGTCAGAAAAATCAGATTACAACAGGCACATAAAACCCCAGTGTTCCTAAGAGGCTGTTCCACCCTATCCCCACTCCAGGACAATTACTAATGAAAAAACGACCATATAAGCACCTCCACTAGTGAAGTGGTTACTTTTTTTCCACCAATGTTGGCTTATGTAAACTGCCTCAATTAAATGTGTACACAAAGTAACTATACTGTATGTAGTGGTTTGAATAAGAATGGCCCCCATAAGCTAGTTTATTTGAATGCTTAGGGAGTGGCACTATTAGGAGGTATGGCCTTGTTGGGGTAGGCCTGGCCTTGTAGGAGGGAAGTGTGTCGCTGGGAGTAGAGTAGGCCTTGGGGTTTCAAAAGCTCAAGCCAGTCCCACTGTCCTCTCTCTGCCTGCTGCCTGTAGATGTGAATGTGGAACTCTCAGCTACCATCTCTACCTGCACACCACATGCTCCCTGCCATGAGGGTAATGGACTGAACCTTTGAACTATAATCTAGCCCCAGTTAAATGCTTTCCTTTATAAGAGAGGCTGTGGACATGGTGTCTCTTCACAGCAATAGAACAGTGACTAAGACACTATACAACGATGCCTCTTAAAACGCTCATGCCCTCTACATCGTTTGCCAATGAACATCTGCAACAATTATGTATATTCCACCACTAGACAGGATGAATGGGAAGTTAAGCTATAAGAAGGACACACACACACCCTACCTATGAGTTTGGAGGCTTGTTTCAGAACTGCTCTTTTTTTTTTTTTTATGAGATCATTGAAAATGTATACAGGACTCTGGTAAAGAATGTTCCGGTTTGAATTATCCCTTACCCCTAATACTCATGTTGGAGAAGAGAAAGGAGAGAAAGAAATACAAGCAAGCATTTCTTTATCTCAAGCACTGCTGAGGCCAGAGCCCCACATGCCTCTCAGGGCACTTAACCACTGTTCGACTCTCAGAAGTCAGAAGCACTAGCCTCACCCCACATCTGGGAATTCATCAACTCCAGCCACTCAGCTGCCTCTACTCTCTGTTTGTGCATCTGGTCTTGTCCACACCTGTCCCGGCAACTATTATGGCTTTAAATCATATATTGGCTACACCAGGATAGCTCCATCCAAAACTTCATCTTTACCTTCTTGAAAGGACAACTCTGCTACACTGTCAGGATTGGCATAATGTCTAAGGGTCAGAGAGTAATACAGGTTAGATAACACAGCGTAACTTTGAGGGCAATTGCAGCCACAACTCCTGTCTTAAGAGACTGTAAAGCTACAGAATAGAAGATCTACCAGTACTCAGGTGACAAACTGCTTTTTTAAATATGCCAATGCATTTGGACTTGTGCTTGTGGGACTGCTGTTCTATTTAAGAGGAATGTAGCCCTAAACTTATTTACAAAATTACCAAACAAAGCAATAAACAGACCTTTTGAAGAGTGAACACAAAATGGCTCTGCTTACCTGCCAGAGTTCTAGCAAGGGCAGCTATCTTGTCTTTAGTCAGTCGAAGCTGGGCAGCCACACAGAGAGCTTGCTGCCAGCTGCCGGAAGCCAAAAACGCTGAAAGAGCCTTCTCCCGGGCCCCACATCGGGAAAACACAAGCCCTGCTGACTCATACAGGTGCTCCCGCATCAGGTGTTCCCCATACGAAACACTGATCACCTGTGACGAGACACAGATTTGGTGAAGAAATGTGACAGTAGTTTCGTTATAGTAGTTCCAATATGGGCTACTTCAGTCGGCACTCCTTTTTCTACTCAAAACCTTACTGAAGATATTTATTCACTGAACATATACTGAGTACCTACATATGCATGATTCTAGGTGGCAGAAATAACAGTCACACACACACACACACACACACACACACACACACACACACACACACTAAATAAACAAATAAATAAATATTAAAAAAAGAAAACCCAGCACATTTAAGCTTTTGTCAGGGTGGCCACAGAAAATGGCCTTAACTAACACAGCATGGCCTATAATAATGGCAGAAGAGGATAAAATGACTGAGAATGATGGGCATGCCACCTCTAAAGGCTACAACGAAATGAAGCTATGTGAGGAGCCAGGAGAGGCTATGTGGCAAGAATGCACACAGTAGATTGAGGAGTAATGAGGTTAATGTCACTGGAGCTGGAGAAAGAGGAGAAAAACCAGAGCTACCAGGCAGCCATATAATAAACCCTGTATTGCCAAGGTTTACAGTGAATAAAGCAGAGATAAGGGAACATAACACAAAGTCCCTGCCCTTCTGGAAGTCATGGCCTGGCAGACACAAAGCAGCAAATCATCAGTTCAGTTGGCCCCAATCTAAGAATGAATTAGGGAGACTTGGAAAGTCTATGGACAGGTGGGCTCAAGAAAGGACACAACAGAGGCTGTCTGGGAACAAGATACAGTTCATTGAAAATACAAAGAATACCAGAAAGTGGTGCTAAAGAGTCTAGCATGTGTGGCTAGACAGAGATCTCAGAGGTGAAGATAACTTGCTGCTCTTGCAGAGAACCCAGGTTCAGTTCCTAACACCCATTATCAGGTGTCTGGAACTCTGCCTGGAACTCACTTTCAGGGGAGCCAACACACTCTTCTGGCCTCTGTGGACACCTGTATGAACCTGGTGCATACACAGAAAAGCAGGCACATACATACACATGAGTAAGAATAATCATTATGGTAGCAACAATAAACAGCTGGCAGCTCTATCACAGAGCTGTGTGTGATGGCCAATCTTGGTCAAAACACCTGGGAAGAAAGAGGGAGCCTCAACTGAGAACTGCCTCCATCAGAGTGCCCGGGGCTGTCTGTGTGCCTTTCCTTGATCTAACAGATGCAGAAGGAACCAGCTCTCTATAAGCAGTGTCATCACTGGACATGTCAGCACGGGCTGACAAGAGGCTCAACATGCGCCACAGAGCAAACCAGTATCTCTCCATGGCCTCTGCTTCCGTTCCTGCCTTTCTTCCTCAGGCTGCTTTTGTCCAGAGTGTTTTATCACAGCACTAGGAAAGCAAACTAGAAAAGCATGCATGCAATTTGCACACAAACAATGGTGATGACAGCCACATAGCAGAGTAGAACAGTGAGGAATGGATAGTCCTTGGTGGTCACAAAGCCTGGTCTCAACACCTCAGGTATGCCACTCTGCAGTTCTGACACTTATGCAAGTTGTGGCCCCACCTGTAAACTGGACACAACACCCTATCAGGTTATAAGAAAGACCACACAATATATTTAACTTAGAAGCAAAGTGCCTAGAACTTAAGAAAACCTAAATAGACATTTATATAAACAACCAAAACTCCCAAACTCCTGGAAGACTGTTGCCTTTCTAATTTCTCCTAACTAGTTCAAGATGAGACTGACTGGCTGTAGGACAAACCCTGAAGCCAAGGACAGTGTTTGGACTCAACATGTCCTCACTTTCCAACTAATTCCCAAAGCAATCAGGGGCCTCATTTCACATTTCAGCCACCACATACCCGGTACTGCAGTGAATCTGGTTGATACAACTTCAGAGCTTCTTTATACAAGTTTTTATCTCTTATAAAGTTTAGGCATTCTGTGAAATACTCAGGTCCTGCAAAAAGAGGATTTACACAAACATAGGTGTAAGACTTTGGAAGTATAATGGCTTTCACTTATGCTTAACGTGGAACTTTTCATACGTGTGTCCATGTGTGCGCATGCATGTGGAGGCCAGAGGACAGCCTGAGGTGGAGTTCCTCACGTCCTCAGCTGACATTCCTCAGAGGCACTGTCCACCTTATTTTTTGAAACAGGGTCTCTCATTGTCTGGAGCTTGCCAGGTAGGCTAATCTGGTTGGCCAATGAGACCCAGGGATCATCCTGTCTACCTTCCTAGAGCTCAGATTACAAGCACACGCCACTAAACCTAGCTTTCTCATGGAGTTTTTTGGAATGAATGCAGGTCTTCCTGCTTACAAAGCAGGCACTTTAATGATTTAGCCATCACTTTAGCCTCCTCCCAACCATGAGCATTTTTCAGTCTCTGCAATTTAATCTGAAGAACCACTTCAAATCTGAATTTCTGGTAAGCATCGCTCCATATTCTGAGGGAAGAGAAGATCGGGTTGGACAGGGTTACACTAGGCATTCCTGCTACACTCTCCTGCTCAGTATTTCTTCACGCTCCCTCACAGGAGCACCTGGGAGCTGATTACACACTCCCCTCAGGCCTCACTCTGTCCAGTGGGATCAGGATCTCCATGGAAGTAGGAGATGAGTGTACACTTAAGAAGCACCACAGACAGGCACCCTCCCGGACAAGTCCCAACTGTTCCAGTACAGGACAGAGGTGCTGTTGTGGTTCTACATTATCACTCCCTGTTAACTGGATAAGTGCAAACCACTCACTGTAGGCAAGCAGGGGTCCGTTTCCATCCCATATGGACAAACACTATGAGATGGGATTATCCACTAGTTCTGACCGAGACACTGAAGTTAATTTAGGAGGTACTCAATCCTACCCCAGAAAGGACCAGTTCTCAGCAAGGGTACCCCCACCTCACAGAGACCTGCTTCACCCTCGACATTTCAGGGCACTAGACAAAAATAAGGCAAACATGCAACAATCAAGTTTTCCAGACTGGAAACTGAAACCCATCTGTCTAGGATAACCTTATACCCTATCTTATAGCTTGCCTAGTTCCAGAGAAGCCTTGAAGCAGCAATAAACACTATCCCCCATACTCACCACACTTGCTGAGGTGCCCAATGGCCTTTTCATATCGTTTCAAGTACTTGTCTATGTTGAACTTCTGGTAATTAGGCTCCATTTTCTTAAGTGTATTAAGAAATGGAAGATATTCCTTAGGGTCCTAACAAAAGAGTTATTCTTTGTGATATTTATATAACACAAATTCCAATTTTAAGACAATAAACATAGAACAACATAATTTTAAATGTACATTACACTTATGTATCAATTATGTATCATATACTACATCAAATCAAATACAGTTTTGGGGAAAATACTTTCATATTTGGGTGTTATTAGTTTAACTTTGGAATAGTAAAGACTAACTTCACAGGCTGCTAAGGAAAACACAAGCCTGTAATCTAGAAGACAGTCAACAATGAACCTAAGTACCCCTGAAAGAGCCAGGCCTGGCTCTCAGTGCCATCCATGACATGACATACACGCCAGTTATGAAAAGCACACATAAAAACAAGGGTAAAATGTACTGAGAGAATGGGGCTTAGGAACAGTAGCTGTGGTGTTGTGGAATATTACTTTAAGATGTGTACGGGAAATGTTAGCCACGCCCTCTTGGGGGCTGGCACAGGTGATGAAGACCACGCACAATAGGGCGTGGTCAGAGTGACGCAGCAAGACCTTAAATATGAGGGTTGCACGCAGGCAGCTCTGGTCTATGGTTCGCCTGGTGGTAGGGGACTGACCCCGTAGCATGAATGCTCTCCCATTAAAACATTTGTTCTCCGGGCGTTGGTGGCACACACCTTTACTCCCAGCACTCAGGAGGCAGAGGCAGGCGGATCTCTGTGAGTTCGAGGCCAGCCTGGTCTCCAGAGCCAGTGCCAGGAGAGGCTCCAAAAGCTACACAGAGAAACCCTGTCTCGAGAAGAAAAAAAAAATTGTTCATCAAACTTGGTCAGACTCCTTTGAGGTACGCATTATTTGAGCCCCACTTTATTTGGTGTGGTGTCAGAAGTGGGAATTTTATTCAGAACCCTCGGGTGGTCATGGATTTTGGTAGGATTTATTCCCCTCCCGCATCAGCGCCCAGGTAATTTTTCATCTTCATCCGTGGCACTAACTGCCACAGAGTGTTTCTGGTGAAAGGGATGGGATGGGCGTGGTCAGAGTCACCTGTACCAGCCCCCAAGAGGGCATGGCTAACATTTCCCCTACAAAGATGTATTACATTTGTTTATGCTGTGGAATATTTGTTTAATGATGCAAAGGTGTGTTGCATTCTTTCATGTTGCATTTGTTTAACTCTGTAAAGCCGTGTTTCTTTGCCTGCCTAAAACACATGATTGGTCTAATAAAGAGCTGAACAGCCAACAGCAAGGCAGGAGAGAGAAATAGGCAGGGCTTATAGGCAGAGAAAATAAATAGGAGAAGAAATCTAGGGAAGAGAGTGGGGAGTGAGAAAAGGAAGAGAGTACAGCAGGAGCCAACTACGGAGTAAGAAGGAAAAAAAGATACATAGAATAAAGAAAATGCCCAGAGGCAAAAAGTAATTAAAGAGAAACAGGATAATTTAAGTTAGAAAAGCTGGCTAGAAACAAGCCAAGGTAAGACTGGGCATTCATATGTAAGAATAAATCTTCATATATTTATTTGGAAGCTGGGTGGTGGTGGTGGGGGGGGCCCAACGAGTAAAAAACCCAACCTCACTCTGGAGACTCAAATCTGTATCCACTCATAGCATAAGATAAAGTACCACTCTTTTCTAAAGAACAGGGTCCCACACTATTATGATTATATAAAGTTTCAAAATGGTACAAAAAATGTGAATACCACATACCTTTTGCGACTTCTCGGCTACCATGAGGACTAAATCAAAGTCATAAGTCCCAAGAGAATGATTATATAATTCGTTTACATCTACCAGGAGTAGCAGGTACTTCAAGGCCTCCTCTGCACTCACAGTATCAGCAACAGAGGGATCATTTCCTGTTGGTGTTCAAGAAAGAATGGGCTAGGGTGGAGCTCAGTCAGTTAAGAGCTTGTCTAGCACACATGAAGCCATTGGTTTGATCCCATGCTATATATATAAAATCAGGAGTGACGGTGTGCCTCCCGTAATTCCAGTACTCAGAAGGTGGAGGTAGGAGGATCAGAAACTCAAGGTCATCTGTAACTACATAGTGAGTTTGAGGCCAGAGTGGGCTACATCAAACCTTGCCAATATATGTTGAAAGAAAAAAAGAACAGAACAGTCATTTGTGACAAACTCCACAGACTCAGCAACCAAGCAATAAGATTTTCTGACAGACTGGACACTAGATGAAAATATGCTTTGATTCATTCATAAAATGCTTTACATTTAAAAATCTTTATGTTTGAAAATGGTGAACAAAGAGCCATAAGTTAATTCTGTGGAGTGGCAATGACACAGTAATGGTTAACTGCAGAACACTGACTGTCAAGGTCAAGTCAAACAAGTGTCTATTTGCAGGTCTCTACCTTGAAGTTGGTGTACTTTCTGCAGCACAATTTCCAGTTCCGGGGTTGTTTTCTTCACATGAGATGTGAGTATTGACAGGCAGTACCTGAGGTGATAAGTGAAACACCAGAATGACAGAAAGAATAAACTGGACAAAGACATCTCCACATCCTGTTGTTCCAAAGATGCCAACAATAAAATTGCACCCACTTGTGTGGATTGATGTTCTCCATTGCTATTCTCATAGCATCACATATACGATCAATATTCTTCCTGTCAGGATCCTTGGACACCTGGACACTCTTGTAAACCGGTGAAGGGTACATAGTCTTTGTGACATCTTCTTCCCTAAGAACCAGAGGTATAAACAGATCACTTACCATGTTAGTGGTGGGTCTGGTAATCCCACCACTAACATGCATCAGGCAGGCTTGTGAAGCAATAAAGAAAAAGGGACCTGGAAAGTTATTCAAGTTGTGAGAAACCAAACATGTCCACAAAAGTTACTTAGTAATGTTCATAATTTTGCTCACATTAGCCTAAAGCAGGGTACAACCAAGGTGTCTAGGTAACCAGAGAATGAAGAAAGGGTAGTATATTTACACAGCAGTATACTATTGACCACTTGAAAATGAATGGACTAGTGATGCATGCAAAAACATGGCTGAGCTCACTCTGAAAGTAAAAGCAGATGTATTCACACCACAGTATGTGGTTAAATAGAAAAGGCTGACCTGTGCTGAAACTGAA
This sequence comes from Cricetulus griseus, assembly GCF_003668045.3. Lineage (NCBI taxonomy): Eukaryota > Metazoa > Chordata > Mammalia > Rodentia > Cricetidae > Cricetulus > Cricetulus griseus. The sequence goes on along the minus strand of NC_048595.1, from coordinate 87,124,738 downwards.
CAGTAGCTACCCAAGAGCTGGGGCACAAAGACTAATGGAGAATGGATGTGTTGTATTAAATGATGTGTAAGTATGTGCTGAAACTCACTGGGTGGAGTACTAGACATTTTGCAGCAGTTAACTAACTACCCCACACTAAGTGCATGTTCTAGTTAACACTATGCAAGATGAATTAAATGGACTGCTGTCTTCAACATCCTTTGCCACCTGTCTAAAACCAGAAGAGGGTGGATGGGCCATGGACAGCAATGAAAGCACATACAGGACAACAGGGACTGTAGAACTGGGGGGACATCATTAGACATTTCCAACAGTCAATGTCTTCCTAGCTTTAAAAAATCTCATTAAGAAGTTGGTGGGGAAAATTCATCACAGAGAAAGGATCGTATATGATGCCAATCTCATGAGAAGAATAATTTTACAGCAAACTGAAGAAACAAGCCAAATAACACTTCAGGATGAGAGTGTTAAAAATCAGCCTTAAAACTGCTGTTGCTATGATCCGGGTGTTGGTGGCGCACGCCTTTAATCCCAGCACTCAGGAGGCAAAGGCAGGTGGATCTCTGAGTCTACACGAACTAGTTCCAGGACAGCCTCCAAAGCCACAGAGAAACCCTGTCTTGAAAAAACAAACAAACAAACAAAAAACTGCTGTTGCTAAAGAACTAGAGCAAAACCCACACTGTTATAGTGATTTACTTTATTTAAAGAGACTTTTGTTCTGTAGCTACATAGGTTTGATTTCTTTATCAAGAGACAATATTTAGAATATGATACTCATGAGCTATCGAAATACTTACTTTAGTTCTGTGAAAAACAAGTTAATATGATTTACAGAATCTATCTGCTTTATGAAGGTTTCCACATTTTCAAGAAATACCTATCAAACAAAAAAGTGTACAAGCATTTTAGTTCAGATCGTCTTTGCTCAAGAATAAAGTTAGAGGGCAAGTCAGATGCACACACTTACCTTAGGGTTATGATCATAAATCAGATTGAGATTAATTCTCAGCTTTCTCATGCATTCAAATGCTTCCTTAAACATAAGTCTGCAAAGACAAAGAAAATGGATAAAAAGCATATCTCATGAGAAACTGTTCCCTGAGCTAGCATATTTTAATTACAACACAAACCAGCTATAATCAGATTACAGCCCTGTAGTAAAAGTTCTCCTGATTTTAGAATGAAATTAAAGTAAAAAAAAAAAAAAAGATGACATATTATTTTCCTTCCCAAATGTATAGTTTAGTTACCACAGGAGCCTGGACTACATGTCCTTACGAGCACACAGGTAGAGTCACATGCAGCTTACTTGTCCAGCCACTTCCGAATCTGAGCCAAGACCAAGGTCCGATGATGAACAACCTCCAAGTTTCCCCTCGGCATCTCAAAGTAAATCAAAACATCTCTAATCAATTGGAAATCACTGAAGCAGCAGGAAGCACAGTTCTACTTAACTCTTCCTGAACCACCACAATGCTATAAAATGAACAGTTAGTAGAATCCAGTTGTGCTCAGTGTTTATCTTGACTTTCAAGCAAGTTCCCTTTAAGACTTTATTGGTCAGAGCTTGTATCAATCAACACTCCTTCACATAAGCCAATAGAGAGCCAAGAGAGAAGGGTTGTAATAGGCTGAAAAGTACAACAGAACCTGAAATGCAGCCTGTACATACTCTGTGGTGGTGGTGGCTGAACAACAACACAAAGTCTGAAGAATCAAGCCTACCTGTAGTATAAGTTTTGTGTCCTGGGGAACAACTATGACAATCCGTGAACCTCTTTCCACTTTCCGTAGAATTTCTCCATTGGCCTCCTGGCTGCCAGACAGACCAGCCTGTAATGCTAAAAATACCACAGAGTGAGACTTGAGAATGATCACAGCAAGTCACGTTCCATTAACTGCCCCGTATCTGTTAATGTCAAGTTCCTCTGTTCTCCCACTCAGCCTCAAGACCCCTGGCCCTTCCCGTAATCTCACTCCTGGAAAGGACCTTCTCTTTATAGAGCCCTCATGTATATTCACATCCACAGCTTCTTAAGCACTTGGGAAATAAAGGGATTGGAGAGCATGTCTATTTCTTAGCACTGCCTTCACGTTATGCTCATACCAACGGCAGAAAGAGTTCCTGCTTCCAAGTCAGCATCAAAGAATGTAAACTGGCCTCTTGGAATAAGGAACTCAGGGGAGAAGGGCAGGCAATGTAAAAAAACTCAGTGCTAATCCCTCAAACCACAAGGTGATGTATGGAAGTAAAATGGTGGTTGAGCAAAGAGAAAGAATCACCACAAGAGTTACAGCATATAGCCAGTAGGGGACCTATGTTAGAACTTAAGTATTAGATGAACTGTATAATAAAATTTCATGAAGAATGTTTTTAGAATTGTATTTCTTAAGTTAGGATTTTACTTGTGGAGTCTCTAGCAACTGAAACAGAATGATTTTCAAAGATACTATGTGGAGGGGGTTAGAGAGGTGGCCCAGGGGTTAAAGGTATGCACTGCTATTTCAGAGGACCTGCGTTCAGTTCCTAATGCACACACTGGGCAACTCACAACTCACTGTAATTCCAGCTTTCCAGAGCATTAAGTGCCTCTAGCCTCCATGGATACCTGCACAAACATGCAAAATGGATGCCTCCATTTTGTAAAGGAAAAGCTTACTTTTAAGTGAAGCATCCTTCAGGGAAAAACACTGGCAGGTATGGGCATGGGTTGTCAACAGTAAAAACTCATCACACACTGCAAATGACGTGATATTTGATGCAACCTGGAACAGGCAAAACAGGTCCAAGGGAAGTTAGATATTGTACTTAGAAACAATACTGTGAAAAGGATCAACCCAAACCAAGCCTAGATACCTCAGTGTCATTGATGAAAAAGCGACACCTGTCAGTCAGACCAAGGACACACTCCTGCAAAAAAATGAAACTGAAATTAAAAGCAATTCCATTCACAAGAGCTTCAGCCTATGGTCTTTACCATGTAGTTCTAATGCTCTGTGATTCCCTAAGCTTCTGTAATCAGGACTGGATGTAGACAGCTAAGACAAGGGTAGCACTAAGCACAGTGGATACACCACCACCCAATCAAGCAAGCCATCAATTCTATGTACTATGTTCATTTTGAATCTATCTCATTCTATTCTTTTGATTCCACATCCAAAAGTCTATGTTAATCTCCTATCCTATTTCCATTCCTCTCCAACCTCCTCTGGGTAGCTAGAACCACATATTGAACATGAAGGAGAGCACAATTCTGTGATGTTTAAAAAACATAAATAGCTTCATCCCTTTTGGAGAGGGTAAGGGGTTCATTTTTAATTATTTATCAGATTAAAAAGAAAAAGTACTCATTTCTCTTCACTCCCGACATTTTTGTTCATCTAGGCCAAGTAAAGAGTCTTGCTGAAAAATGAGTTATACTCCTGGCAAGAACAAAAGCCTCCCCTCAGCTCTGTGCCTCCCAAGTGGGAAGGACAGCATATCCTATACCTCCAGGCAGGGGACCTGAACCAGGATGTACAAAAGGAGGAGGCTGTGGCCTGCAGCATCTTCCATGTACAGTGCCCATCTCTCTAAACTCAGGGTGTCTCTAGAATCTTTTTCTGGGGCCACTGTCCCTTTCTAGGAACAGCTTTCTTCTCCATGTCTCAGCACACTCACCACTGCCTCATAAAGGCTTTCTTGGACTATCACCATATTAGCATTCTTTAGTTATCCCCAAACACCTCACTGTTTGCTCCCATAATACACTCTCCTATCAGAAGGGATGATTCTATCTATATCAAAAGAAGGTGTGGTGGTTCAAATGACCATGGCACTCAGAGGCTCATATATCTGAACACTTGGTTCCCCAGCTGGTGGAACTGTTTGGAAAGGATTTGGGAGGTGTGTGAAGGAGGTGTGTCACTAGGGGCAGACATTGAGGTTTCCAAAGCCCAGGCAATTTCCAGTTAGCATGCTCACTTGCTTACTTGCTTACGTTCTCTCTCTCTCTCTCTCTCTCTCTCTCCCTCCTCCTTCCCTCCCTCCCTCTGCCTCGTGGCTGTAGTCCCAACATGTAAGATCTTAGCTACTGTCCAGCACTATGCCTGCTTGCCTGCATACTGCCATACACCCACCACGATGGTCATGGAATATACTACCCTCTGGAATTGTGAGCTTCCAAATTAAATGCTTTCTTTTGTAACTTCCCATGGTTATGGTGTCTTACCACAGCAATGACAAGCAAGTAAGACAGACGTTGTTCTGTTTTATAACTACTATATCCTACAACTAATCTCAAATATAGACATTCTAATATTTGTAGATGACAATCTGTTAAATATTACTCTTTAGAATGTAAGCTTTCATTAAAAGGTATTCAATAAAGCTCTGACTATTCTGTAAGTGACAGATAAAATTTGCCAATTATATGTATTATCTCTCTTAATTCTCTCCTGAACTATGAAAGACTGATTTTCTCCTCTCCTAGATGAAGAAGGCAGGGATCAGGAGAGAAAGATAACTTCCTATCACTACCCTGAGATTTAGTGGCAATGAAGGTCCTGCAAGACCCATGCTATTTCACCCAATGCCCTCGGCACTAACTATTCTCCATGGTGAATTTTCCTGCTCTGTGTTTATTTACCTGTTCTCCGATCATGGCCACTTCCATCTGTGTACATGGATGAGCAAATCGAATGGGAAATCCTTCAGAGCTCTTCCATGGTTCCACAGCCAGAGATGGTGGTTCTGTTGTAAGATTGGCAAATTTAGTTTACAAATAACTCATAAGTTCTTTCCTGGGAGGTGCTGAAAAAAACAAAATAAACAACATCCCCACCTCACCCCCCAAAAAGAAGCCAACACCAAAACACAGCATGCAATTTGGAGTTCTCTACATTCATTAGGATACAGAAACAGAGTAGATCTGCCAATACTGCTCTATAGCATGGCTTCATGGGGTAGTAGGCTTAGTTGTTGGGTTGAGGTGTAAATCAGTAATGCAGTGCTTGCCTACTGTACATGAAGTCCTGGGCTGGAATCCCAACATGATAAATAAGCAAAAAACAACTAACAGCCAAGTGAAGTAACTTAGATTCATAGAGACAAGCACCACATGTTTACTCTTAAACACAGACACTACACTTTAATTTCTATATGTGTATGGATTGTGGGTAGGTCATGACACTACACAGGAGATCAAAAGATGGGAAGAAGAGCTTCTGGGAGGGCAGAAGGAAAAAAGTGGTAACAGAGTACAAGTGACACACGAGGAGAAAGAAGTTAGTGGACCAGCAGGAGAAGAGGGGGGTGAGGGAGAAGTGGAAAAGAAGGAGCAACAAAAACCATGTATAGAATGCCATAATGAAAACTATCACTTTGTATGCTACAAATAATAATAACAATAACTAAAAAAGATTGGGAATAAACAATCCACAATAATTAAGTGACTCTGCAAGATACTCATGAGTACACAGTCTCAAGAATTCTTTATTTATAAGTCTGCTTTCCTAAAATTCTGATACTCACCCCAAAGGCACTTGAGCACTTGGCCATCAGCCAGCTGTATCACCGTTGACTTGGTCTTGGAATTGTAACATAAACCAATGATGACCCCATCCACCGTCACAGATGAACTAAAGGAAAAAACAAAATAAAACAAACAAACAAAAAACCAGAAGATAAGTATAAGAGGTAAACTTTCTTAAAAATGGAGCATTTCACTGATTTTGCTATAGTGAAAACTAACAATGACCCTTTATGGGTACACTGCCTATGTCAATATAATACATATATTCTTTACACACAAAGTGCAAGATATAAACAGATATAGACACACAGATGGAAAAGTAAAGCGATTACCTGTTACTGACACACCTTTCCAGAACCAGTAAACTAACTCTCTACCCTGTAGGAACAGTACTCCTACTCACGTGGGATCTCATTATAATGTACTGCAGTTTATTGATTTCCTCATGTATTTGTGTGTGTGTGTGTGTGTGTGTGTGTGTGTGTGTGTGTGTGTGTGTGTGTGTGTGTGTTTTAGAGACAGGGTCTCACTATGTAGCTCTGGCTGTCCTGGAACTCACTATGTAGACCAGGCTGGCCCCGAACTTACAGAGATATGCCTGACTCTACCTCCCAAGTGCTGGGATTAAGGGCATGTGCCACTACACACAGTTTCCTTATGTATTCTTAACATAAACTGCATCAGATGGGCCTGGTGAGGTCAGCCTGTAATCTCCAAGCTATTTACAGAGCTGAGACAGGAGGATTACAAGTTCCAGAAAAGCCTGAGCTACAGAGTGAATTCATTATCAGCCTTGGCTATTTACTGAAACCCTGTCTCAAATTATTAAAAGTTTTAAAAAGAAGACAGAGTGGGGCTGCAGAGATGGCACAGAGGTTTAGAGCACTGGCTGCTCTTCCAGAACATTCAAGTTCATTTCCTAGCATCCACATGGTTGCTCACAATGACCTGTAACTCACTTCCAGATCTGATGCCCTCTTCTGGCTTCCAGAGGCACTGCATGTACATGGTGCACAGACATATTCCAAACACATAAACATAAAGAAAAAAAAAAAAAAAGGCTCTACAGGGGTAACACATTGTATTAAATATATAAGGTTTTTTTTTTGTTGTTTTGTTTTTAAAAAAAAAGGGGATTTTGAAAGCCCATCCCATGTGAAGGAATGTTCTCTTGGCCTGGACACAAGGGGAAGGGCCTAGGCCTGGCCCAGGATGATGTGGTAGACTTTGGGGAGCCCCTTTTGAGGGCCTTACCCTGCCTGGGAAGTGGAGGGGGGAAGGCTAGTGGCCTGTGGGATGTTGGGGGGGAGAGGAGGGAAGGGAGAGGGAGAAGGGATTGACATGTGAAGCAAGCTTGTTCCTAATTTGAACTAATAAAAGAATAAAAGAAAAAAAAAGAAAAGAAAAAAAGGCTGAGGATAAGTGTTTCCCTAGTATATTCAGGACCCCAGGTCCAACCCTCAATACCACTAAATACATACATAAATAAATAAATGAAGAAAAATACAATATCTTAAAGGGGAAGGCACCTACAAAAATCAAAGCCAAAGTCAGGAGGTGGTGGCGCACGCCTTTAATCCCAGCACTCAGGAGGCAGAGGCAGGTGGATCTCTGTGAGTTCGAGACCAGCCTGGTCTACAAGAGCTAGTTCCAGGCCAGCCTCCAAAGCCACAGGGAAACCCTGTCTCAAAAAACAAAAACAACAACAACAAAACCAAAAACATACATTCATACAACAAGGACATTTGTTCAACGATGTTCATAGCAGCACTATTTGTAATAGCCAGAAACTGGAAGCAGCCTAGATGCCCCTCAACTGAAGAATATAGAGAAAATGTGGTACATTTATACAATGGAGTACTACTCAGCAGAAAAAAACAATGGACTCTTGAAATTTGCAGGAAAATGGATGGAACTAGAAGAAACCATTCTGAGTGAGGTAACCCAATCACAAAAAGACAAACATGGTATGTTCTCACTCATATGCAGATCTTAGACATAGAGTAAAGGATAACCAGCCCACAATCCACAGTGCCAGAGATGCTAGTAAACAAGGAGGACCCTAAGAGAGACATACATGGTCTCCTGGAGAAGGGGAAAGGGTCAAGATACCCTGAGCAAATTGGGAGTATGGGAAGAGGGGGGAGAGAGCTAGGAGAATGAGAAGGGGAGAACAGGAGGGGTGCAGAAGACATGAGGGAGCAGAAAGGTTGAGTCAGGCAAAGAATAGAAGATAACAAGAATGGAGATACTGTAATAGAGGGAAACATTTTAGGTTTACAGAGAAATCAGGCACTAGGGAAATGTCTGGAGATCTACAAAGATGACACCAGCTAACAATCTAAGCAACAGAGGAGAAGCTACCTTAAATGCCCTCCCCTGATAATGAGATTGATGACTGACTTATATGCTACCCTATAGCCCTCATCCAGCAGCTGGTGGAAGTAGAGGCAGACACCCACAACTAACCACTGAACTGAACTGGAATCCAGATGCAGAGAAGGATGAGTGATGAGCAAAGGGGTCCAGACCAGGCTGGTGAAACCCACAGAAACAGCTGACCTGAACATCGGGGAACTCTTGCTCCCCAGACTGATAGCTGGGATACCAGCATGGGACTGATCCAGACCCCAGGAACATGGGTTTCAGTGAGGAAACCTCGGAAATCTACGGGACCTCCTGTAGTAGTTCAGTACTTATCCCTAGCATAGGTGTGGACTTTGGGAGCCAATTCCACATAGAGGAATACTCCCTGAGCCAAGACACATGGGGGTGGGCCTAGGCCCTATCCTAAAAGATACAATAGAATCTGATGATACCCCATGGAAGGCCTCACCTTCTGTGGGGAGCAGAAAAGATACGTGACAGGTAGGGTTTTAGTTGGGGGGGGGGCGGTAGTAGGGGAGGAGAGGAGGGAGAGGGAAATGGGAATGTCATGTAAAACAATCTTGTTTCTAATTCAAATAAAAAAAATCTGGGAGAAAAAAAATCAAAGCCAATTCTAGGATTCCATTCAAGGAAATTATCTGTAACCAACCACATGAGGGGGAAGAAAGAGAGAGAGGGAAGGAGGAGAAAGGAAGGGATGGAGGGAGGGGGAGAGAGAGACAGAGACAGAGACACACAGAGAGAGAGAGAGAGCTCTAAAAACTGGTCAATATCTCCACCAATACCTCAAATCTCGTGAGGGACAAACTACCTTCCAGAGACTATGAGAAAAGACTGAGCTAGACAATGGGATGGCATCTGGCTCCTGCTTGACCAGACAAGACACCTGATTCTTTACACCTCAGAGGCAAGCCTACAAGTAGATACTGCTGATGGCACATACGTCAAAGAGGTATCATGAGAAAAAATGAATTCATATGAATTAAACACACAGAAGAGCATGTTACTATGTACAGCCACAGAAAACACAGGCTACTATCAGTTTGTAACTGACCAAGTGCCATTTCATCTCTAAAAGACATTAGTATTTTATATGTACAAAAATGTAGTTTTTTGAGAACAAAAACTAAAACATCACAATCACAAATGACGTTTTTACTTAGAACCCTAATGCTGAATTAGTTAGAAACTATAGAAATGTAGACATTGTTGTGGTTATCAGAAAGCAGGATTCCGATGAATTCAGGGCAGCATGTATCTAATGCAGAACATAGTCAACACAGAGATCTTCACAGGAGGCTTCCTCAAGATAGCATGAAACTTTGTGAGCTACCATCATAATGTGACCTAAGAGGTAGGGCTTTAGTTAATGAATGTGAAGGTTAACATGAGGACAAGACTAAGCAGCCAGTCTTCCACTGGAAACCTGAAGCATCCCAGGAGTTGGCCAGATATGTTTTCTATACCCCAAGGCTTCAATGACAGAGAAGACTGCAGTTGGCAACACTGTTACGTGACACAAATGAAGTCATGAATCAAACAAGCTAAGGCCCAGGCAAGGGGAATTGGCAAAAAAAAGGAGGCTTTCTAGTGTAAACAGAGCCACACACACAAAGAGGGCCAAGTTTAATGTTACTCTTCAAATATAAATGTAATTATATACATTTCTTTATTATGTTGGCCCATGAGACTTAACCACTGTCATTACCTATTACAATCAATTGTAAACTCTAATGATTACTTTGTGAAATTCGAGTAGATAACTGATTAAAATACTTAACACAACTTACAAATGTTTTGCTTATCTGATATTCTCCTTTTCACTACTTCTTGACACAATTTTGATGTGTTGTTTTGACATGACTCAAAACTACATTCAGGCAGGCCTCTTCCTATATGTCTAACAAGGAAGTTACTCCTCCTTAGACTTGCCTGTGTTCATACACACAGTGTAACTTCACTGCCAGTTTTACATACTAAATACATGGATGAACCATGATACCTGACATTCAGCTGTCCTTGCTCTTCAGTGATCTCAGAAGGGACCACAGTCAAACGGTGAATGAGAGACTGCAGGCTGGAGTGACTGTGGCTTGTGGCCAGGAAAGCGTCTTCTTCAATCCAGGTAAGAAGGCTCAGCTGCAGTGGGTTTACCTCCTTATCTTCATTGTTCCCAAATTGAATTCTGTTTCAAATATTAAAGAAATCCAAAATAAGAATAAAGCTTTCATCACTGAACTTTAAAAAGCCAGCAGGTGATGGAAGAGGTCCTTCTGTGTATGTTTGTCTTATTGGTTGATAAATAAAGCACTGTTGGCCAATAGGAAAACAAGATCGGTGGGACTAGGAATCGAAGAGGATTTTGGGAAATGTAGTAAAGAGAAGTCTTGTGATCCAGGCAGGAAGTGACATAGCAGGCAGACTCAGAATATAAGAAGGGACAAGCAGGAAATTGCTCTCTTCCTCCTCCTCTCTTCTCTGCAGCCGCCATGTGATTGCTCAATAAGAGAGGACGCATGCTGCTGGCATCCTCTGTAAGATAAGTCTTTATAAAATATATAGATTAATAGTTACAGTTGATAATTAAGACTGATCTAGCAGATAAGTCCTAGTCATTGGCTAGCAGCATTGTACCTAATATAAGACTCTGTGTGTAATTTTGGGTGTCCATGTGGCAGTGGACTCGAGCAGCTGGTGGAAAGATTTACCATTACAAGCAAGTATCTGCCTCAGTAGACAGGGCCCTTTCCTAAGCACCACACATCAAAACAACTAATAAACTGGAGACAGTATCCTTGATACTAACACTTTCCTGATCTGGGCATCATTTGTCACCTCACAAAGGAGAATTCCTGTCCTCTGGGTCCAGTGGCAAGTCAAGCTGTTTGGTAGCATGATCTTTCTGTTCAGCCAGCTCTCCCTCAATACTGTCTCCACTGCGTACTGCTCACCCAAAGTCCTCACCACACAGGCCTTACTGGCTTTGGTTCTCACCAGCTTCCTCCCAACTCTTTCCCAATCCAAATCAGATCTTCCCTAAGAATCAAAACGAAGACTCATGTCCTATTTTCTCTGAATGACTGGGATTTTCCTTTTTGATTTTTAATATATTCTTACCCATGGCTGTGCAAATAGTGGGTCATAGCATCACATGGGGTCACATGACTTCATGTAAGGACCCCCCCCAAAAAAAAAAAAGAAATGGGGATAAATAAGCAAATGGTAAAATTATATGCATGCCAAGGTTGTTATTCTTGTAAGTATCTGTCTGCTCCTGTGTTCATGTGCAAGCTAGAGGACAACTTCAGGTGGAATCTTCAAGAATACCATTCTCCGCCTACAAAACAGGGTCTCTCACTAGCCATGGGCTCACCGAATAGGACAGACCATTTGGTCAGCGAGCCCAAGGATTCTCCTGTCTTCCTACCCCCCCACCACTAGGATTACACATACACACTACCAAGCCTGCCATGTTTTATGCATTTTCTGGAAACCAAACTCAGGTCCTTGTATTTGTAAGCCAAACACTTTGCTAGCTGAGCTATCTCCCCAATCACAAAGAATTGTTTTAAAATAAGTTTATGATTATAAGTAAATCTTTGATTTGTACACTTTTATCTATCTATATACCCAGTTACATAAAATTTACTTAGTAGAAAAAGGGTCATGAATTGAAGGAGTTAAGGAGCCCTACTCTTAATTGCCTTACTCTTAATCTTAATCTGCCTAGTGGTTTCAAATTATATGTTACAATTTGGATCTAAAGCTGGGCAGTGGTGGTGCATGCCTTTAATCCCAGTACTTGGAAGGCAGAGGCAGGTGGATCTCTGAATTCAAGATCAGTTTGATTTACAAAGTAAGTTCCAGAACAGCCAAAGCTGTTATACAGAGACACCCTGTCTTGAAAACCACAAACAAACAAAAAACAAACAAAACAGATCTGGAATACTCCCTGCAAGGCCCATGTGTGAAGGCTTGTACTCTAACCTCTGTACCACTATAAAGAATAGAACGATAAGAAGGCGGAGATTAGAAGTTTTAGATCACTAGAAGAATGCCCTCACCTCAAAGAGGTGTGGGAGCCTATTCTCTACTCACAGCTGCCATGAGGTGAGTGGGTCTCTTCCATCACATGCTACAACCATGAAGCCTGTGTCAAAGCACTGGGGCCACCAGGTCAGTTAAACCCCAAACCCTGGGAGTCAAACTAAACCTTTCCTTCTTAAGCCGATAAACCTTAGGAATTTGCTGCAGGAACTGGAAAGCTGCCTGACAGAATGAAGGAATACAAGCCCTTTACAAGCTTGTCAGCACTCCATATGCAGGTACTAAAGCACATACTTCCTGGAAAACTGTTTGTATTAAATATAGAACACATCCCTAAGAATCAATTTCTAGATTCTCTTACTTGTTCTATTAATTTTGTACCAGGTGTCCCTAGTAATTAAGAACAGGAACATTCCAAACTGGATAGACTCACACTCTGAGTTCTGCTGCAGTGAGGTCCATGATCCTGGGTGAGTTGTTACCTAACTTCTAATTCTGCTTTTATTTGTTGGTGCTCTGTAGCCAGTACTTAGGGTTTGGCTGCCATGCCCTTCTGCAAAGGACTCCAATAAGCCCGAGGTACTTAATTACATCCAACCATTTGTACTGCTGTTTCAAAGGGAAAGGGCACTCTGATTTCAACCTGAGAGTCTAAAATTACAACTCCCAGAAATTCTGTAATCTGGAATAAGATAGAAACTGGATTGGGTCATCTACATACTAATGCCATGTATATCTCCATTTATGTCAGGGAATGCAACTGTGCCTTGGTGTTTTTACCTCCATCTTCCCATGGAGTCTCTCTAGAGAACAAGGCAGCCATGGGAATGAGTTTCTTTGCCACCAAAATATATGCCACACAGTAAACTATGTTACTAGCCTCCTTCACCAGGCTCGCTGGTGTACCTACTTCACATTCCCCAGAATATAGGCTGGATGAATTCAGGACAAAATGCTAACTGATTCCATTCCCAGAGATGCAAAATACTTAGGAACCTACGTGTATCTCTTTTCCAGATGAGGTGTTCTAAGGGGAACTTTAAATCCATTTCCACCCACGGCTCCCAGTTTCACTGTGGGATCCATGTCTGGCTTATCACCTAGAAAACAAAAGTGCAAATATCATTGTTTCATTGTAAGCTACTTCTCTTAACACTAAGAATGTAGCGTCTTGCAACTTGTGGATTCTCAAAGACATACAAAGCAATCTAAAAAAATAATGACATTTCAACCTCATTCTTGAATTTCCACATACCTTTCAGGCTCAACCAAAACCCGCTTTCCATTAATACCATTTCAGCCAGTTTTCACCAGTAAAGACGACTCTTCAGCAGGGCCAGGGGGAGAGGTTGTCTTCTCCACTCTATCAATATTCTGCACTGTCCACAGTCACCTCTCAGCAGTCTCAAATCCTCCATAGTCATTCATAAGACAGTCTTTCTCCACTGATAATCTACTTCAATCCTCTAAAATACTGTACTCTGTTCAAGACCCAGAACATTGTACCCTGCCCTAGCTCATTCAGAGTAAAGGTCTTCAAGGCCCTGAAAGAGCGTTGTTCCCTGTCACCACTATGTCCCACCAATCACTCTCCAGTCATTTATCTGCCTATCATCACTGACCTTTTGGCTGTTTCCTGGCACACACAAGAGACACCTTTGTGAGTGCTTCTGACTGCTTGAATGCTCTTGGCCACATGTGCCATCTCCCTTGCTGATTCTTCGCAAGACTCTACTCAGATACCACCTTCACAGAGAAGCCTTCCTTGTACCACCACCCCCAACAGTCTGCTATTCTCCGGACTTTCTTCCTATGTCATTCTATGCTTAACTTTGCTGCACAGCACTAACCAGCTAATAAACTATATGCCTTGACAATGAATATGTGAGCATTACTTACGTAAAAGCTCTTTTCACATGTTTAAGAGCTACAACAGTATTGCACAGTGTGGACCTGAAGTCAGAGAAGCTGGAGACCTGCCCAAAGAGAATTCCTATGAAAAGCAGGCTGCTCGTTTAATTAGGGCTGATGTGAAAATAGGAACCCTACTGTGAATTAACTAGCTCTGATTATTTTCTCAGCAGCTATCAAGGCTTGTCCTCACTGAAACTCCAACAGGAATCTGAAACAAAGCTATGACTGCAAAACACACCCACAGACACTCAGAAATAACACCAAATGTCAAGTTTTCCAGGACACAGAAATACAGACACTGTCCATTTATGACCACATGTACACACCTCTATAAAGTAGGAAAAGGTTCTTACTGCTCCTTGGAGAGCGCTAAGATTGTGTGCAATTGTATACAAAGGAAGGAGAAAGCAGGCAAGTCTGTGAAACAGAAGATGCTGCACTATTTCCAGAGTTGAATGTTATTAAGTAACGGACTCTTCAGGATCATCAAGGCATGGGGAAATGTATGCATGAACCAAACAGGATAGAAAGAAAAGAAAATGCAGCCGATTAAATACCATGACAATGAAAATCAGTTAGACTTGAACTTAAGAAGCACTGGTGCTGAGATGACACCACACTGTCACTTGCTTCTGTTCTGGAGCAGGAACTGCACTGAGCTCCTTCATCAGGGTGTTTCCACTTACCACACTTGTAGACAGAAATCTGGTTACTGGCATCAAGGACAGCAAGGTCATTGCTCTTTTCAAGGTGAGCAGAGAACACAACTTGATTCACTGGATGTGGGATCATCAGCCGGTAGGTACACATGGGAGGTGGGATCACAGTCTGCCGGAAGACTGTTACCAGCACCCTCTCTGCACAATGAAAGGGAGGATTAACCATGTGAGTGCTCAGTGTGTAAAAGCAGGCAGGAAGCATCACTGAGTACCTAAACGACATGGTGGCATGCAGTAGCTCTTCACAAGAACTATTACTATTTTCTTACTAATAAACTTAGAACAGTACAGGTGCAAGGAGCTCTGTCTGCACCTGGCCAGTGTGGACTCCAGACCTGTACTGCCCTTGAAAACTTCAGGTGCCAGGGATCAGGGCAAAAAGACCAAGAGGTCAAAGTTCTAGCTTTAAACCTGGGTCTGTAAGGAACAGGGACTAAACTAGAGTAATTGATACCTCCAAAACCTTAAGGGCCACAATTGGAAGGTTGAGGAAGGAGGGCTACCATAGGCTCAAGGAGCCTGGTCTACACAGGGGGACCAGAGAGATATACCAAGACTCCATCTAAAAAGGACCCCCCCATAAAAAAAAAGCACTTTTCTTTGTATAAATTGGAAATAAGGTATGGCTAAGTTCTCTACAGAATATGATTGTAGAAATCAGTATTAAGTGAGCTACACAGAACATTTAGTGCCAAGAGTGTCTATCTGCTGTCAGCAAACTGTCTCTGGCTATTTCATTCTATAATCCACTCTCCACCACTGATGCCTACACCTAATTAAAAAAAATCTTCCTCACAGGAGATAAATATCTAGGGTTTAACTGAGCATCCTGGAGAAAGAGGTAATTTACAATGCTTAAAACAAAAAACAAAGCCAAACATAGTGGAATGCAGGGCCAATACAAGGCTAACAGACCCCACTGCCACACACAACTCCACTGTTCTCTGAAAAACAAGAAAATCATCGGTCTTCAACTTCAAAAGCAAGAAAGTCAATGTATAAGGCTATAACTATGGTTCAACAGGGAAGTGGGGTGGGGTAGAACTAGGGTTTTCAGGCGATTATGGATTCTATTTAATGACACTCCCAGTCAGACATCAAACAAACCAAACAACCAAAATGAAGACTTCCCCACTGTTCTGGTCAAACCAGCACATCTGCATGCTCATCCGTACATTTCCCAGCAGCTTACTTCCATCAATAACAGCCACGTTTGCCAGGTCACTGGCACTATTTACAGAGCTCCGGTCAGTGGTCCAGTGCCAGTCACAGCAGAGATAACGCCAGCCCTGACAGACAATATGTAGCCGGTATGGCGTCACCGGGTCCCACAGCAGAGACACGATCTGGTTCTTCCCACTGGTGCTGAAGGGCAGGCTTTGCTTGAGATACCAGTGATAGTTCCCCACGGTCCAGAGCTGGACTGTGTGTTGAGAAAAAGAAAGGAAGGCCATCAGAGACCATTTCCAAGAGGGGGACAGGGGTAACTTTGCATTTTTCCAAGATTTCTTCATTCTGTTTGGTCTCTCTAAAATACTAATTGTATAATAATAAATGTCAAAAGATAGCTAAGACAGTATTTCAGGATGTTTTTGCCACGAAAAGTTGAGCAAAAGATAACCAGACTAAATGTGCAGTTTTGCACCATACTGTAGGGATACAGTCTGAGAAATGTGATGTCCACAGGTACCATCTAGTGCAAGCATTGCAAAGTATCTTTGCACAGAATAAGACAGCTACAATGCCCCTGGGGATACAGTCCAGTGACACCAGGGCCTAACATGGTCTGCTGTAGACAAAGTCCTTATGTGGCACACGATTGACCCAAGGCACTCCAGGAAGGCTCTGGTCCAGCAGCACTGTAGTAAACTGGGTTGAAGATACCTGTTTTCTTGCAGTGCTTTGCATGCAGTTATTTCTAGGCTATCCTGTATTAACTAAAATTCCTCTACCTGAAGATTAATATGCACTCAATCATCCCAATATGTATTAAAATGACTAATTATACCCCAGCTGGCCCTTATCAACAAAAAACACATGAAAGAATTTATTTTAACTTCCCCACTAATTCTTAATTTAGTGCTCACAGAAAATAATGCTTATCACTAATCACACCTTACAGTATGTCTATGTAGCCATAGGCTAGCAGACTGAACTGCAGCAAAGGGCAGATACTATAAAGATTCTTGTATTCAGGTTATCCTGTGTCTGTCAGTGTCATCGCTTTGCACAGGTGACTCACTGTTCTTTGAGTGGCTGCATAGAAAAACAACTTGGAAGTTTGGGTCTTATTGGTTTTGTGATTTTTATAAGGTCCTCATTAAATCCTGAACACCATCAAAAGTAAATAGTTATTGTCAATATATATTCTCTATCCCAAAATAATGAATCCAATTCTGAAATGAAGCCTGGGTTTCATTATTTTTATTAAAGGTTTAGCCAGGGTTAAGAACTACTAAAATGAATGAATGAACAAACTACGCTTGTTACATTTCAGATTAAAAAATCCTGCCAATTAATGAGTTTGAAAGAAACTAGAAAATAGGCGAGATAAAAGATTTATGAATGCATTGACTTCACTCCTGCTGACCATAATGAGATATGTGCCTAAAAGCAAGAGTTGATTAAGTGGCACAGAAGAAAAAGACACAACAATCTAAAATGATACAGATGCGCACATGAAATGGAACCTTGCTTGTGATACAGTGTCAAAGCAAGTTACAAAACAGTATGTCTCAATGGGGCGGGGCAAAGAGGGAAGAAAGATGGACAAGTTTGGAGGGAAGAAAGGAAGAAATGTTGTTATAATACAATCTCAAAAGGAAGCAAGCAAGCAAAAAACAACAAAAAAAACCAGCATGGCCGGGCAGTGGTGGTGCACACTTTTAATCCCAGCAGAGGCAGAGGCACGCAGATCTCTGAAGGCCAACCTGGTCTACAAAGCGAGTTCCAGGACAGGCTCCAAAGCTACAGAGAAACACTGTCTTGAAAAACCAAAACAAACAAAAACCCAGCATGTATCAGCCAGGCATGGTGGCACACACCTTTAACCTTAGCAGAGATAGAGACAGGCAGATCTCTGTGAATTTGAGACCAGCCAGGTCCACATAAGACCTGTCTTAAAGACAAGGAAGGAAGGAAGGAAGGAAGGAAGGAAGGAAGGAAGGAAGGAAGGAAGGAAGGAAGAAGGAAGGAAGGAAGGAAGGAAGGAAGGAAGGAAGGAAGGAAGGAAGGATCGATCATGTATTACATTTAAACAGAATTGGAGATTGGCTGAGTGACAGAGTGCTTGCCTAGTAAGTCTAGGACCCTGGGTTAGCTATCCAGCATGGGGGATGGGAAGGATAAAAAAAAAAGACAACAGACTTTATTCTAAGTCTGTACTTAAATACCCAAACATCTTAAAAACTACAAAAAAGTCCATCTCATGTGCAACCGAAATCCACTCACTTCTACAGCATTTGATTTTCTGCACCAATGATTGTGGTCATAGCATTTGTCTTTGCTCTGCTAGCATATGATGCCCTGGTCAAGCACTGATCTAGATGTTGCTCTGAGAAATTATAAGTGATTACCCCCACAATGCATGAAAGTCTTAAAAACAAAAGCAGGATTCCCAGGAGAGAAAGAATTTTGTCTCAATACCGCAACACAAATATCCGGCCTGAACTTACAACCTGCCCCAGAAATCAAACCTGCCATCCCCACGGGCACATGAGTCAATTCCTTAAAACAGCCAGCCACACCCCTCCTCTTCTCCCACTTCCTCTCTGCTTCTGCTTCTCTAGAGAACTCAGAATAATTCATGACTGAAGTCCTCTGGAAATCCAAACCTAGCCCTTCCCCATCAGCATCTACACACTTAAGGCTACGCTGATTTCACCGGAAGGCCTAAGGATGAAGGGTGAGGGAAACCCCACAATCTTCTACTTTGATATAATACATGAACATGAGCCAAAGTTCAACAGCTGTCATACCATAGCTTTTCAGGGGAGAACTGTCTTCCTTTGGAAGGTCTTCTAGCCACACAGCAAGCACAGTGGAGTCTGAATTCCACAGCAAGTCATTTACCTGGTGAGGACAAAAGACACCCCTGACCTTCAGTTGTTTGTCTACTTCAAACTCTTTACAATAGATGAATTCCCTGCATGTATAAACCAAATAACCATACATACAATACTAGAGCTGACCTCCAGCTCTAAGATACTAACCTACAGTTGTTAAACCAATTTGTGAAACTGGTAGTGTAAAAAGGACTTAAAAATGCACTATGCATAAAGATATAAATACAAATTTAACAAAAAAAAAGCAATGTAACATTTTTAGAAAAATCAAGAAACTTCACTATTAGACATAGTAATACCTATATTAAATACATTAATTATTAGTCATACATATTAATACTTGATACTAATTATGGTACAATATAGATAAAAAATATGGTTCCATAAAGCAAACCTCTCTTAAAAATTTACACAAGAAAGATTATCCTACATAATTTTTTGAAAATTTACATAAAGGGGGCTGGAGAGATGGCTCAGAGGTTAAGAGCACACTGACTGCTCTTCCAGAGGTCCTGAGTTCAATTCCCAGTAACCACATGGTGGTTATGTGATCTGGTGCCCTCTTCTGGTGTGCAGATATACATGACAGCAGAATGTTGTATACATAATAAAGAAATAAAATCTTTAAAAAAATTTACATAAAGATTCCATGTGTCCACCCAGGATTTTAATGGTACATAAGCTAGTTAATGTTTAAAAAATTTTTTTAAAGATTTATTTACTTATTATGTATACAGTGTTCTGTCTGCATGTGTCCTTGCAGACCCAAAGAGGGCACCAGATCTCATTACGGATGGTTGTGAGCCATCATGTGGTTGCTGGGAATTGAACTCAGGACCTCTGGAAGAGCAGCCAGTGCTCTTAACCTCTGAGCCATATCTCCAGCCTGCTGCTTAATGTTTAAATATCAATCACTGGGAAAGTTAGTCATCAAAATAAACAGCAAGAACTAGTATTTCTATTTCCTTCTGTGGTTTTTCTTAGCCAAGAAGAAATGCCACTTCTCTTCTAAAAGTCAAAAACCACCTTTTTTTAGCACAGCAGCCTCTATCATAACCTCTATCAAATGCAAACTTCTGCCGCAGAGGAGAGTGCTCTAAACTAGATAACAAAGACTTCAGACACCTACCTTAACTTCATCTTTGAAGAAAGGAAGTGTAAACTGTCCATGAAGAAGTCCATTTTTCTCAAAAAACACAACATCTTGCTGGTTGGGTTTATCTTGAGTAGATGCAATCAAACTGCCTGAGGGCCTTAAAGCAAAGTCCAAGTTAGAACAGTCAAGAGTTTAACCTGCTGGCTAAGCACAGGGAGGACTTAGACAAAAGATTCTTAATTTTTCTCACCAGAAAAAAAAATAATAAAAGCCTTTTTTAAAGGCATGTGTGTATTTAGTGTGTGTATTTGTGGTGATGGTTCCAAGGAAGTTTTAAGCTCACCATCTGTGTATTGGCAATCAGTTCACCCCAGCATGTAAGAGGAAAAAGTATCCTTCCTAACTAGTCCCAAGCACCACTAACACAGTCTTTCTGACTTAAACTGCAATTGAATGATTCAAGAGAAAAAAAAAAGTAAATTTCCTATACTATTTCAAGTATAATATCCTAAGTAATCCCTTTCTTTTTCATTTGCATGACTTCATGAACGTTCCATGCGCAGGCAAGGACTTCAGCATTTCCCTTTTGCAATCATCTTAGTCCACTTGCCTCTTCCCCATTTCTCTCCAATGCTTTAACTCAAATGCTTAAATAACATCCAGTCCCATTCTATTACTGGTGAGAAACAAGATGTCTGCAACCTAGAGGCCCCCTGGATTTGCATTTGATAGATGCTGCTACAATAGGTGGCATTTATTCTATCAATATCTGCATGCAGCCAAAATGACAGGCAAGTTGTGCTCTGCACAAGGCACTGCACCAAGGAAGCGAAGGGAAGGCAGACGCTTAACCTGCAAGTTTCTCAGCCAGCAGACCACCTGCTGTGGGAATCTGTTCAGAGGAAAGCAGCTTTTTACTGGGCCTCACAAAAGCCCTCTACAGTCCCATACAGCCTCACACACTAGGACTGGCTTCCAATAGACGCACCCCTATCTGTTTCCCACAATGGTCCTATCAACAACTATAACCTTTAAAGAATTAGAGATGCAACCAGTGTGAGGCATTGTGATGAGGGAAACTGTGAAGAGCCCAGGACCTAGCTGAATTCAAGAGGAAGCGATGGGAGGCAAAGCAGGAAGAGCCCTAGGCTCATTCTCACACTCACTTCCAAGCCAGGGAGGGCCCCAGTCCTGGCACAGGCTCACTGGTTGAATGCAAAGCAAACTCTCGGTTCCACACTCTGATCTTCCGAGCCCCTGCAAGGGAGGTGAAGGAAACAAACACACACACTTAAAGTATAACTCTCACCTTTGCTACACATTCAAATCTGTATTTAGTAGGTAAGGATGGACCAGACAGCCTCACAGCACTTGTCTAATTCCTAAGCCATTAACATCGAAGGAAGCACCTCTTTCCCTACTCTGTGTAATAAATAATCTACTCAAAGCAAAAGGAAGAAAACTTTTCTAAGTTTTAATTAGGTAAAATTTTTAAGTAATTTATTTCCATACCTGTTTGTGGGCAAACAACACTCACAGCAAAAAACTGCCCATCCCCACGCCAAGTAATTTGTGGTTTGTGGTCATCCCAGGGCAGGGCAGACTCATGCTAGAGAGAGAAACAACAGTATTACTAGGGAACCAATGCTCCTAAGCCAAACAACCCTTGGCCACCAAATATTTATCCTTTATATGATGTTGAAGCTACCTAAAAGATGGCTTCAGAGACTCTCTGGGAACCTTCTAGAAGGACTCTTAGTCCTAGAAATCAATAATAACTTGAAAACAAAACAAACATAGCCTTTCTTCTTGGGGCATAAGAGGTGCTACAAATATAGGTATTAAACACAATAAGCAAAGGAAGTAGTTAGGAAACTATGGCAAGGAAGTAAGTGTTCTGTCAAAACAGTTTTATTTCATTGTGTAAACTTCATGACAGGGCCAAGTGAAGAAACTGGTAGAGCAGTGCACAGGATAAAGCAATTGTGCCCTCTGCAGTATGGGCTGAAGAAGGCTCTCCAGTGCCACTTACATCTCCTTCCAAAGCCATGAAGCAACCAAGCCTATGGGTGGGAGAAAGGTGAGCACCAGGGCATATCTCACATCCCCGTAGTGGCTCCATTTCAAAATGCTGCTAGCTCTGCTTGACCACAGATTAGATCTGGCTACACTACACCACATCTTTCTAATTTTGGCTGCAAAGGACCCAACACCTCTGGCTTCCACAGGCTCCTGCAATCACATGAACACACCTACACTCACATACACATAAGAAAAACAAAAATCTTTTTAAAAAGTATTAAGGACAGAGAAATACAAGGAGCAAGCAGGGTGTTCATCTACCCTAGAGGATTAGCTCCTAAGAACTACAAGTGACTGTGCTCCCTGTTGTTCAGTCCAAACCTTGGCAGTCTGTAATTATTCTTCACACTCACATCTGATCTCTACCTTACAGCTATTCTTTCTAAAAGTTTCCAGAGTCAAGACACTTTGTACCACATAGTATCTCTGGCCCACACAGTGTTTACTGAGGAGCTTCCCACAGCCATTCCTGAAGCCCTCAGTCTACAGGACACAAGAGCCAGTGCATCAAGGAACATGAGCCAGAGTCTGTTGCTGTTGAAAGCCCCAACAGCTCCCTAGATCAAATGTAGTAAAGGCAAAAGGAGCACCACTGGGCTACAACAATGCCCATCTTTACCACTTCTCTGATTATTCTAATACGATTCTGTCCTTCATCAAAGGCTTTGAGAAAATAACAACCAACCTTAGGGTCCTTAGTACTAGTGGTTCCCTCTGCCTAGAGCACTCTTCCTGGATACTGACAAGCTCCCGCCCTCATGTCCTACAGGTCCATCGTCAAATAGCACCTTCGCTACACGGCTCTCCCAACTTTCCACATACTGCTATTCTTCTCTCCTTTCCCTCATAGTAGTTTTCACTCCCTGAATGTCATATATTATTGTCTTGATTAGGGTTACTGTTGCTGAAAAGGAACACCATGACCAAAACAAAGCAACTTGAAGAGAAAAGGGTTTATCTGGCTTTCACTTGAAGATCCTAGTTCAGCATCAGGAACTCAAACAGGGCCTGAACCTGGAGGCAGGAGCTGGTGCAGAGGCCATGGAAGGATGGTGCTTACCAGCTTGCTCACCCTGCTTTCTTACAGAATCCAGAACCATCAATCTAGGAATGGCACCACCCACAATGGGCTGGGCACTCCCCCATCAATCACTAATTAAGAAAATGCTCTATAGACTTGCATATAGCCCAATTTTATTGAGGCATTTTCTCAATTGAGGCTCCCTCCTCTTAGTTGACTTTAGCTTGTGTCAAGTTAACATAAAAATATCCAGGATAATTACCATCACCTCAATGTCTGTGCTCTCCCAGAGTGCACATGCCACTGTAGGTAGGGGTTTTATTTCCTGTCATGCATTCAATGCCTCACACAGAGAGAAGCATATGAAAATCCTTAATAAGCATGCTTTAATTGGTGAGAGAACTCATTATAGAAAGCAAGAAAACATGAAGTGACTTCACTGAGCTCAACAAGGTGACTCTGAGAGCCAAGGCAGCACAACTTAATACCAGATCATTCCCGTGAGTACTGATTGCTTCTGAGTAAGCAATGGGTTTTTAAATCTGCTTTCTGAAAGCTACAAAGTTTTAAGTCAAGACAATGTCTTTAAGAAAAAACAATGAGTGAGCAAAAGTTAAGAGTATTGCACTGGACAGAAAGTGAGATTGGATACAGTGCATTCGAAAGAGAGAGAACAGTAACTCTGTAGGGTAACTTATTTCCCCAGGGCACTATGAGCCACCACATTATTAAAACAGATGAGATATTGGTGTCACCAACCTCTTAACTAGCTATGCAGTGCTCCCATGGATGGTGGAGCTGAACACCTATCAAACCCAGCTTACCATTTGCACCGGAAAGGCTGCTTGCCTGCCTTCTGAGCCGTGGAACTGCGTCTCCTTACTGCCCCATCCAACAGTGACAAACTTGCCTAAAGGAGTTTTCAAGAACAAGAAGACAAGCAATAAGCAGACAAAATGAAATCAAAGCAGATTCATTCACTCTTCATAAAGGTAGTCACTGAACTCAGTAAGTTTAGCATTAGTCATTATGTTTAAAAACTGAGTTTCCAGGAGCTGGAGAGATGGCTCAGCGGTTAAGAGCACTGACTGCTCTTCCAGAGGGCCTGGGTTCAATTCCCAGCACCCACATGACAGCTTACAACTGTCTATAACTCCAATTTTGGGGGATCTAATACCTCTATACCAATGCACATTAAATAAAGTAAAATAAATTATTTTTTTTAAAAAAAAACTGTGCTTCCCAATGATATACAGCAATCATTTTAGGAGAAGTGAAATGCCCTTAACTTCGAAAGTGTGACCAAGTCAGAAGTCTGACCAAAATGATTAGTCAGAATGAACTATGAAGCATTTATAAAACACATCCACAAATCATACAGCAAATTCAAGAAAATAGCTAGGAATGAAATTCTGACTTTTAGCATTAAACCAACCAAGCTTTGTGTTGGTGGTGCAAGGGGCTGTAGGTCATCAAATGTAGTTCCCTGTACTGTAGGCTTACCTGAGACTCCCTGTGTCAGTGCCCAAAATCAGAACACAGGCTTCCTGCACTCTTCCTGGCTTCCCTAAACCATGCAGTATCTCTCACACAAAATATAGAGGCAGAGAACCAGAACTAGCACAGACTATCTGCTCCTAGAGGCAAGATGTGGCACTCACCCAGAAAAAGCAACAGAAAGATGGTCCAACAGGCAGATCCAGGACCAAATTTTCTTCCCTCTTGCCACTAATTCTGAAGCAGTCTGCCTACAATTCAATACATACGGCACAGCACAGCCATTTCCAGTTTGCTTGCATGGGCATGTCTAAGTGCAATGGGACCTCAAAGCACACCCTGCTGCTGCACATGGAGAGCTGTGACCACCCTCATCATCACCCTGTCCAAAATCTTTCTCTACACACACACACACACACACACACACACACACAACACACCACTAAGAGCAGTCTTTCTAGAAATAAACAAACAAAATGACCTCGGCATATTAACCCCACCAAAACCATTTAATCCTACACTCCTGTCCTAGCACCCCAGCATGCTGCCTTATGCCCAGGTCCCTGAAAAAGCCATGAAATCTATATGGAACAACTGGCTTGGCCTAGTCCCTTACACTTAAACCCTGTCTATCAATTATCAATCATAACTGAGACTCAGCTCAAGCCACTAGAAACCATCCATCTCCACTGACACCTTCTCTGCTCTTATGGCTACCCTAATACTTACACATCAAATCATTTCTGAATATGTGTCATATGCCCTAAGGAAAAAGTGAACAACTTAATCGTGTTTCGGCACAGCACAGCCACTTCCAGTTTGCTTGCATGGGCATGTCTAAGTGCAACGGGACCTCAAAGCACACATGTGTGTGTCTAGCATACACAGCACTCCTCAGATTGTTTCTGAAGATTTAGTCAGGCAGCTCTAATACTTTTTGTTTTGTTTTGTATTCTGGGTTTTTCAAGATATGGTTTTTCTGTGTAGCCCTGGCTGTCCTAGAAACTGATCTGTAGACCAGACTGTTCTGTAACTCACAGAGATCCGAATGCCTCTGTCTCCTGAATGATGGAGTAAAGGTGTGAATCACCACCTCCCGACTTTGAAGGTTTTATTCGAAGGGACGGAAATAGTAGTGTCCAAATGTTATCCTAGACTTGGCAAAGTGAGAGGTACGAAGTCAGACCTTAGTAACAGCTCAGACACCGTTCCTCACAGTCCCTCTTCAATTGGGTCAGTTGCCCAGGGTCTTCTAGTCACCAGAGCTCCTTATAGTCCTAAGTTTCTCCTCTCTCTCTCCCCCATCAATACACTCACAGCTGCAGTGGCCAAATGATCTTAGCGAGAAGAAAATCTGACAGACACAGGAGAAATGAAGATTCTGACCTAGCTGGCAGGAAGAAAACACTGCTTCTAGCACACTACCCCTTTCTTTTGGTCTACCTGACTGTACTCCAAAAGTGTTCTCCTTATTCTAGCTTGAGCATTCTAGAATTTAGTAATTCTAGTCTAAGTCTTTCCTGGGGTTTAAATGATATCCAGGAGACCTGAAACACAGAATTCTGAGAAAGCCACCTTTTATACCTAAGAGAGATTAGAGATATGGCTGTTAAGAACTGGGATGAACTGAAGTTCTCTGGGCTTATGACAAGTATTAAGTATAAGAAAATGAGTAAAACTGAGGAACTTCAGGTCCTAGAATGTTTCAGAGCAATACTTACCTTCACCAAAATCATCCTGGTGGATCTGCTGCTCTGTGATTACTTCAAAGTCTCTTGTCATCATAATCAGTGTTTGTTGACCTTAGGGAAACACATCAAAAACTTTATTGTTCATGTAACAAATAGTCATTCTAGTGTGTCTACAAGCACAGGAAGATATACAGAAGGGACAGAAGATAAAGGATAGTTAAGAACACTGCTGTCTCAATAAGAGGAGTTACAGTTAGGAGAGAATGCTTGCATACAAAATGCTTTGAAACACAAGCTCTAGTAGGCCAGTTACCAGATACTTATGCTTAGCTACTGACTATACAAACCCCATATAAAGTCCTCAGAGCCCTCTTCTACTACTTCAAAACTTCCTAGTTTAACAAGACACTTCTGCAGACATAAAAAAGAACTCATCTGGAATAAAGAAACTCCAGGGAAAAGAAAACCAGGCAACAAAAGAGCTGTGAAGAAGCTGTTTACTAGACAGGCAAGAGGACTCAACTTGCCACCTGGTCTGACATCCCAAGCTTGATCCCTGAACCGACATGGTCAATTGACTCCTGCAAGTTGTCCTGTGACCCCCATTCACACTGCCTTGGGGTTACTTGAGGTCCCTAATTAGTAACACGAATCTAAGAGCAAGGAGAAACAAGAGGCTCGGGTAGAATCTAGGGAAGTTCTGTAAGGGTGTCTCACAGAATGGAAACAGGCCCATGAAAAAGAGTAATCAAGAGGAAACTCTGTGAGGACTTAAGGGCTTAAAGGAGTTAAAACTCAACTGCAACAAGCACACAAAATCGACGAATAAAGGAAAAGCAAACCTGTTCATAGCAACTCTTGCTTTTAGCATAGGTTAGAACAAACACTGCTAACACTGTTTGCTCCAACTTCGACCTCAGCAGATCCCTCCGCTCTCAAACCAGGTCCTCACTCCCAAAGACTACAAAGCTGCACAAACAACTTGGTATGCCAGCAAAACGATTAAGACTTAATATATTAACTTGACCTTATAATCTGCTATCACTGTTCCAAGAAGTTTCTGAAGTTCAGGAGTCTGTACATTAGGAGCAAGTTTTACAGAGTCAGTTAAACACCGGTGAAAAGCTTACCTGTGGCAAGAAGCACCAGTTCTTGATCAGGACTCCAGCTCATGACAGTGATACCACTGGCCACACTCCCAACACATTCCAGCTGCATCAGAGAATATGAAACAGGATGTTTAGAACACCATTGTGTCAAAGATTTACTACAGACTCTACCAAAGTAATCAAAATGTAAACACCCAAAGGTGGAAAGATCCGCCAGATGTGTCTTCAAGAACAATTGTTGAGACACTAGATACAAAATTAAGCATAGTGAGAAGGGGCATGAATGTCATGAATGAGATAAAACAATGACTCTATGAAAGGCTTAGTGAATATTAAGGTCCTTGGAAAATAAAGTGAATCTAAGAGCAAACAGAGGCTTGGGAGTCTAGGAAAGTTCTGTCAAGGTCTCAAAACACAGCAGTACAACCAGGAGAGAGAAGCATCAGGAGAACCAGGGTGGAGGCCTCAAGGCTCAAAGAGAGGGTAAAACTCAACAGTAACTGGAGTCAAAATACACAAACACAGGCATGAAGGACAAAGGTAAAGGGAATTTGGGAACAGAACTGGTATTATCAGGCAGTGGGGAACATAGACTCTGAATTAATGTCAGAGAAAGACCACAAAGGAGAGGGCTCTCAATGGAGATGAACAGGGTGGGGCCAGCTCATAAATCAGAAGTCTATCAAATAGTTGGAAGGAGAGTTCTAACTTTTGAATGTAGGAAAAGCAGTTAACTTATACATGAGATTTTGAGAGTCCTCACCATGAATGAAAAGTACAGTTTATTAATGCATTCAAGGAAATGGTTAGAAGTGAAGGTGCCACAGACTATGAGGGCTCAAACTCCATCTAGTAACTTTGTGATGCTGACATAGCTACCTGAGCTCTCTAAGCCTTAAGTATTTCTAAGCACAAGAAAAGAAGACCACAGTGAACAGTAAATAAAAATTTATATTAGCTGGGCAGTGGTGCACGCTTTTAAACCCTGCATTTGGAAGAAAGAGACAAGTGGATCTCTGTGAGTTCATGGCCAGCCTGGTCTACAAAGGCCCAGGACAGCTACAAACATTACACAGAGTAACCCTGTCTCAAAACACCAAAATAAATAAATTGCATTAAAGAACCTAAAAAGGGGCTTGGCATAATTTAGTAATTCCAAGCTACAATTATTATCGCACTATTAGTAATTCTGTAACTCCTGTCACATAATCAGTGCTAAAGAGATCACAATTGCTGAGCCATAGTGGTGCGCACCTTTAATCCCAGCACTCAGGAAGCAGAGGTAGGAAGGTTACTTTGAGTTCAAGGCCAGGCTGGTCTACAGAGTAAGTTCCAGTACAGCCAGGGCCACACAGTGAAACCCAGCCTTGCAAAAACAACAACTAACTAACTAACTAACTAACTAAATAAATAAATAAATAAATAAATGAGAGAGAGAGATCAAATTAATGTGGTCATCTTTTTGTTATTTTTCCTGTTCTTGAAATAATGGCAATCCACCTGCCTCAGCTTTCTAAGGGCTGGGACTGTAGACATGAGACACCACATTCAGCTTCAAAGAAGTATTTTTAAAAGATCAGGAAATTATACTATGAAGAAGGTGAAAATAGAAGCTCAGTGAGTAAAAGTGCTTGCTGCACAAGCATGCCCAGCTGAGTTGCAGCCGTGAACATGCACGGTACCGGGAAATAACTGACTTGCACAAGCT
This sequence comes from Cricetulus griseus, assembly GCF_003668045.3. Taxonomy (NCBI): domain Eukaryota; kingdom Metazoa; phylum Chordata; class Mammalia; order Rodentia; family Cricetidae; genus Cricetulus; species Cricetulus griseus. The sequence goes on along the minus strand of NC_048595.1, from coordinate 87,095,886 downwards.
TGTCTTCCATCCTCCACACCTACCACACACAGCCACTTTCACACTCACATCATTCACACAATAAGAAATTAATTTTTTTAAGGGGCTGGAAAGAAGGCTCAGAGGTTAAGAGTGCTGTTTGCTTTTCCAGAGGACCCAGATTCAATTGCCAGCATCCACATAATCATCTATAACTCCAGTTCCAAGGGATCTGATGCCTTCTGTCCTCCACAGGCACCGGACACATGCAAGAACACTTATACATGAATTTATTTTTTTTCTTTTTTCTTTTTTTGCAGATTTTTTTTTATTTGAATTAGAAACAAGATTGTTTTACATGTCAATCCCAGTTTGCTCTCCCTCCCCTCCTCCCCTACCACCGCCCCCCAACTAAAACCCTACCTATCACATATCTTTTCTGCTCCCCCCCCCAGGGGTGAGGCCTTCCATAGGGTGTCATCAGAGTCTATCATATCTTTTGGGATAGGGCCTAGGCCCACCCCCATGTGTCTTGGCTCAGGGAGTATCCCCATGTGTGCAATGGTCTCCAAAGTCCACACTTATGCTAGGGATAAGTACTGAACTACTACAGGACGTCCCGTAGATTTCCGAGGTTTCCTCACTGAAATCCATGTTCCTGGGGTCTGGATCAGTCCCATGCTGGTATCCCAGCTATCAGTCTGGGGAGCAAGAGTTCCCCGATATTGAGGACAGTTGTTTTGTGGGTTTCACCAGCCTGGTCTGGACCCCTTGCTCATCACTCGTCTTTCTCTGCAAATGGATTCCAGTTCAGTTCAGTGATAAGTTGTGGTTGTCAGCTTCTACTTCCACCAGCTGCTGGATGAGGGCTATCAGGTGGCACATAAGTCAGTCATCAATCTCATTATCAGGGGAGGGCATTTAAGGTAGCCTCTCCTCTGTTGCTTAGATTGTTAGCTGGTGTCATCTTTGTAGATCTCCAGACATTTCCCTAGTGCCTGATTTCTCTGTAAACCTAAAATGTTTCCCTCTATTACATTATCTCCATTCTTATTTTCTTCTATTCTTCCCTGACACAACCTTTCTGCTCCCTCATGTCCTCTGCACCCCTCCTCTTCTCCCCTTCTCATTCTCCTATCTCCCTTCCCCCTTTTCCCGTGCGCCCAATTTGCTCAGGAGATCTTGTCCCTTTCCCCTTCTCCAGGGGACCATGTATGTCTCTCTCTTAGGGTCCTCCTAGTTTACTAGCTTCTCTAGCAGTGTGGATTGTAGGCTGGTAAACCTTTACTCTATGTCTAAAATCCACTTATGAGTGAGTACATACCATGTTTGTCTTTTTGTGATTAAGTTACCTCACTCAGAATGGTTTCTTCTAGTTCCATCCATTTTCCTGCAAATTTCAAGATTCCATCGTTTTTTTTCTGCTGAGTAGTACTCCATTGTGTAGCCACATTTTCCTTATATTCTTCAGTTGAGGGGCATCTAGGCTAATTCCAGTTTCTGGTTATTACAAATAGCACTGCTATTAACATCGTTGAACAGATGTCCTTGATGCATGAATGTGCCTCTTTTGGGTATATGCCTAGGAGTGGAATTGCTGGATCTTGTGGTAGACTGATAGCCATTTGCTTGAGGAATAGCCATACTGTTTTCCAAAGTGGCTGTACAAGTTGGCACTCCCACCATCAGTGGAGGAGTGCTCCCCATTCTCCACATCCTCGCCAGCATAAACTGTCATTGGTGTTTTTGATTTTAGCCATTTTGAGGGGTATAAGATGATATCTCAGAGTTGTTTTGATTTGCATTTCCCTAATGGCTAAGGATGTTGAATACTTTATGTGTCTTTCAGCCATTTTAGATTCCTCTATTGAGAATTGTCTATTTAGTTCTGTACCCCACTTTTTAATTGGACTGTGTGGTGTTTTGGAAACTAGCTTCTTGAGTTCTTTGTATATTTTGGAGATCAGCCCTCTGTCAGATGTGGGGTTGGTGAATATCTTTTCCCACTCTGTGGGCTGCCGTTTTGTCTTGCTGATTGTGTCCTTTGCCTTACAGAAGCTTCTCAGTTTCAGGAGGTCCCATTTATCAATTGTTGATCTCAGTGTCTGCGCTACTGGTGTTATGTTCAGGAAGCAGTCTCTTGTACCAATTAATTCAAGGGTATTTCCCATTTTGTCTTCTAATAGGTTCAAGTGTGGCTGGATTTATGTTGAGGGCTTTGATCCATTTGGACTTAAGTTTTGTGCATGACGATAGACTTGGAGCTATCTGCAGTCTTCTACATGACAGCATCCAGTTATGTCAGCACCATTTGTTGAAGATGCTCTCTTTATTCCATCGTATAAATCTAGCTTGTTTGTCAAAAATCAGGTGTTCATAGGTGTGTGGGTTAATATGAGGGTTTTCAACTCTATTCCATTGGTCTACCTATCTATTTTTGTGCCAATACCAAGCTGTTTTCAAGACTATAGCTCTGTAATAGAGCTTGAAGTCAGGGATGGTGATGCCTCCAGAAGTTCCTGTATTGTACAGGGTTGTTTTGGCTATTCTGGGACTTTTGTTTTTCCATATAAAGTTGAGAATTGTTCTTTCAAGGTCTGTGAAGAATTGTGTTGGGATTTTGATAGGGATTGCATTGAATCAGTAGATTGCTTTTGGCAAGATTGCCATTTTTACTATGTTGATCCTGCCTATCCAAGAGCATGGGAGATATTTCCATTTTCTGATCTTCTTTATTTTCTTTCTTTAGAGAGTCAAAATTCTGATGGTACAGGTCTTTAACTTTTTTAGTTAGCGTTACCCCAAGGTATTTGATCTTGTTTATGTTGAACAATCCTTGCATCCCTGGGATGAAGCCTACTTGTTCATGGTGGATGATTTCTCTGATGTGTTCTTGGATTCGATATGCCAGTATTTTATTGAGTATATTTGCATCAATGTTCATGAGGGATATTGGTCTGTAGTTCTCTTTCTTGGTTGTGTCTTTGTCTGGCTTGGGTACCAAGGCTATTGAAGCCTCATAAAAAGAGTTTGGCAATGACCCTTCTGCTCCTATTGTGTGGAATACTTTGAGGAGAACTGGTATTAGGTGTTCCTTGAATTTCTGGTAGAATTCTGCACCGAAGCCATCTGGCCCTGGGCTTTTTTTGTTTGGGAGACTTCTGATGACTGCTTCTATTTCATTAGGGGTTATAGGTCTATTTAAGTTGCTTATCTGTTTTTGATTTAATTTTTGTAAGTGAAATCTGTCTAGAAAATTGTCCATTTCCTTTAGATTTTCAAATTTTAAGGAATATAGGTTTTCGAAGTATGACCTGATGATTCTCTGGATTTCCTCTGTGTCTGTTGTTATGTCCCCCCTTTTCATTCCTGATTTTATTGATTTGCAAGTTCACTCTCTGCCATTTGGTAAGTTTGGATAAAGGTTTGCTACAAAAACAATTTCAGCAGTGTAACTCATACATAAATTAAAAAAAAAAAAAGGTAAGAAAAACAGGCCACACTTAAGAGGCAGAGAAAGGTGGATCTCTGTGAGTTTGAGGCTAGTCAGGAATACATCATGAGACCCTGTCACAAAGAAAGTAAAAAAAGGGGGGAGACAGAAATGAAGGAAAAAAAGGAAATCCAGAAGATCATTCTTATTCTAGAGTACAGAAGCAATAGATTGCAACCTATCTCCCCTCAAGTCTTAGAATGTTTCCAGTATAATCACTATACAATATAATTAGTACAGTTACACATACATATTATAGAATGCAATAGTATAAACTATAGAGTTCATATTAAGGAACCCTAAATTACCCCATCGGAATTCATAGCAGAAAACATAAGTCAATTAAGGAATTCAGACTTCCTTAATTGAGAAATTCAGTTAAGAGGTAGCACACCGTAAGAACTGCACATTTTTATTCAATTTTTATATCCTAATCTGAAATGTTATATCCCAATTGTCCTCTCTGATTAATAAATTCAATAGACTAAACTAAATTGGTTTTTTAACTCCTGAAATATAGGTAAGGCCATTTAATTTTCAACTGTTTCAATGCCATGGCTATAAATTGGAAGACCTCAACACAAAGTACATAGCTCAGCTGAGGCTACTTGACACTTCCTCCTCACTGGTCCTTAACTTACCTGCTGTGTGCTCAGATTGCAGAGTACGATATCCCCAGACGCAGTGGCCACACACACAGACTCCTGATCCAGCAGGCCCTGAATACCCACAATGCAGCCACTTCCATCCTCTGGAAGAAAGCCTTCTGCCACCAATGTAATTTCAGTCTTCACCTTTCACAAAGACATACATGTTAGCAAATTAGTGTTTACATTCAAGAGACATCTGACTTCCAAAAGAAAAATGTTTCTAATAATTCTTGTCATATGTAAGATTTATATACTTTTATGTGTGAGTGTTTTGCCTGAATGTATGTATGTGTACCATGTGTATACCTGGTGCCCTCGGAAGCCAGTAGAGTGTGTGGGATTCCCTAGAACTGGAGTTACAGATGGTTGTAAGCTGCCATATAGGCACTGGGAACCAAACTAGGGTCTTCGTTAAGAGTAGCCAGTATTCTTGACTGCTGAACCATCTCTCCAGCCCTAATGATTATTTTATAACAGCCTTCCAAATATATTCCCTGGATTAAAACTCAAACTTTCATTTCAAAAATAATACAACTCTGCTGTCTTTAACAAGAACAGCTAACATAACCTTTTTGCAAAACAAATGCAAAAACAAGTATGTCTGTTTAAAAATATCCATTAAAAATTAAGGCTAATGACTATGCTCTTTATTCACATTTGGCTTTCAATAAGAAAATCAAATCCAGGGCTTCTATAATTGGGCTACATGCCCTGCTCCCTAAATGCAGTTTCCTAAGATTTCTACAGTGTGGGCAAAGACAATAAATCACCTAAATAAACACACGAGTAGCAACAAATAATCAAACTTACAATTTTCAGAAATGTCCACAGTAAGTTCTAGCACTAAGGACTGGGATTTTAGTCAGTTTGGGTTAGAAGTCTAAGCATGCTTTAAAAACTCTACAAGTCTAGGATAGGAAGTTTCAAATTACAGCACCACAAAATAAATAAAATTAAAAGCTCCATGAACCACATTCATGTACATTCCTAACTGATCACTATTATAATGCAAATTCACAGTAGACAGGGTAAAATGTGAGGTACCCACATAAAATATAAGGTCAAAGCTTTGCCAACTTGTCTTACAAAATTAGCAGTTAAAGCTGGCTACTATTTAAGTTATATCTAGTAAGCCATCTACAAAAAGCAAAGGGCGACTATGTAGGAATATGTACATTACTTTGGATTTAATGGGAGAAGGAAGTTTGGAAGAAAATGAGTACAGGGCCAACCCAGGAGCTGGCATCTTCATCAGTGACTTACTTCTCTTTTCTCAGGATCTACTTCAATCAGCCCACATTCTGAGCCAATTAACACTGTCCCCCGTTCAGTTCGGAGAGAGAAGCAATGAGGTTTCCCGGGTGCTTGAATGTCTCTAAATTCTAGTGTCCGGAACAACTTCAGATTTCTCATGATGAAGCGATTTCTGAGGAAGAAAACCCAGATTTCCCTTGATGAAACATTAACGCTGAAAAGAGAAAGGACTACCTTAACAGTGATAAATGGCCATACCCAACATCAAGCATGATTCAGGGAATAGAGATGTGGCCATTAGAATACTGGGGGAGGGGGGTTCTGAACACACCAACATATACACAATCACACTCTCACTTCTTAAAAGTCTCAGCTTTACATAAAAGTAGAGATTAAGTTACATGTTAAATCTGGAGAAATAACCAAATGATAACCACAGCATAGGCTATTACTGTTGCCATGATCCAATCACCATAGTCCACATCCCTCTCCATGAACTTGGATTCTATTCATCAAAATCTGTGCTGCCCTGCACAGGTCTATAGAATCCAGGATACAAATGACAAAGGTAATAGCAAATTGAGAGGACTTAACTTCTTCCCATTATCTGTCTGTAACTGTGACTACATCCTAGCAATGGGCCTTTACCTTTACAGGGAGGCTGAGTCCCATTCTCTGATACTGCCAGAGCCAGCCTCATCACTGCCATCCCTGAGGCAGGATCATTAATCAAGCATGCTACATCTCCAGACACAGAAATCTAGCCCCAGGATTCATCCTGAGTTTCTGAGCATCAATCTAAAGTCTGAGTACTAGTGTTACAGGGACTTTCTACCAAGTGGTAGAGCCTGATGATACCAACATCTGCTGGGTGGTGATCCCTAGCCACAGGGGCTACTTCCTTCAGCATGACTTCTAAATTACTTCAGCACTCCCTTCACTTTCTCTTCCTCAAATAGCTGTTTAACTAATTCTTCAGAATAAATCCTGCTGAAATACTATGTGCTCTCTACTCTTCTGATGGGACTCCAACTGATAAACACAACAAAACAATTTGAGTTTTTAAAAATCACTGAGCTCAGGTCTGGAAAGATGGCTCAGGTTAACGAGTACAGACTCTTCCAGAGGACCTGAGTTTGATTCCCAACACCTATACAGCCATCTATAATTCCAGTTCCAGGGGATCCCATGCCCCCTTCTGGCATCTATGGGCACTTCATACACATGGTACAAAGCAAGCCCATTAATCTCCCTAATGCCCCAATCCTTTTAGCATCAAAACTTACTTCTCTGAATTGTCATACCCATAATCCTCACTCAAAGGAGTGAGGATTTTTAGAGGAACACAGCCCTATGAATTTTTAGAGGAACACAGCCCTATGCATTTTTTGAGGAACACAGCCCTATGCATTCCTCAATGCTTTCAAAGTTAGAAAATGAGTATGTTCCAAGTACTTCTAGGATCATACGCTGTTAAAACTCCAACTCCCGGGCTGAAGGAATGGCTCAGCAGTTAAGAGCACTGGCTGCTCTTCCAGAGGTCCTGAGTTCAATTCCCAGCAACCACATGGTGGCAGCATCACAACCACCTGTAATGAGATCTGGTGCCCTCTTCTGGTCTGTAGGCACACATGCAGGCAGAACACTGTATATATAATAAATAAATAAATTAAAAACAAAAAACAAAAAACAAAACAAAAAAAACCCCTCCAACTCCCCTAGCTCGATGAATTCAACTTTTCCCCATCCACATATGTGCTAAGGGTCCTACGGTACAACACTGAGCATGTCCTAATATTATGATCATTGTTTCATTTTTCTCCTCCTTGCTCTTCTACCCTTCTTCAGGCTAATCATCCTGAATAGGACACATAATATGTAGCTAACTAAGAAGAAGATTAAATAAACCTGTACACATAGCTGTAACTGAACAAGTCCAAACTGAAAATCAAACTCATTATCTCCTGATGTTTTCATAAACAGGTCCTTAGAAGCACATGAAATGCAACCTGAAAAACAGAGAACCTGCTACTCTTTTACCAAAAAACAGCTCACCCTGGTTTGAAAATTACTGTCACCTGTTTCCACAAGCTAAAACTGTCTGCCTCTTTTTCACTCACTTTCACATTGAGGCATTCACTGGTTATCATCGCAGCTCTCAATATACAAACGAATCCTTTATACAATACCTACGATCCGTTATGTGACTTGCGTCACAAATTGCAAAATGTCACCCGCCCCCCCCCACCCCGCGAAGACAAAAGACTACACAATCACTGCCACCACAGAAATCACCGCTTAGGCATGCCAAGCAAGTAAGCACGGGATACACTACTCCACAGAAAAGCCTCAGATTCGATAAAGGGCCCTCAGCACGGCACTGCAGCCTCGGTTATCTATCCCCTTCCATGGCGGCCTAACCAATTCCTGATAGAGGTTTTATTTCCAAGCTGCAAGAAATCCCGCCGCAGGGGGACCCGACCCTCATCCCCGAGCTGTGCCCCAGGATGGCCTGAGGGAACAAGTGTGCAGAAAGCATCCGAAACTCGAGAGAGGCGGGCCACGCCGCCCAGCCAGCACGCACAGGCAGAAGCGCATGGATCTATCTCCCTTGCACAAGGATCGTCCTGGACAGGCAGGACCAGGCCGCGCGCAGCGGCTCGTACTGGCTCCGGCGAACGCTCACCTGAGATGCCCTCGCGGGACTACACCCTCGTCTCAGTCCGCGGCTCCGAGCTCTCACGACGCACTAGGCTTGGGACGGAACCGCCAATGTGCTCGGGAGACACAGACACGAACCACGGATGGGCCAAACCCACGGTCTAGCACAAGAAAGGCGGCGCTAGGCGTGGCGTCACCAGCTAGGCGCGTCGGCGTGACGTCATCACGTAGGCCGAGCTCACCTCTTTAGTAGCTCTCAGGAGCTTAATCTGGCAGTCCAGAAGTAGTGGGGTCGTGCTGTGTGCTGCCTGCTGTCCGTCAGCCCTCTGGCTCCCGGTTGTATTTGTCCCACTGTTGAGTGTTGGCCCCACAGTGCCTGAGACTGGGGTGGAGGCGGGTGGGGAGGAGAGAGTCTGGCGAGCTGCGCGCCTGCGCATAGAGCTACCACGCGGCAAGTACATCTTTCTGGCCTGGACCGGCAGAATGGAAGAGCTCGGGTACCCAGAGGCGGGGTTGACGGGGCCAGAGGTAGCCGTGGCTACCGAGCCCGCGGCGCCCTCCCTTGTGGATCGATACTTCACTCGCTGGTATAAAGCGGGTAAGTGCGAATGATAGTGAGCTTTGCCCTACCGCGTGGACGGGATGCCGTGGAGACTCCTGCTCCACGATGTAATCGTCCATGCTCTTCTCCGAGCTTCCTAGTTCCAGGAATACAGGTTTGCACTGTTGGAGAACTAAAATGGTCGCATCCGATGTGGGAAGCACAGTGCCATGTGTGGGTTGCTTGCAGGAAAGGACATAAGCTAAACTAAGGAACCCGGCGTTGGTCTTTCTGAGCTTACACTGCCTAGTGTTTGTGTGCCTGTGGGGATCAATCCTAGGCCGAGGCGGGAAGAAAGTTTAGGCTGGAGAGAACATTAACAGAAGTTAAGCAAGCAATATTTAGTGTTAAGATCTTATTTTCCACTTGTAGTTTCGAAGTAAGCTACCCAGGTGTTCTGTTTTTGTATGCCCAGAAAATATCGATGCCACCTTTGGGAATTCTTCTCCAACCTTCCTCTATTTTAGCCTTTTTATTTCAAGCAAACTGATGGATGGACAACACACCAACAGATAAAGACTGGGCCAAATTTAGGATAAGCAGCTCTCCTCAGGACTGAATTTTCCCCAAATGTGATTTTGCATAACTCCAAGACAGCCCTTGAGGCTGGAGAGATGGCTCAGCCTTTAAGAGCACTGACAGTTCTTCCAGAGGACCTGGATTGAATTCCCAGCATCCATATGGCAGGTTCCCACTGCCTGTAACCAGTTCCAGGGGGATACAACAGCCTCACATAGACAAATATGCAGGCAAAACACCAATGCACATAAAATAAAAATAAATAAACCATTTTTTTAAAAAAAGCCCCACCGGGCATTGGTGGCACAAGCATTTCATCCCAGCACTTGGGAGGCAAAGGAAGGAGGATCTCTCTGAATTCGAGGCCAGCCTGGTCTATAGAGCAAGTGCCAGGATAGGCAGCAAAGCTACACAGTGAAACACTGTCTCGAAAAACCAAAATAAATAAATAAAGCCCTCCAAAACAACAAAACAATGTAAGCAATGTGGTGCTTACAATAGTGTTTCTCTAATAGAAACAATTGGTATATTCGTTTTAAAGTGACAAGATGGAGGAGTTAATAACCTTACCATAGAATAAATGATTCTATCTGGATTAGGCTACTTAAGCACCCCGTAGCCTTTATTTGACTACTGTCATCAGCATGAGTCTTAGCCTCATAATGAACTATCTCCATGAACCAAAGAAGGTAATCACATGATAATAGCAGATACCAATTCAAGAACCAACAATTCATTTGTTCCTCTAGATGTCAAAGGAAAACCCAGTGAGGACCACTGTATACTACAACACTCCAACCGGTAAGCAAACCAAGAATTTAAATTATCAACACTTTCTTCTGGTGGTTACTCTTGGGCTGGATATAAGCAATTGTCTTCTGCTGTGTTGATATAGGAGTGTGATGGCAAGTACAAGTCTTGTTCAGTCATTTACTAATTTAGCCAACTTGTGCCAACCATTGAAGTGCCAAAACCTATGGAATAGGTTTGTCATGCCTTGTCTCCCACCTACCCCAGGGTTATCGTAAGACCTGTGGTACTGTTCCTTTTCCCAGGAAGGAAATTCAATCCTATTTTCTCCTGTTCCCTTATTATATTCCTCATGCTACAATTACAGTCAAGAGAAAGAAATAATAATTGGACTGAATGAAGGTCAGTTGGATAGTCATCTCTCAATGAGAATACTGTTATAGGAGGAAGTCTCCACATGCAGTAACAGAATTGCCTTTTTTCCTCCTTGTAGAATATGTGTCATCACGCTGGCAGGATCTCACCCCGTTCTTCAAAGTGGCAAAACTATTAAAAGTATTTCCTATCAGATCAGTACCAACTGTAGCAGACTTCAGAACAAAGTATCTGGGAAATTTAAGCGGGTATGTCCCTGTAGAGAGAGAGAGAGAGAGAGAGAGAGAGAGAGAGAGAGAGAGAGAGAGAGAGAAGAAGAAGAAGAAGAAGAAGAAAAGGTACTCAGGAGGTATAATGTCTATTATAGTAGATTCTGTGCTCTCATTCTTTCCTAAAGAGATAAGATGGAATATGAGCCTTTACCTGGTATCCCAGCTCTTGGGTAGCTGAGGTAGCACAATCGGAAGAATGAGCTCTATACTATATAGATATATAGTAAGTACCAGCTGGATAAGGCTATATAACAAAACTCCTCAAAACAAGAAAGGATCTTGGCTCCAACAGCCTATGTTCACTTTAGGAAAAGTTGGTAAAAAGAGGGCATTAAGCACTCTCATTTGCCTGCTTATAGATAGTTGTCACACCCCTGATTCACCCACCTTCCAGAGCATCTAATACAACCATATGTGCTATCAAGTAGTGTACTAAAATATGGCACAAATGGTTAAAAGGCATGTATTTAAGTTAGCTTTGTAGGGTTTATTTAAACATATTGTTTTTATTTTTATTCATGTGTATGTGTATGGGAGCCTTCAGAGGTAGAAAGAGCTTGTCAAATCCCCTAGAACTGAAGTAAAGATAGTTGTGAGCTACCAGATGTGGGTGCTGGGAACTGAACCTGGTTCTTCTTCAAGGGCAGGGAATAGTCTTAGCTTCTACGCTATCTCCCCAGCCCACTAGTTTTATCTTTTAGTTAGAAAAGTACTCCTTCAAAAAGTCTTGTGGAGTGGTTGACCCTGTAAGGAAGTTCCTTTACCTACTAATTTCTAATATAACAGATAGGGATCTTTTGGATATTTTCAGGTTTTGTTTTGAGACAGGTTCTCAACTCTATAACCCTGTCTAACCTGTATGCCACTACACCCCATAGAAGATAGGGATCTTAATGAAACTATGTAGAACATTGCTGCCATATGTTGTATTGAATTTTATCTTGTAGGTTGATTGCAATTTGATTACCGTATGGGTTGAAATCTTTATACCTGGCCATATATAGATTTCTCATTTGCAATTGAAAAATACATCATTAGCCTGTAACTAAACTACCCACTAAAAGATGGTACCTAGCACATAGTAGGTTGTTACGTTGAAGTGCATGAGTAGTTTTATGCACTTAAATCATTTTTCTATAAAACACCAGTTCTAAGACTAGATCCTGTTTTAATAGTGAGGGGTGTACCAGAGGGAAATGAAAACACAGTTAATTTGCTTCTTTTATCTCATTACCCAGGGGGCACAGTTTTTAACAGAACTCGCACCTCTGTGTAAGATTCACTGCTCTGATGGAGAAGAATATACCATATCTAGGTAAGCAGTGTTTTAGCTACCGAAACACAAATGCCCGTGTTCACTATAGTAAAAAATTACTGGCAATTTTTTCTAAAAATTCTTTTTTAAAAATAGCTGTGTTAGAGGTCGATTGATGGAAGTGAATGAAAATATTCTTCATCAGCCGTCTCTTCTTCAAGAAAAGGTAAAGGAGAGGTGGGGAAAGCATGATGCTGTCCATGTGCCTTTTAGAGGTCAGTTGACAATACTAAATGTTCTGTTTCCCCCCAGCCCTCCACTGAAGGCTACATTGCAGTTGTATTGCCCAAATTTGAAGAAAGTAAAAGCATAACAGAAGGGTTACTAACACAGCAACAGTATGAAGAAGTCATAGTAAAAAGAAATAATCCTACAGCCACATCATGAGCCCTGAGATGGAGAGACAGCAAAGGATTCTCACCCTGCTTGGCCTCAACCGTCAGTTCACTGAAGAAAGCAAGTGTATGTGAAGTATTCCTCACACATGGCCACAGGAGAAGCCTAATCCTTCATCTAACCTAATTCCCCTCCTTTGTCTTAACATCACAAGCCTTGGTCCCCATTTGTAGTCAAGCTCTAGGATCTACTTTGCCTAGGTACTTGCTTTGGGTGTTTGCTTGCATATGTACATCAGAAAACAACTTTGAGTTTTTACCTTTTGTTAGACATGCTCTCATTGGCTTAGAACTTTGCCATGAAGTTCCAGGGAGACACCCATCACCTCTGCCTCCCATCTTGCAAGGCTAGTATTACAAGTACACACACCATACCCAGCTTTTATATGGGCCAGAAACCCCAAACTCAGGTCTTCATGTGTTCAAGGTGTATTACTTTTCAGTGTCTGTGATTGATAAAATACCATAACCAAAAGCAACTTCAACAAGTGTTTATTTGGGTTGTAGTTCTAGAATACTAGATGTCCACCCTAGTAGGAAGGAATGGTATCAAGAGCAGGACGCTGAGAGATCACATCTCCACCATACACAAAAAGCAGAAAGTAAACTGGAAGTAGGGTAAGGTTATTAACTGCCCCTAGTCATGTAATTCCCCAGCAAGACTTCTTGTACTAAAAGTTCTGCAACCTGGGGACCAACTGCTCAAATACATAAAGACTTTTTTTTTTAAATCAATCTTCATTCTTCTCATGATCCCTATAAGCCCATAGCCATGTCATGCAAAATGCAATTAATCCAATATCAAAAATCACCATAGTCATTCCTTCTCTGAAGTCCAAAGTCTCTTCTAAGACTCAATGCAGTCTCTTGTGTCCCTGAGTAAATCAAAAAACCAGTTACATACTTCCAACATACAATGGCACAGAATATGCGTTCCCATTCCAAAAGGAAGGAATGATGGGCATAGTGAGGAAATACTGAACCAAAGCAAGACAGAAACCAGCAAATTCTGCAGCTGCATGTCCACTATCTACGGGTTTGGTTTCAAAGGAATTAGTTGACTGCCCCTCCAGCATTGCTGCCTGCATCATAGATATTTTTCTGCATTGTTCTGTTCTGTGTGCAACCCTCCTTGGCAAGATGTTTCACAGCTTTGGTATGTCCAGTGTCTTTGGGCCTGCACTACAACCCAGCTCCATGTGTCCTCTCATGGCCTTCTTGCAGAAACTCCATCTCTACCATATGCTGCTTGGCCTCTAGCTTCCTGAAGCAAAGAAGGAAGAATCCAGAATCCGTTCATTCTTTTATGCCTCCAAAGCTAATATCATGAGGAAAATACTTGATCATATCCACAGCAGCTCTTGTGTTATGTTGTTTCTAGGAGCAAACAGCCAGTATATTAGGCTGTCTTTCATAGATTGGAGGTTTATCTGGGTGGAGTCTTGCCTTAGCCAGCTGTCCCACTGTTCTAGTGTAGAGCAGACTTCTCTTTTTTTTTCCTTAAATATATGTGTATATATATGCATGCATGCATGCTCTATCTGGATATATGCCTGAATTCCAGAAGAGGGCATCAGATCCCATTATAGATAGTTGTGAGCCACCAAGTGGTAACACAAAAAAACACAATCAGTGACCCAGAGACAGATATGAGAGTTCAGCCTAAAGATCAGGGAAGCAAAGCAGCCAAGCTGCCAGAAAGCTCTTACCTCTAAAAGGGCTGAGGCGTTCCTATTCTCAATGTGGATGGAGAATGAATGCCTTATACTAACACCTTGCTCTTGTCTTATATACCTCCCTAATGCTGGGAATAAAGGCATGTGATCCCAGGTGCTGAGATCATCTTTGTGAGAGCTGTTTCTCTTTAGGAATGGATCAGTCTTGCATAGATCTAGGTGACCTTGGATTCACAGAGATCAGTCTACCTCTTAATCCTGAGTGTGTACTACCACCTCCTAGCTTCTGACTGCTAGGATTAAAGGTATGTGCCTGGCTTCTATGGTGTGTGGCTGACTTTGCTTCCTGAATCCTCAGGCAGGCTTTAATAAATCATAAATAATATTTCACCACACTAAGCGGTTGCCAGGAATTGAACTCAGTACCTTTGGAAGAGCCACCCATGCTCTTAGCCACTGAGCCATCTCTGCAGCCCTAGAGCAGGCTTCTTAATAGCACTAATCTCTGGTAATGACAGTCTTTCCCAGCACATGACTTCCTTGTGCTCTTTTCTCCATGTTGCACATTTTGTATTTTTGCTAGACATGTTCATTTTGTTTTTTCTTTTTCTTTCCCTTTTTATGTTGTCTTGACACAGGGTTTCTCTGTGTAGCTTTGGAGCCTGTCCTGGAACTCCTTCTGTAGACCAGGCTGGCCTCAAACTCACAGAGATCGGCCTGCCTCTGCCTCCCAAGTGCTGGGATTAAAGGCGTGTGCCTCAGCCACCTAGCTTGACATGCTCATTTCATTGGTCAAAGTTACACTATCTTAAATATCTATTGCCAGAGAAAGTAGTCCATTACTTAAATTCAGCTTCATGTCAGTTCTCAGGACTTGGGTAAAAAGTAACCAGATTCTTTGTCAAAGGGTAACAAAACTGGCATCTAGCCACTTTGCTTTGTTTCTCTCCAAAACCTAGGAGCCAGGCCTCTACTTAGGTTCAGAACAGAAAATCTTGTTTCACAATGCTCTCATTATTCAACCATTTTTCTGGCCCAGAGTTCCAGTCTTCCAAATTCTTCCAAAAAACAACATGGTCACATTTTTTTCACAGCAACAACCTCACGTCTTGGTACCAAAGTCTCTATTAATTACCTGTCTGTTGCTGTGATAAAACACCATGACCAAAGCAACTTAAGAGGTTTTCTTGGCTTGTGGTTCCAGGGGGTTAGATGTCCATGGCAGCAGGCACAAGGAGCTGAGATCAGACCACCACACACTGGAGGCACAGTGAAGTGGGAATGGATCAAGGTTATAAACTCAAAGCCTGCCCCCAGTGACATGTTTCATCCAGCAAGTCTCTACATCCTAAAGTTTGTAACAGCCCCCTACAATGCCACCAGCTAGGGACCAAGGGTTCTGAATACATGAGACCATGGGGAACATTTCTCCTTCAATCTACAACAGGAGGCACACACAAATGGCAAACAAGGAATATTTTTCTGATTAAAAACACAAGCTCTTGAGAAATATTTTGAAAAGTTTTGCATTCCTATAACCTGGGAGTAAGTAGTACCTATTAACATAGCTCCTGCTTGAATGCTATGGTACACTTACTTCTTCTGCCTCAACTTTTTTTTAATGTGTTTTCCCACATGTATGCATGTGCAGTATGTTTGTGTAATGCCTGTAGATGCCAAAAGAAGACATCAGACTCCTTGGAATTGAAATTACAGATGGTTTGTGAGCCACCATGTAGGTGCTAGGAAGTGAACCCAGGTCCCCTGGAAAGGCAGCCAATGCTATTAATCTGTAAGCCATCTCCAGCCCCTTGCCTTAATTATTTTTTAATAATTAAGTCCAGCCCTGTCCCTTCTGCTGTGGCTTTTCCCCTCTAGGTTGCTGGAGAAACAGGAATGTGGAGTCTGCCTTCTATTCTACATGGAAATGCTTTGAAAATGTACAAGGCTCTTCTAAGAAATGGAAGAATTATGCTGCAGTGTGGAGCTGGCTCCTGCTAATGCATAGTGGTGACTCTATCGTGCACGTTTTATTGACAGCTAGTTTGTAGTAATGAAGGTATGTCAGTCTGTCATGCGGAGGCATAGATGTCTTAGCACAGAGCAAGGGTTTTACATTATCTAATTAGAAAAAAAAAAACAGCTATGAAGTTCTGGTTTTAGATTAAACATTTACACTGAATTTAAAACAAAAAGACCTTAAATCATGAAACTTTGTAAAGGGCGCAACATGTAGTAACTGTCAGTCATTTCCCTGTTTTTAATGAAATAATTGTAAGTACAGCCAAGCAGAGTTTATTGAAAAGAAAGAAGTAGCTCCCTGTAACCTGGAGGGGATTAAAACTAAATTTCCTTTAAATAAAGTAGTTTTATACAGATGAAAGCCTGATTTGTAAGTTCTGTCCTCTTGTCTGTTGACATCATTTTACCCTGTTTCCTCACCACCACCCCCAGGAGCCTAATTATACTTTCGGGTGTGTAAAGGTATTCTGTAAATATTTATAAGGAAATTTTCAAAAATATTTTTTTAGTTCACAAGAGAAAGTTCTTATAACCTGAGTGACAGTGTCGGTGATGGGATGAAAATTAAGCACACAGCAACAGAGCCTCACTTAGAGTGGCAGAAAAATTCTCAGAGACTCATGCTGAGAGTCCATATCTGTTGCAAAGTTGTATCTTTCTTCACTATTTTTATTACAAGTTAAAAGAATGTTTTGTTTCACAGACTAAAAACCATGCTAGACACAAAATGGTAAGGTTGCAAGGGCACTTTTAATTTTATTACTGATCAGTATGTTCTCACCTCAATGGATCAAAATTAAACCAGTTGGTATGAATTCAGTTACTGTACATAATTTTTATTGAAGTGTACATTGCCATGTTTAATACTAATTAATAAGCCTTATTTTGTTGACCAAAATAATGACATTGTTACCACATACCTGGTGGCCCTTAACAGTTTTATTGAGGGATCTGCTTTATTGCTAAAATATTTCCACCGAAATCCAGTAAAGTTAGCATCCTGCTTCTCAGTTTAAAAAGTAGTCAGAATTTTCACTTGTATAAGTTGGTAACAATCTTATTTCACAGGAGATGGTTCCATTCAATCATGCCCTATAACAGCCATCTGCAAGATTACTCCACTGCTTTAGAATGAATGCTTGTGTTGACATCTGCAATGGTAGCTAAAGAAATACTTAGCATTCCAGCCACTATCCAGGACTATGTGGTCAGCTATGCATACTACAGCTAGAATAAAAAGCCATTTCCTCTTCTGACTTTGCTCCAGGATTCTTTGGAGTGACTTCTGTTATTTTTCCTTTCTGGAGCATGCAAGGGACAGATGTAGCCTAATAACCTTACTAGGTGAAATGCTTGTTAGAAGCAACAGTGCTAGGAAGGCTGTGACCAAGCATTTGAGGGACCCTTAGCCTGCATCAACAAGAATTGAAGAAGAGTCCACAGGTCTAAGAAAAACTCTGCATTCAACCAGGCCACTTTTTATTTTCTGCTGAAATTAGTGTTGTAGATAATCAGCTTAAATAAAAGAGTTAGGGTGCCAAAAGGGAGTATGCATTCACGGTTGCGTCTTTGGGATTCAGCTGTCGTTAAGACAGTTGAGATATTTGGTGTGTGCTGAGGAACATTCTGAACAGTGTCTACTTTAAAATTGCACTGCCATTAGAATCTTAGCAACTGCCACAGCAATGACTGTGGTTAAGCTCTCTAATCTGAGGGGAAAAAAAGAGAGATTTCAGCATTCTCTTTAGAAAACAGATGAATTTCTGAAAGAACAAAGGATCAATTGCTTTTTTAAAAGGTCAGCTGTGCCACATGATATTCCAGAGATGAACTGCAGGCTGCTCAGGTTTTACCATCCATGATATCTTTTTTCGTCACTGAGACCCACCTGTTACTTTCCACCTGGAGGAAAGGGTTAAGACAATTAGCTTGAGCTGTGCTCTGAGAACAAACTACAAAGTATTAGTGCACACACTGTTGTTTTCCATTAAGTTAGTAAGAAAAGGTTGAATACAAAAAACCATCTCACCTTCTTCAGTAACTTATAGCAAAGTGACAGGAGCTGGACCACGAGAGCCATCATGGATCTTATCTTTGTAATACACTTGTCAACCTGTGGTTACAAAGCATGCATGTCATTCTAAAAACAGTACTTCAAAAATGTTACCTATTTGGTTTTACAGTGGTGAAGTTTCTCCGTCATGGAAATCTAAGAGATCTTGAAAGGTGTAGATCAGGGTACTTTGAGGCTCCAGAACACAGCACTGACTACTTGATTTCGTGCCTATTTCATGGAACCCCAGGAAAGAGGGTTTTACTTAAGCTATGATGAACATCTCAAAACACTCTACACACTGACAGTGCACCCCCTACTTGGCAATTCTTAACACTCTGCCCAAACTCCTGAGGCAAAAACAACCAGTTAAGGACTCGGAGGTAGCTGCTCAGTGCTAGGAACTAGTCTGCAGTCTGAAATCTAATTTTGGTGACTGCCCCCCCAGGTCAGTCACAGAGCTGCTGCTTTTAGACAAGCATGAAACAGGCTTTCTGTGCACTTAGCACAAAGGGCTGGAACTAACCTGATAAGGAGATGGACGTGAAATGTTCTCAAGTGTTTCCCCAAAAACCCACCCTCTGCTTTACCTTGAGGAACACTTTATTCTGCAAAGACGTCTTAGTTATTGTCTGGAGCTGGTGGCATAGAGGAATTAGCTTGTTTATTTCCAGGAGAAGCATAAGTTTGTCATCATCTTTTAGCTGAAATGTAATTTAGGAAGTTATTGCAACCACAACAAAACTCCATCTTTTATACTTTTTTACCCTTTTAGATAGCATCTCACATGTAGCCCTGGCTGATCTGGTACTCACTATGTAGACCAGGCTGGCCTCAAACACATAGAGACCCACCACTGTCTTCATCTTTTGAGTGTTAAACCATACCTAACCTACCTCTCTCTTTTTTCCTTAGTGCTTGATTTTTTAAATACAAAACTAAGATCATGAAACAGTATTTGTTTGATAATGATGTATAATTTCCACAAATCATAAATATTTGTCATATTTTGTCTTTTGTGGTACTGCAGATAGAACCCAGGACTTTGTGCATACTAGACAAGGTCTCCCACTGGGTTAGATCCATCCCCACAAGGAATATTTATAATCACACAAAAATGTACACAATATAACAGAGTAACAAAAATGGAATAACATAACAGAATGTTCTCTGAATTTGTGCCTAGCCTAGATCTTATGTACCTTTGTGTTAGTAATAGGATTCCAGTGTTAGTATGTGAAATCACTAGCCCCGGACAGGTAGACATGCATTACCTGTTTTGAAAATGACTGTACATTTGAAGTAAGTTTTAATCCCTCTGCAGCAAAACCCTGGTAGAGAAGGAAAACAGCAATGAGATCAGTGTCTTCTGGATGGCTGGTAAATAAATATGCCCAATTATCTCACAGAGTTAGAAAATAACCCAGACATTAAGATTAGCCCCAGAGCTCCTAACTTTTTTATTGTACCATGGGAAACACCAGGGTTTAGCTGAAATCAGAAATTTTCCCAGAGCTAATCAAAATCCTCCGAGAGGCTCCTCTATACATAGAGACATCCAGTTATTCTGCAGAGCTACACAGACCTGGGACCCGCAGCCACACAATTAACAATTCCTTTCTGAAGGGATCCCTGAACCATTTCATAAGATCTCCAGTTACAGAGGGGAGTCATTTTTCTTCAGGGTGCAGCCCCTGGTCACTTGTCATAACCTCACACCTGTACACATGCTAGCAACCCCAATTAAATAGTGAGTTTAAAAAAAAAAGATGAGAGTAGGGAGGACATGACCTGAGAAGAAGGAAAGCAAGTTCCTGAGGGCGAGGAAAGAGGGTAAGAGAAAGGAATGCAGGGGGGAGAGTAAGATCAAAATGCATTGTGTACGTGTAGAAAGAAAATGGTGAAAAAATAAGCCTTTTTTTTTTTTTTTTTTGAATCCTCAAGTATAAGAGTCATGAATCCTGGAGAATGAGGTCAGGTTAGAATTCTGCTGCTTCCACCTATCCATAACCAAATTTGCTTCCAGACACTGGCTATCTGAGAGGACCAATCCAGACTGTTAGATTTTGTTCAAATTTTCAGATTTTGTTTGTTCACCTTGCATTTTACAATTAAGAGAACAGGACTAGGGAGAGGAGCTAAAACCTAGGCCAGACAAGTTTGAGTAATAGTCAGGGCACATTAAAATGAAGAACACATGAGACACTTTAAAACTTCGCCTCAGGGGCTGCAGAGATGGCTCGGCTGGAAAGAGCACTTGCTATCCTTTCAGTTCCCAGCACCGAGCTACCCACAACCACCTGTCATTTCAGCTCTGGGAAACCTGACACCCTCTTCTGGCCTCTGAGGACAGCTGCACAGTGGCATTCAGACACATTTGTGCACACATGCACTCATGTACAAGTGCATACAAATAACAATAATAAACCTTTTTACAATGCTACCATAGCAGTAAGGGATGAGGGCAGATGTACCTGACAACAGTAATAAGGCAAAGATCAGAATAATTTAGGAAGAAAAATAGTCCTGGTAGTTAACTAGGTAAAGAATATGGAAAGAGAAAGGGTGAACTTTGACCTTCTAGTCACCAGCTTACTACCTTGCCATTGCTGGTTAACATGATTTCAAGGTGAAATAGCTCCCTTTGCACTTTTTCCAGCCCTGGAAGGGGAACCAGCAGCTTTCTGTTAGCTTCGGTGGGCACTGAATGATTTACTTCCCTACATCCCTCATTATTCCACACTCTCACAGTTCTCACAACGCTGCTGTGTCTGTCTCACTGAGTGTCACAGTTGTAAAAGCACATTAAAGCCAAGAACTCCCCAAACTCTGTCCAACCTGACATTGACCTTTGCCTTCAACATGATGCTTGATTTCCTGCTTCTCAGCCCTGAGTGGACTCCCCAGCATCACACTTGAAAACAAAAGAACAGTAAGGTTCTGCAGAGATGCCATGCCTGCCACCACTTCACTGTGGCTCAGCACCACCTCTGCACGGCCTCCTGAATCTTTCCTGTGCATCTGGTATCACCGCCATTGCACTCGTTCCGCCTGTGAAATGTTCTCACCCCACATACCCTTCCAACTCTCCCTTCAATAGCGAGCCTACTCAGAAGGCACCTTAGAGAAGTCTTTCCAAGCACCCCCACCACCTTTCTCTCTTTATCCTACATGATCTTATCTCTCTGAGTACTTGGGAAAACAAAACATACCTCTAGAAAGTGAATTAAGTCGTGCGACGTTTTCAGTGGCCCCTCTCCTCTAAAATAGAAGTTATTAGAAGACAAATATTACCTGTACATTGGTTTATGTAACATTTATGTTTTAGAGCATTCTGTATATTAGCAGAATTCAATTTTTTAAAGGAAAACATGAACACACTGATAATATTGTGACTTTTTCTTGAAATAACTATTATTTACTAAGTTAAAATTATATATGTTAATTTCATAACATAAAAAAAACTGAAAGTGGACAGTTAATTAGTGCTCTTTGTCCTTTTTATTTTGCTTCATGAATAAATACATGATATCTGGTAATATGTCTGAACCAAAATACATTTCTTATGCAATCAAAAGAGCAGACCAAAAGCCACTAAGTCCACAGGTCAAATGTCAGCCCTGGCAGGAACTCATCTACAGCTTCAATGAAGCATATATAAAATTCCAGTTCTAGATATAGAAAATAATCATAGTACAACTTGTGTTGACAAGTTTTATCAAGGAGTTTAAAAGCTACCAGTAATTAAGAACAATGAACAAAATGAAAGTAAATTCCAGCAGAATTCATTAGAGGGTGATGGTCGAGGCACAAATCAGAGGATGAGCACTCCAGTAGCAATGCCTGCACTTAACAGGTATGAGGGCCAGTAAATCCTTCCTGATCTGATGAAATGCTGAGAGGGGCAACCCGAGCCGTGACACAAACCCATATTAAAGTTATAAAGAACTGACAATTTTGAAAAAACATTGAAAGTTACTAGATATCTTCAATATTTATTAAGAACTGTGAATTGTTATATAGAAATCATTATTAATAGATTATATAAATGATTACAATGATTTCAAACAATAGCCTGAGGAAGGGCTATAGACATGCCCAGGAAAACTACAAATCTCTTCAAGACTGAAGGCTAGCAACTGGGCTTGCAAGGAGTACCTAGATTAGCTTGGTAAAGCATGGGACTTAAGGGAAATGGAAGAGACAGTTGAGGAAACGTGCAGACACTGCAGTAAAGTAACAACATGTGCTTTGACCACAAGGAGATAATTACATTATAGAGACCTGCCTAAGTGAACAAGTCATTATACATTCGTGTGCTACAGGAATTCTGTTTTCCTGAACCTTATTCTTTCTGTCCCAAAACCTTATATCCTAGCCCACAGAGCTTCAGCCAGCCTCTGACCCTCCATGGAGTTGTCCCTCATACTTCCCAATCTTTTCTCACCTTTAAAAAAATCTATTTATTCATGGTTCATGCCTGTAGTCCCAGTTCTCAGCAGCCTGAGATAGGAAGATTACTGCAAGTTCCAACCCAATGTGGTCTATAGTGAGAGACCCTGTCTTATAACTACCTGAATAAGCAAATATGTAAACTAACCAAAATGTCACCGCCTTACCTAGTAAATAAATACAGCGAATAGGCCATCCTGGACATGTTCCGTCCGTGTCGAGCGATCTCGTTCTCTTGATCCTCCCACTTCTCAAGTTCACAGTCAGTATCGGAGGTGAGCAAAGCCAGCTTCAGCCCCAGCTTTGCTATCTTGGCCTGCTCCTGCAAACACACTCAATCACAGGTCTGTCCTTGGAAGGGAGACTTCACAACTCTGTCGTTATTGATGTAAGACTGTTAGACAACCATAGAGCTTACCTCTGAATCCGGTTTGTCGGGCTTTAAAGATTTCAGGTTTGCATTATTCTTCTGTGACAATGAAAAGATCAGAAAATCTTAGCATTTAATTGTGAGGAAAGACGGCAGTAATAGAAAGCATACGAACTTGTGATGGACCCTAACTTCCCCGTACCCACCAGGGAGTTAAATTGCAGTTAACCACACTTGTAAAATATTCTACTAGGTAACTTCTGCTAAAGCAACTCATCAATTTGGTACTCAGGGCCAGGGGCACAAAGGATCATGTCCAGCAGTCTGTTTTCTGTGTTGCTAACCACCATCCTCTTTTCACAAGGTCTTTAGGGGCCTCAGGACAACACCTAAAATATTCTCAGAATCAAGTGATAATGTCTTCCAAAGCTCCCTGGCTTTTCTGTTACAATAAGAATATTGTAACAGCTGGACAGTGGTGGCATACACCTTTAATAATCCCAGCAATCTATAGTTTTGGGCCAGCCTGTGTCTTGGAAAAAAAAAAAAGAACATTGTAATTAATATTTGAACGATTCTGATGAAATAAATGTCTATTCAAGTTAATCACTAAAGATTGTGTAAGTACTTTCCTACTGGTTATGACTCTATCATCTAATGCCTTTCACTCTCTGAATTCTGACACCCTAGTTTCACTGCCTAGTTTCTGACACCCTAGTTTCACTGTTACAATATTAGCACAGGTGCTAATCCTGAAGCCCAGGTTATAAAAACATTACACTTTGAATTTAGGATTTAATGTCAACCAGTACTCAGTGGTCTCCTATTTTAGAAAGAGCATGTTTGTTTTCATATAACTATTAGGAACTCAATGCATTTCCTCTAGATGAGAAGAACCTAACATAGTCAGGACACCAGGCTAGTTCAGAGATACAGACCTGTTAATATCAAGAACTACAATATGTCCTACCACTAACTAGAGCAATGTTTCTTTGAAATATATGTGCAAAAGTTCCTTGGAGATGACAGCATACAGTGAGAATTTCTCCTACTCCGAGACACATTAAGAGCTCCCATAGTTAGAGCAGGAGTTCAGGACAGGGAGGGTCAGCAGAGAAAAAGTGAACAATAGCTGGAGAAAGCCATTGGTCCAGTGAAAACACATATCCAAATTACACACACACACACACACACACACACACACACACACACACACACACACACACACACCAGATACACAATGTATTTGCATATGTATATGCAAGATGTGGATTACAGTCAAATAAACACTCATGTGCCTGTCTAGCTTAAGAAAAAGATGAAAACTTTTTAATTTTTTTAAACTTTGTTTTATGTGTATGGATGCTCCGCTTGCATGAATGTATGTATGTGCACCATGTGTATGCCAGGTGCCACTGGAGGCCAGAAGAAGGTACCGGATCCAATGGAGCTGGAGTTATAACTGTAGCATTTGAATCCAGGTCTTGTGTAATACCAGTCACTGAGCTTAACCACTAAGCCATCTCCCCAGCTCTCATCACCAAACTTTTCAAATATATATACAGATACCCCTCAATTTATTAATGGGATACATATTGGTAAACCCATCATAAATTGAAATTGTATTAAGTAAAAAAATGCATTTAAGAGCTACAGTTAGAACACTTCCATACTATCTATGTAAGACTCCAGGTTCAGTTCCCTCCCCCCAGTTTCACCAAAAAGAAATGCATTGAGAATAGCAAACCTATCGGCACAGCACACAGCATCGCTTGTTTCTGTTAAGCTTCACATACCTTCCTAGAAGCTTCCACTCACTGACATTGCCCAGCATTGTGAAAGAGGATCACAGCATTGAGGGCAAGCTTGAGAAAAGATCAAAATTCAAAGTAAAATTTCTATTCAACATTGTGTGATGTAACCATGTATACATTAGGGTCCATCTGTACCTGCATGTCTGCACATGTTTGAGACAAGGAGGGAAAGAAAGGAAGAGAGTCATGTGTCACCTAACAACGTTTTCATTAGCAACAGGCCAAATTTACCATGGTGGTCCCATAAAAACATGTCAGTGCTCAGTGGTCAAGAGCACTCCCTGCTCTTGTAGAAGATCTGGGTCTGTTCTCAGAACCCAGATAGCAGCTCCAGTTCCAGGAGATCCAATACCTTCTTATGGCCTCTATAAACACCAGGCACACAAATGGTGCACATTCATATATGCAGGCAAAACACTCATATACATACAGCTTTAAAAAATGAATTTAAGACATCCAAGAACATCGTCTGTTACATAGTGAGTTCAAGGCCATCCTGTGACAATTGATCCCTTATCTAAAAAAAATTAAAAAAAAAACTCAAAATGACGAAATCACCTGTGACAAATTTCCCAGAGCATGTTCCACTGTGAAGTGATAGCCTCCTGCTTTATGTAATACACACACACACACACACACACACACACACACACACTCACACACACAATACACACATGCACACACATGAGCTAGTAGGTAGGTATCTTCCTTACATCTGAACACAAACTTTGTGATATTTCCTATTGAAGACAGGAGCGTAGGAAGACAGACAATAAGTTAATATAAA
Source organism: Cricetulus griseus (assembly GCF_003668045.3). Classification (NCBI taxonomy): domain Eukaryota; kingdom Metazoa; phylum Chordata; class Mammalia; order Rodentia; family Cricetidae; genus Cricetulus; species Cricetulus griseus. The sequence goes on along the minus strand of NC_048595.1, from coordinate 87,070,469 downwards.
CTATGCTACTATACACATACATGTAAACACGAAAGAACAAAACTATACTCATGAGAACTAAACTGACTCCTTCTGGGTGTCACTTAGTCTTTAGTTTCTTCTGTGGCCTAGTAGACCACAAAGCAATATGTGAACAACACTCAGCACCTTCTCAGTACTTTCAGGTTTTACCTAGACTTTATTCCTTTGCTGCCTCATATAAACTAGTTGTGTTACATGATTTTTATTTTCACAAATTTCATTGCAAAAGTATTTAATGAATGTTAAGGGGACTTGCAGAAAAGGTAACCAAACCATCTTTAAAATGTGGCCATGGGACCAGCATCATAGCTCAGTGGACACAAGTCCTTGCTTGTTGCCTGGCCTGACAACCTAACTCTGGTCCCCAGGACCCATAAAGCGGAAGGAGAGACCTGAATCCTTCACACTGTCTTCTGACCTGCACATACCTACCATGGCACATGCTCATATCACTGTCAGCCCCCTCCCAGAAAAATAAATAAATATAAAAAGAAAGAACAAATTAAAAATGTGATCAAGCCTCCCACCTAGTGGACACTATTTGGAAATGCAGTTTGTTATGTAAAGCTGAAGATTTCCAAAAATAAGACTATGTTTGCTCTCTAAAAAAGGAGTTGAATTTTTCCAAAGTTAGCTGTGCTACAATCAACTAAGGAAATGGTTCAGATTTTGAAACGATGCTACTAAAGATGGGGTGGGGGACGGAACACACCACTATGTTCAATAAAATCTTCCTTCCACTCAACCCAGTAGATTCTGAGATGTCTTTTCTGTCTTTTCCCACAGCACTGGGAACGGAGTCCAGGCATGTCCATATGAGGCAAGTGCTTTCTCAGTGAGCTACAGCACAGACTCTCTTTTCTTGTTTTGTTGTTGTTGCTTTTGTCTTTTGTTTGTCTTAGAGCCCAGGCTGACATCAAATCATGTTTCTCAGGCTTCCGAGGGCTAGGGCATCAGGTGTGCACTTCCATGCCCAGCTGCAGGATGTCTTTTCTTACTCTAAATGTTCTCTAGAAGCCCCAACTTTCAGCACATAAGGCAATCAACATATCTTCATTTAATTAAATACAGTAGGATATAACTATTGTCATCCATTGTAGTCAAGGTGAATTGAAATAGGAAAATTAGATAAAACTTATATTTCCAAACTGTTTTAAGGATAAATTAAGGCACAGAAAACTGTTTCCCCCTACCAAAAAAAAAAAAATCACTAAGAGATTTTTTCAGTTTTATATTTGGATTTCTTCTACCTCCATTCAGTTTCAAAAGTATTTCAGCACCAACACATGACAGTGTGTGTGTGTGTGTGTGTGTGTGTGTGTGTGTGTGTGTGTGTGTGTGTAAGTGCCCACAGGCTTCAGTTTCAGGGGGTTGTGAGCCACCACACATGGGGAATGAGAACCATACTGTGTAAGTGTAGTTTGCACTCTTGTCTCAGTAGCCCCCATCCTTTGAAAATCTTAGGGTTGGCCTTGTCATCTGTTCTCTTCCCCTAAATCAGTCATTCCCACTGCTATTACTATTCCGACAGACATAAACGTTTTATTTTGAGTTGGGCTGTGGTGGCGCCTTTAATCCCAGCACTTGGGAGGCAGAGGCAGGTGGATCTCTGTGATTTTGAAGCCAGCGTGGTCTACAAGAGCTAGTTCTAGGACAGCCTTCAAAGCCACAGAGAAACCCTGTCTTGAAAAAAAAAGAAGTTTTATTACTTATCTTGCTACTATCCATACTGTCTTCTGATACTCACCATGTGTTCATCACCACTGTTACTATTAATAATTAATAAATTCTCTTCATTTTCTTTTTATATGAGATTAAATTTGTAGTATCTAATATAGCAGCTGTTAGCCACAATGTGACCAGTCTGAATTAGGATGTGTTTTATGTGTAAAACAACCCCCAGATTTTTGAAATTTGAGATGACAAAGAAGCTAAAAAGTTTCCCACAGTTCTATGCTAAGTAGCAAAATGATAATGTTTGAGAGATACTGAATAAAATAACTTCACAAATGTCTTTTTTCATTGCATAGCTACCTAAATTTTTGATTAGCTATGTGTCTGAAAGACCATCCTGTCTTTTTCATTGGTGCAATATATCACCCAATTTATTTTTCAGTTATCAGATTTGGGCCAGACAGTTCTAGTCAACAGAAATACACAGCAAACAGTATTTTTCAGCTCCTCACCTGTGTGGTTCATCATTCAGCACTTTCCCTCGCAGGGCCTGACATAACACCTAGCCAACAGGAACTGATCAAGGAGTGTTTGATGACCCAGTACACTGGTCTGTTTGACCTGCTATATACATATTAGACACCAGAGTCCTCCTTTCTTTGTGACTGGGGAAATGGTTCTAACTTCATGCTAGGTGTAGTCTCAAGTCTTTCACTTTGTCATCTGCCACCACAGTTTCTTCTCTCTGAGGCTACTTCTTCAGTCTGGATTGATTTGTTTGTTGTTCCTCCACTTCTGAAGTTTGACTATCAGGGCACTTGATTGCTTTAAAAGACTATCATGATAACTGATATTTTTGCATAGTCTCTGTTTTCTAAATATCCTGCATTATATTCACAATTATAAATGCTATAATGTTATTTACCAATGAATCACTGAGTTCACCAAAATGTTATATGGGTAACATGATTAAAAGGCTATCAGTCAAAAGACAGAAATTTTAATTCCTAAAAGAGATCTTAGGACCACTATACAGCTAATTTATTACTCTTTATTTTCTTTCTCATGGGCATGTTTTTGCCTATGTTAGAAAGCATATAAACATTTTTTGAAGACAAGGTCTCATTATGTAGCCCAGGAACTCAGTATTTTGACCAGGCTGTCCTCTAACTCACACTAACTTGCCTCTCAAATTCTGGGATTAAAGGCATGTTCTACCAAGTCTGGAAATGAATGTCTTCATATTCATTCAGAAAATAATCCCAGCATTACTTTGCAAACTAAACCAAAGATATGAAAAGAAAGAGACTTTCCACTTCAGAGATTCCATTATTCTCTCAACTCCCAAACCTGAATATAAAATTAAGAATACAGGCCACATGTAGGCTGCTGCCCAGAGTAGTAACTGAATAGTGGACATTTACTGTCCTAACTTTCCCCTGCTGCTGAGGGAGGGAAGTAGCAATAGGCAAAGAGAGCACAATTTGAATTCTGAAAATGGCCTTTGTAGTGTGCAGAGCTCCTATACTTACCATGGGCCTTGGAAGTGAAAGATGGTCGTACTTCTCTCCTACAAATAACATACATCATTTAAGAACTTTTTCTACTAATACAGTTTTATTTTTCACATTTGCGTTTTAAAATAGCAAAAAAATATGTTATATTAGTTGTGATAATCCAGACTGTTGATTATATGTGATTCAGATATGACAGCATGACTTGACTTGCAACCATGAAGACTGTCGACACCTGCATCTCTAAGGCACCAACAACACCACAGCTCACACCCAAGTAAAGGGAGAAGGAAAAGCAGAATGTGTTATTGGGATTGACTTCCAATTCCTGGCAGCCTCAGAGTGATCCTTATAGCAGCGCTCCCAAAACCAGAATCCTCACATCAGGACGAGTATCTGTGCGTCTTCCTTTCCTCCACATACCAAATAACATCATCTCCAACTAACCACATACTATATGGTCACTCAGGGATGGGACAACTCTGGTGGACATGATAAGAAGATGAGATAAAGCAAACAGGTGTGGGGCTGTGAAATGACATACAACACGAAGTGGACAGCAGGAAAGGAGGGCAATCTGCAATGTCCATTTCAGCCCTGCCCTGTCTGCCATGTTTCTGGCTTGCAGATCAGTTTACAATGGATGATTTGTTCTTGGTTTTGTTTGATTCTTTGGAGACAGAGTTTCTCTGTGTAGCCCTGGCTGTCCGAGTCCTCACTTTGTAGACCAGGCTGGCCTCAAACTCATAGAGATCTGCCTACCTCTCCTCCCAAGTGCTGGATAAAAGGCATGTGCCATTCAGCTCAGCAATCATTTTTTTTTATGGTTAAGAATGGAAACAGTCACACCATGCATTTACCTACTCTGATTTACTCTCTAATTCCTTGTTTTAAATTGGAAACCTGAGGTGAAAGGACTGACTCAAGGTCACAAAATAGTAAAAACAAAACAAAAAGAAAAACCTAAAACATGTTGCAAGCATGAAGGTCAAAGAAAGGGCAGCTCAAAGGGCCAGGTAGTGTGTGTAGGACTCCATTCTTAACAGACGGTTATATTCAGTTATCTCTTCTAGGAAAACAGCCTACCCTCAGCTCCTAAGCAGGAAACTAGACAAGGATTCAGGTTCCTCATCCTCCATTATTTGTTCCTTGCACTGTAGTTTGTGCACTGCAGGCCTGAGAACTCCTCAGCCTTCCGAAATGGCTTTGGAAAGAGAGTTCAGAGCAGAATTGAGAGCATTTGTCACAGAGTTCATTTCTTCCCAGTAGAGTGCTTTATAGAGTCCGGGTATCATTTAACTGCCTGAGAAAACTTCACCCCTGGTGTCACTCAGACTCAGTAAGGATCTCACCCACCTCGGGACCCTGCAGTACACACTGACTTCTCTAAACTTCCACCTCCCCGTTAATAAACTCCAGAAATACTCTGTCTCGTGGGTCACTAAGACGATTAAACATGATAGATAAATGCACATCAGGCACTTACCAAAGGACCCAGCACAGTGAATTCCCAGCAGACAGCAGCAGCTGCTGTTTGTGTGGCTGCTTTAGCTGCACGCCCCCCCGATAACCATGTTTATCATTTTACGAACACAGAGGCTCATGTTTCTGGAGTCCTCTGCTTTAGGACCCTTTCACCATTCTAATTTCCACTGGAAATTTGGCCCAGCTTAACAGGGGAAAAGGCAATTTGTAGTAGTAAATGTTTTTACTCTTTTGGCTTTTTGAGGGGCCCACCACGCACCCAAAATAAATATATAAACATGGAGGCTTATTGTTACTTATGAATGCCCAGCCTTAGTGTATGTTGCTAGCCAGCTTTTCTTAACTTGTGTACCTTTTCCCTTTCTTCTGTATATCTGTCTTTCCTTCTTTCTCTGTGTCTGGCTGTCTGGCTGTCTGACTCTCTGGCTGGGTGGCTGGTCCCTAAAGCCCTTCCCTGGGTCTCTCCTTCTCCTTGTTCTCTCATCCCTCCTTTCCTCCTCCTCCTCCTCCTCCTCCTCCTCCTCCCTCCTCCTCCTCCTCCTCCTCCTCCTCCTCATTTCTTCTGTTTATTCTCTCTGCCTGCCAGCCCACCTATCCTTGCTCCTACCTTACTATTAGTCATTCAGCTCTTTATCAGACTACCAAGTGTTTTAGACAGGCACAGTAACACAGCTTCACAGAGCTAAAAAACAAATAGCATAAACAAAATTCACACACTTTAAAATAATATTCTACCACAGTTATTCTAAATTCTTCTTAGGTAAATAAAAGGGAAAAGACAGACCACGGTGTTGGTCAAGCACCATGGCCTAGAAACTGAGTAAACCAGACATACAAACAAAGGCAGCTCAGGCCCTCAGTTGAGGGATCAGCACAAAGAGAGAAATACAGATTCACTGTACATTCAGCTGATGGTGAGCTTGCTGGCCCAAGGACATGGAAGGAGAACAAGTGATAAAGAATGCCCTAATTTTCAAGTCACTCAACATTTATCCTATGTGCCCATTTTTAATATAAAACATTTAAATACTCTTCTCTAATAAAAACATTTAATTTGATATTATTCTAAATAACATGTGATTTTTAATAAGCCATGCTTTAACGCTAATGGAAACCACTCATAGGGAAAATCTGTACATACAGACACGTACATACTCATCAATCATAAGACACAGGATGATGGGCAGTGAACAAACCTACCGGTTGACATTAACATAAAGGGTGATAATGATGCCTTCCCATACAATGTGCAGTGCCACTTTACATGTTGTACAAATACCAGTGAACTTACCCAACACAGGCAATGTCCCAAGTTTATGTAGTCATCAAGGAAAGAGATTCCACCCAAGCAAAAGGAAGGCATTTCAAAAGTTAAATAATTACATTCATTTCATTATGAATTCAGGAAAATTAAATTAGAGAAGTTCTGTATTGTGCAGAGCTTTTGTACTAAAACTTAAAATATATATATATAAAAGAAATAAAAACCTGGCTTGATTTCAGAAGGAAAACTAGAATGCCAATTTAGATATGCACCAAACTGTGGTCTAATAAATTTTATTAATTAGATAATAAAAAGAACAAAACAATATTTTGTCATTATTTCTAGGGGAGACATTTTGTTATAAAAATAATTCAGCTGGGCTATATAACAAGATAATTTTGTATCTAAAACTTAACATTAAAAACAAAACACTGATACAGTTATATTAAAATAACACATAAATAAGAACTGAAATATTTCAACTAGTGGACAGTTTCTCACCTCGTCTTCCTTTAAACACATCACTGATCTCTCGTAGCAGCGTTGCCATGTCACTAATCTGAGATTCCCAAGCCTCACAAAACACGTCCAGGTTTTCCTTAGCGATTTTGCTAGATGGATGCAGCGTCAATGTCTCAGCAGCAGAAATGATCTAAAGGGACACCAGAAATACGGGTGCGATCTCTAAGATTTCAGCCCTCGGAATCAGGCTGGACTTGATCAAGTCTTTACTGACTATTGACACAGCTAATTCTGGTTATCAATCATGAATAGCATAATGTGTTATTCTGCATCCAGTAGAATCTTGTTCTAAAACAAACACTGTGGCAAACACTGTTTGTATTTTGTTTATTAATGTTATGTGCGTGCATGTATGTTGGTGTGTATGTGGGGCTCAGAGGGCAACATGCAGGGTCAGTTCTATCTTTCCACTGTGTGGGTCCTGGGAATGCCATCAGGCTTGTCAGCAGGTGCCTCTACCCATTGAGCCATCTAATTGGTCCTGATTTGTTTTGTTTTGTTTTTTAGAATCAATGTCCTTAGGAATTATGAAGCTGAAATGTATTCTTGTGGCTTGTTACATACTGATATCTGTTGTGGAATATTATTTTAAGATATGTTACTATCATTTATGCTGTGGAATATTTGTTTAATGATACAAAGATGTATTGCATTCTTTTATGTTGCATTTGCTTAACTCTGTGAAGCTGTGTTTCTTTGCCTGCCTAAAACACCTGATTGGTCTAATAAAGAGCTGAATGGCCAATAGCTAAGCAGGAGAGAGGGATAGTTGGGGCTGCCTCTAGGGAAAAGAGAAGGGAGAGAACATCAGGGGCCAGCTACACAGCCACACAGCCAATCACGGAGTAAGAAGGAAAGAAAGATATACAGAGTAAAGAAAGGTTAAAAAGCCTAAAGGCAAAACATAGTTAAGGAGAAACAAGATAATTTAAGTTAGAAAAGTTGGCTAGAAACAAGCCAAGTTAAGGCTGGGCATTCGTAAGTAAGAATAAGTCTCCATGTATTTATTTGAGAGCTGGGTGGCGGGCGCCCAAAGAGAAAAACAAAACAAAACAAACAAAAAACCACAACAGGTATCTTTCTTATTGCAAACAGCTTCATTTAAAATAAATATAATCTAGCATTTCAGTTAAATGAGCCAATTTCTGGTTTAGCAGAAACCATGATTCAGTGGAATGGCAGGCAGCATGTTCCAGTACGTTACTGACAAAAACCCCAATATACTTCTTCCTCTCCGAGATGTGGCTCCACAGATGCAGACCTCTCTGCTTGCCTCCTCACAGTCTGTTCCACAGTCAAATCACACACCAACAGAGAGCATGACCTGCCATTTCCATACCTGTGGGCCAGTCACCTGAAATGTCTCTTCTGCATGTATGCAGGTTATTTCAAGGGGTTCCGTGCCAGATACATGCCGCAACAGTCGACACGTCTGCAAGAAAGCACGCGCACAGGTCACCTTCCACACCCGAATGCTTCTCATAAGGGAAATGAAGCTTACAAACCTAAGAATGAGCACAGGACTGCAGATGGAAGCAGGAACAAACACGGGGATAGTGTACTGTTTCTGCTTCCTATGTGACTGAGGCAAGGTGGTCACAAGATCTTAGAAACACAGGGAACCTTTCGAAGGTCCAGCAGAGAGCATGCATTTGCTGCATCTGGATGGAGTCCCACTGTGAACCTGCCAATTATCAAAAGCTACCATTCTCTCAGGGCTGATCTCATCAGGATTAATTAGACACACACACACACCAACATGGATTGGGCAGACTGGTCATAAAAAAGCAGGAAGCCTCCTTTAGAGAAAATTAGTGAACATCATAAGGCTTAAAAAGGAAAATTTTAAATTTTGTTTTACTCTTTAAAAAGTTTGTTACAGGTTTCCTAAGTTTCTCTACAGCCATTTTATTTTGTTAATACTGTTGAGCAGGGTACATGATAACGTGAAGACTGTATTTGTCTACACTGGCAGACATCTCACACACACATGCATGATTACGGGTTTTTCTTTTTCTTTCTTTTTTTTGTAAGCTAGCAGATACATGGTAACATTTTCAATGGTGGAAGGAATCAGAGTATCAATTAAGATGAACTGGAATTACACAGCAAGTGGCAGGTGACAAACACTCAAGTGTTGAGGAAGAGCAGAAGAGGTTCAGGGAAGAGACAGTGTGTCTTCCTTCTCAAACCTGCTTCCTGCCTTGGGCAGCTAACTTGGGTTGTTCACATCTGTGCTTGACCAATGGAAAGGAAAGGAATGGACCTCCTTTCCATGTTTACTGGGTCACCTTGGGCCAACTATGTGCCTAGTCCAAAAATCTATTACCTGTCAGGAGGTTCTCAGGTGGACTTGAGGGTCTGCCTCCCTGTTAACCTGGGCTAGCTCGACCACCACTGGCTGCACTCACTGCCCTCTCATTTAAAACTGCCCATGACTCTCATCCTGACCCCAGCTCTCTTAGTAAGCACTCATTACAGCATCCTCACTTCATCTCTTTCTTGCTGAGAATTCACCAGACTCAAACAGAAACTGTTGCATCACTCCACTGTACTACCCTGGAGTCTAATCTGAGAAGATAAAGAAAAGGTTTTAAAATATATTTAAAATTGTATTGTTTTGTTTTAGAGGCCAAACTATTGTAAAAACAGGATAGGCATGTTACACTTTTCACAGTCCAAAGAGAAGAGAGGAGAATGCTCAGATAAGTTAGCCAAAAATCATACCGGTTAATATTCTCTCATAATTTTGCTATTGTATTGTGAACTACGACTTGTTTAATAAGCAAATCTGTTACTCACCTCAACAAGCTGTTCTTTTTGCTCAGAGAGTTTACAGGCATATTCAGCCAACGCTTCCAAATTTCCTTCTACTCCAGTAAGTTTTAATGCTTTTAAAACCACATGATCAGCATGGAATTTTAACAGGTCGGCTGCCAGCTGCATCGCTGTATGATGAAGCTGAAGATGAGGGTGAAAGGCAATCAGGGCAGGAAAATAAACACCAAGGTTTATGACCAAGCACCTGAGAAGAGCTTTAATAACTACAGAAGAGAAACCCAAAGCATCCCACCCAATATGTTCAAAGGGAAACATCCCCAGTGGTCACAGAAACAACCCTGGGAAGCATCTTAGTCATCACAACAGCAGGGTGACATCAGTTCACCCAAGTTACTGGTGCCAACAGCATTATTGTGTGGAGAAGATGCCCTGGCCACTCAGTGGAGAGGCCCAGGCCTGGTTCCAAACAACTAGACATGCGGACACAGGTCACAGAAAATTCCCCACCCTCAACTTCCTGACTTCTCTACTTGTGCCACAGCCTGGCAAAAATCAGTACCAGCAGCCACACCACAGGAGTGACAGAGGGAAGAGATCCTGTGGTCCATGACAGTTCTATCAGGGCTAGGGTGCTGTGGAACTGTGAGCAAGTCCTCCAGCCATATGAAAAATGAAAGGCTGACATTGGAGGGGATGTCCTGACCCTTTCACTTGAATATCTCACAAAGGGCCAGACAGCAGCTACTTAGGCTTTGCGGGCACAGAGGCCGAATGCAGCTGCCCAGCTGTGTGCTACAGAGAAAGAACAGTAGATACAATGCACACAAATGTGTGTCCACCAACAATGGGACAAAATCTGATAGCTGAGTGGCAGCATGAGCAAACCTGGCTGAAAAGTGACCATAGGACTTTCAAGTTAGTCACAGGTGAACACATTTCATTGCGGAACAAGGAAATCTCCTCAATTCAAGGACATTTTTAAAACTTCAATGAGGCATAATTTACACACAAACTGCTCCCAGTTTAAAGGTACAGTTTGATGAGCTTTACAGGCATGTAAGCCATAGAATTACCAGCACACTAAATATTTCAAGTATCTCCATGACTCTAAAAAGGCTGCCTTTATCCTTTTGCAGTAAATCTTATCTGATCCCTGTCATTAAGACTTAGTCCTTCCTTACCTAGAACTTTACTAAATGAAGCACAAACTTGTTCAGTCCTCTGTGCCTGGTTCTTTCACTTGGTGTATGGTGTGCTTTGTGATTCATCCTATTGGTGTGTTGCTAGATAGTATTTGGTAGAGCTATCATAAATTCACCTACCAATCACCCTTGTTGCTGCTCCCCAGCTGTTGTGAAAAAGCCTAGTATGCCTATTCATGTGTGAGCTTTAAGAATGATAGTGTGATGGGGAATGGTCTTCTGTAAATATGTTTATCTTATTGGTTGATGAATAAAACACTGTTGGCCAATAGGGCAGCAAGATAGGTGGCACTAGGATATGAGGAGGATTCTGGGAAGTGTAGGCAGAGAGGAGTCATCGTGTGATCCCAGGAAGTGACATCTGGGCAGAAACTGCCACTAGCTAACCACAGAGGTCTGGAGGGCTGTACAGACAGGTAGGAAGTGACATAGCTGGGCAGAATCAGAACATAAGCAGGGGCAAACAGGAATTTGCTCTTCTCTCTTCTCTGCATAGATGCTGAGTGAGTAGGACGCCAGAAGAGTAAGAGGGCCCTGGATCTTTCTCCGGTAAGATAAGACCCCATGGAGATACTTAGATTATTAGAAATGAGTTAATTTAGACAGAGCTAACCTATAAGACGCCATAGTCACTGGCCAACAGTTTCATAATTAATATAAGTCTTGCGTGTTTATTTGAGGACTCTGAGGCAGCTGCGGAACTGGGCGGGAATCTCGTAACGATAGTATTAATAAGTGGTGACTTCACACTAATGACCAGAGGGGAAAGTCAAGCACTGTGTGGGCACTAGAACACACTAATGCACGTGAGCTTAACGTGTCCTACAGCAGAAGACTGCGTGTCAAACTCCTTACCTCTTTTCTCAGCTGGTTGAGACTGTGGCTGACCCTCAGAACGGTGAGTTCCAGCTCCTCGGCAGCACTCTTTGTCTTCCTGCTTTGCTGAAATTGTGAGAAGTATTCATGTCACGTTACCTTCTTAACCTGGTACTCAATTCCGTTTTCAATATAAATTATAGTACATTATAATACCAGTCAACTATAATAAAAGTATTCTCATTTGTTTTTGTGGTGCTGCGAACCAAACTTTTGAGGCCAAGTGCTCTACCCCTGAGGTATACTACCCAACCTGGTAGAAGTACTTCCTTAATTTACCTGTTTAAGCTTACAGTAGAAAATAGAATTTGGGTTATTTCATTATATTTTCCACACTAATTGTAAACAGGTGAATTTTCAGAACCAAATTTTCATAATAAACTTGTGTCTAAAACTAATCTCTTTTACTTTCCCCCTGGAATATCTAGCCTTTGTTTTTAGTATAGCTGAATACCAAAAATCTATTTCTCCCTAAGGGCTCACAAGCCCTTCTTTCTCAGGGACCTCCCAGGTCACCCACTCTAAGCCGGGCCTCTTCTTCACCTACTCTAACTTTACTCAAGTAATCATCAAAGCTTAGAATCACATATTTATGTTTTTAAATATTTGTTTAGTATTTTTAAAATGTTGGTTTGTCTCTTTCCTTCTAGGACAAAAGGTGGGTTCTCATCAGTTCCATAGTACACGCTGATACAGCACGTACAGGTCACAGGTATTCAAATTTCTCAAACAGCAGAGCCAAGCAATCCCAGTGCCTTCTGGGAGCCTTCTAGAGTCCTTTTTAAGTCTAACTTCACTCTGTCTTAAGATGGTTTCTTTGTGTCCTTGTCTACCTCTTCCCACATTTTTCTATATTGTAAAGTCATGGTGGGCAAAGACAATCTTATTTCTCTTCTGGCACCTGGCAGATAAAAGGTATTCAGTCACAATGTTGAGCTTAGGATACATCACGAAAGCAATCTCCTCTTCATACTACACAGTACACGAGTGATGTAAATACAAAACACTACTCGTGATTCTTACACTACTCTGTTAGGGCAAGACTCCCAGATAACAGGCCATGTGCACTGTTAGAATGCCAAAGAAATATCCCCAAATCTGTGATCTCTCTCTACTCTTTATGCACAAATAATACAGCAACCAGGGAGTAAACTGCCACTGCTTCCTTCTAAATCTCACAGCCTCTCCCTCTTTGCTTTGCCAAGCTTTAATTCCTTATTTCCAGATTTGTTCTACCCGCTACTTTCATTTGCTATGAGTTACATTCAATACTTCATGACCTAGCCTAGGTTTAAGAAATAAATAAAAGGGCCAGAATATGCCTTGGCCTCTGTCTCCTCCACCCCTGCTCCTGCAATCCACTACTATGAGACTTGGGACAAACTTTCTGTGTTGTCACATTTGTGTAGGTTTTACCCATCTTACTTGAACAGCCTCCCATGCTGAAAGCATGCCACTCAGGCATCTTCAGTGGCTGCCGGAGGACTTAGTCCAGGAGTCTGTGCAAGAGTAATGGACCACTAGGTCCACCCTGACCTTCATGGCATCTAGACCTCAATGAGCATTCTAAACTATTGTCTGTAAATCATCTATCCTCAGAGTTAAGCACACTGCACACCTGAATGGCACTAACAGCAGGTTCATGTTTTAAGGCCCTCTAATACATTTATTCCTCTACTTTCTACACTAAGGAAGCATTTGGAGGAGGGATTTTCCAAAAATGAATTTGGCAGAAGAGTGGGGAGACCAGGGAAACTATAGGTGGCAATGATGGCACAGAATCCAGCCTGGCCAAGAGGAGAATCAGAGACCTGAACATGGCAGGTGCTGTGAGTCACACATAAAGCATAGTTTTACCCACTGGGATGGAGAAAAGGGATAAGACTTCCACACCTCTCTAAACATTAAGTGAAAAGCTATTGCCTAAGATTTACTCTAATGAACACAGTTCTTACAGCTTGCATCCAAACGGAAATGAACTGTTGCAGTTCTGTTCTCGCCTGAGTAGATAGCTCCAAGATGCGTTCCCTGTGCTCATGGCTTGTGTAGGCAGAATCAGTGAAGTCCTCCACACGCTCCAAGATGACCTCCAATGCAGCAGCAAGGTTCTCCTTGGACTCAAAGTAGAGATTCTCCCAAAGGGCTTCAATGTTCAACTGAGAACAAAAAGGAACAGAAAATCCATCTAAGTATCCCCCAAATGGGTTACAAGTTCTAACAGTGTCCTGGAGATGCACTACCAAGTCCTTTTCCAGGATCAGGAGTATTGCAGCCTCCATCCAATGGTCACTGTATTCTCCAGTCACCGGAAGGACACTTTGTTCAAGAGTCATCAATGGCCATGCAAGGCCTTTGTTCAACCACCATTAATACAATGACATTGCCACAAGATCAGAGAATACTAAGGCAGAAAGTGCACCAGTGTATAGAATTCGTAGAAATAACAAACCAGCCTCCAGATGAAGTATCTGCAGCTGAAAAAAAAAAAAATGCCTAGGCAAAGTCCCAAGTGGTTTGCACTCAGGTGAGGTGTGCTGAACCACAGGAGGTAGACCACAGGGAGGTGTTTCATGCACTAGAGACTAAGGTTGCAGTGCAGAGGGTTAGGGTAGGGCATCAGGTTTGCCTTCACTCACCCAGAACCTCTCCAATTGCCTAACATTTTGCATTTTTCATGTTGTTTTATGTCCCTAACAGTACACTGGCACAAACATCCTCTACCAGGAGGACTGTATCACCTTTTTGAACTGTAAACCTGGTATTATCACATGACCTCTAATTAGCTCCTCCCCAGCTACAGAATCAAGAGCTACCATCTGGTGTAAAGGTCTCCATAGTCTCGCCCTCACTCACTACCCTAGCAGCCTATCCATCTTGCTTCACCAACCCTGCGTGTAGAGTTCTTCCAATGTGGAATGGACTCATGGGAAATCTTCCTCTCTTAACTTATGCCATTGCAACCTTAGCCTCTAGCCCATGAAATCTGTTAAAGTCACAACTTGGACTAGGAGACAAAAAGCAGTAATGATCACAACTATGGTCACAATTGATGAATGCACAGACAGGGACAATGTTGTAGACCTCTAAGTTCCTGCCACAGTTATTTCAAAATAATCCTTACACATGTCCCATCTTAACACAACCTGTGACATACCAGCTATGGAAAGTCAAGAGTCCATGGGGAAGTGAGTGTTGCTCTTTCTCTTGACCTGAGTTGTGTCCAAATCATCATCCTGGGTAATTTTCTTTTTAGTTAAGAAATAACATGAATAGAGACTGTTGAATAGCTCAGCAGGTAAGTGATGCCACCAAGACCTATGACCTCCGTCTAATCTCCAGGACATGCAAGTTGGAAGGGGAGAACTGATGCCTACAAGTTGTCATGTGGCCTACACACCCACATACACACCCACACACACACACACATGCACGCACTACAGAATAAACAAATGCATTAAAAATAACATGGGGCCAGGTGGTTGGTGGCCCACGCCTTTAATCCCAGCACTCGGGAGGCAGAGGCAGGTGGATCTCTGTGAGTTCGAGACCAGCCTGGTCTACAAGAGCTAGTTCCAGGACAGCCTCCAAAGCCACAGAGAAACCCTGTCTCGAAAAACCAAATAATAATAATAATGATAATAATAATAATAATAATAATAATAATAATAATAACATGGATAATATGTAAGGAATGGACAATGATGACCTGAGAATTTAAATAACTGAAACCTAAAACTTAATCATGTATAACTCACATCATTTATATTATTGATTTTTATTTTCAATTTAGGCTGTGTGTGTGTGTGTGTGTGTGTGTGTGTGTGTGTGTGTGTGTGTGTGCTTAAACAGCAACTTAATAGAGTCATATTGGTCTTTTGAAGGCTATTAAGTTTTATTTACATAAGATATAGCCACTTATTTAAAATACCAGACAAAAGAAAGTATGAAATTCCTCTCTACAGATTATTTTCTCCCTCAAAAAGAAACCAGTGTCAAGTCAGGCATAGTGCTGCATGCTTGTAATCCCAGCACTTATAAGGCTGAGGCAGGAGGACTGCACTGTGACATCAGTCTGAGCTACATGGCTAGGTCCCATTTTTGGGAGCACCTCCTTATGCAATGGAGAACAGTTCTCTCCACTGCTTTTTCACTCCCTGTTCTGACCTCGATCTTCACAGAAGGTCAAGGTGCAGTGAGACAGAACGAATACCATGCCCATCTCAGCTCAGCTTATTATGGGTGTGTAGCCCTCGGCATATTAGGTAACTTTCCAGGGCCTTGGTTTTCTTATCTGGTAAATGATCCTGCATTAGACAGGGCTATAGGACTCTCTTGAGGAGAAATCAGACTGCCTGGAGTCAAATCTCTGCTCTGGTACTGAGGTAGCAAGTCTATCTCATCTGTCTCTCCATCTCTCGAACAGCACTCAGAAGAGAATAGCAACAGTACTTGTAAGGATCCCAGGAGTCCACACACTTAAAGCACTCGGGGAGGGGACTGAGCTGGCACAGTGAGGACTCCAAATGTTAGCAGGATTTCTCTTAGGTCTGTAATTGTTGCTGTTGCTGTTGTTACCGTCTCAATGTGTAGACCCTATCACACATGGAAGAACAGGGATCCCAGCAGAAACTGTATGCTGCTTGTGATCATCTGTAGATAGCTCTACATGAAAGAGTTCATCTAAACCTATAGCTCAACAGGGAAGGCTGCTGCTATAAACAAGGACCTGTGTTGTCTGTCAACATAACCCTGCGCCCATATTGCTCACCGTTAGGTTAGAATGGCATTTCATTAAAGAAACATATCTGATTTTTTTTTAATGTGTATGAGTGATTGGCATCTGTGCACATATGTATACCATGTGCATGCCTGGTGCTCAGGGAGGCCAGATTAGGGCATCAGATCCCCTAGAACTGGAGTTACAAGCAGCTGTGAGCTGCCATGTAAGTGTAGCAAATGAACTGTCAACCTTTTGAATCTGCTCTCTAGCTCCTGAGATACACTGCTTTCTGTGAAGAACCATTCTGGTTTTTTATGTGTATGGTGTTTGTGTGTGGGGAGGGATGCACATGGGTATGGGTACCCAGGAAGGCTAAAACTGTGGGCCAGATTCCGTGGAGCTAGTCACATGGAGTTATGAGCCATCCATCATGGGTACTGGGAACTAATTTTGGTGCTCTTTGAAAGCAGCAAGCACTCTCAACCAGTGAGTCATCTCTCTAAACCATTACACAAAATATGAACATTACATATAATGATGCTCTCTTAAATGAAAAAGGGAAAGAGCAAAGCATACTCTTTACTCTTACCTTCAATTCTTTAATCCCAGTAAACACGCTGACAGATGACCTGTCAGTTTCTCCATTTGGTTTGCTCTCAGTGACTATCTCAATGACCTTATCCAGGGCCACTCTCATCCGGTCAAACACTCCTTCTTTGTTTTTGTGGGCTGAGTCACAGCTGGGATGCCTGAGACATGTCTTCAGAAGAGTTGAGGTTTTTATTTTAATAATAACTCACATCATAACATATTAAAATCTTACAGAGAACATGCCATGCTAATAAAAATGGTTCTTTACCCAAATCTCCTGGCTCCCCGGCTCCCCCAGCTGCCTCTCCTCACTAGTGTGGAAGCAGGATGAGTAAAAAGCGACAGCAAGGTTAAGTGAATGACCAGAGAGAAAAGCTGCATCTTCAAACATCAACAGTAAATTCATCTTGATTTCAGTGATGGAAAAACCCGGTATCTTTATCACAATTAAAACTGTTTTATACAGTGCTGCCTCACACATGCAAGAACAAGAAAGGAAAAGGGAAAACTGGGCAAGATGATAGATGACTATGGCTGCATCTTTCACTTTTTTGTTTGTTTTTTGAGACAGGGTTTCTCTGTGGCTTTGGAGGCTCTCCTGGAACTAGCTCTTGTAGACCAAGCTGGTCTTGAACTCGCGGAGATCCACCTGCCTCTGCCTCCAAGTGCTGGTATTAAAGGTGTGCACCACCACGGCCCGGCAAATCTTTCATTTTTGAAACCTGATGTAAATAAAAATCTATTCCAGATCTAGATATGAACAGAGCATCTGTCTCTGCTTTTGTGGTTTTGCTAATCCAAGTGCATCAGTAAATGCTGATTTTGCAGAACAGGCAGTTCTCGACCAACTCCTATAGAGACGTTTACCAGCTCATCCCTGCACTATACCCATCATTGCTTGGGAACACACGTTCCTGGCTTGTCATTTTATAAAAGAAGAAATAGAAAGGAGAGGCCATGAATTAAAGGAAGAAACCAACAGAGGCTTCATTCCCCATACTCCACTAGCTCTGTTAACCAATCCTGACTTGCCTAGATAATGTAACCTGGCAAACCCTGCTGTGAGTGCCAGTGCCTGGCAGGCTCTATCATAGTACTTGATCCCTTCTCTTCTGCTTAGCTGCTGAATCAAAGTGGGCTCAGATTCAGGAGCTGGGGAAGAAAGGTTAGCATTCAGGATAATAGTAACAGATTTGACTTGGTTCTAAGTTATTGCTTTCATCCCTTCAAAAATGCCCAGTAGGGAGGGCCGGGGTGACGCTCAGTGGTGGAGTACATGCTTAGCAGGCACAAGGTACTGAGTTCAGTCCTCTGCATAAGGAAAGAGCACATGGAATAAAAATGTAAACCTCCCGCAATGATGCATTTGCTCAGGTTTTTCTCATCACTGACTAACACAGAGGCACTTACCTTTGAAGCCGTGAGGAGCATCATGGTGCCCTTTTCAAGCACGGCCCTCGCCACGGCCATGCTGGCCTTTTTCTTTTCATCTTTCAAATCCTAAAGAAGAAATCAAATCACTGGGCAGTCTAAGACCACAGCAGCAACCTGATCTTTTGAAAAGCCATCTACTCAATAACAATAATGTCCAAAAGGCCAGTCACATTACTCAGTACAGAAAAAAGAGGCAACGACAATGTTTTCTAAACCTTGACTGCTTTGGTGAAAACAGTCACACCCTTCACCCATGGTTTTCCTTTCTGAGGTCACTCACCTGCAGTCCTCGTGTCTGTGTTACTGTCCGCCTCCTCCCACACCCTCTAAAACAGAAGTTCCATGGGGCAGGCTTCCTAACTGTTATGTTCCCCAATACCTAGAATACTCCAATTCCCAGTAAGTAATGAGAATCTGCTGAGTACAAAAAAAGAGGCTAGCTGATGGCTATTTCCAGCATATTCTGACCAAATTAAGACAGAAAGGGCAAGGGCTGAACTCTGGAAACAAATACTAAGAAAGTGAGCCAGACATAGGACTTACCAAAACCCCAGAAGGAAAAATGCCTGCTACCCTGTATCTGATGAGTTAAATTTAACAGATACTCCTGCCAGGTGAGGTAGTGCATGCCTTAAACCCTAGCACTGGGGAAGCAGAGCAGGATGATCTCTATGAATTTGATGATAGCCTTGTCTACACAGTGAGTTCCAGGCCAGTCAGCGTTATTCTTCAGCTGAAGTGCACAAGTTTTAAATGAGTTGATCACAGTCTTACTGAACCCGGGATAAATAGTCTACAGACCAATTTTATTTTCTTTTTTGATTTGATTTTTTGAGGCAGAGTCTTGCCATGTAGCACAGGCTACCCTGCAAGTCACTAGTCACTACAGCCTAGGTTGGCCTCAAACAAATGGTGATCCTCCTGCCTTAGAATCCCAAGTGCTGGGATTACAGAAGTAAGGCACCATCCTGGCTCCAGGCCAAATTTCTAACTACAGATCAATATAACAGTGGAAGTTTCCCAGTTGTGTGGCCAGCAGGAAACACAGCCAAAAGAGCTACACAGGCTTTGGAATCTGAGTCACACTACACTTGCCCAGTGATCCAGAAAATGTTAGACGATTAAGTGTCATAAAAATACTTAGGCTAATCCTCTCTATAGGGAAAGAGTGTGGGGAGGGGAGAAGGGAAGGATGATGAGAAAAAAAGAAATGGAACAAAATATTAAAGAACAATGGTCATAAAACAGAAAATGAGACAAGGTGTTGCACAGATGGCTTTTCAAAATTTGTATTACATTTATTTGTTGATGGTGTATGCAAGCACACATATGTGAGCATGTTTGTGTGCCTGTCTGTGTATCTGTGTATGGTCACAGGTGAGCATGGGATTGAGAATGTCATAACACTCATGTGGAGGTCAGAGGACAGCTTGCAGGGGTCAGTTATTTCCTTCCACCATGTGGATCTGGGGACTGAACTCAAGCAAGTGCCCTTACCCACCCAGCCATCTTGACAGCCACCTATACATTCAGTGTTTTCAGCAACAAATACTGCTCTCCAGCCTGTCATTTTCCAGGCCAATGTCCATTTCCCAACTGTAGCTACGACAAGGAAAGCTCTTGTCTAAAACTGAAGGGGTAGCCTGAGGGAGGATGCACAGATC
Organism: Cricetulus griseus; assembly: GCF_003668045.3. Taxonomy (NCBI): domain Eukaryota; kingdom Metazoa; phylum Chordata; class Mammalia; order Rodentia; family Cricetidae; genus Cricetulus; species Cricetulus griseus. The sequence goes on along the minus strand of NC_048595.1, from coordinate 87,050,721 downwards.
TCAGTACTGCTGGTCAGGCCTGCTGACAAGATGGATTCATAAGCAAACATATCAACCAGAAAGAACCTATTTTGACACACTGTGGTCTTCTACCTCCCCACCACACTTAGAAACATTGGTCTGAATTGGGGAGCAGGTCCCAAAGAAAAGACACCCAGAGATGCAGTTAAAGAATAACAGGCTTTAGGAATAGATGTAACTAATTCCATCCATCAGCAGACTGACCTTAGGAAAATCCCTTCATCTCAGGTTTGGTTCCCTTATGTATAAAACACAATAATAATACCCAGTTTGTAGGGATGCTATCAATATTAAGTATAATCACATATATTAAATACTTAACATAATATAGCCAGCACAAGGGCTGGAGAGATGGCTCAGAGGCTAAGAGCACTGGCTGCTCTTCATAGGTCCTGAGTCAATTCCTAGCAACCACATGGTGGCTGACAACCATCTGTTATGAGATCTGGTGTCTTCTTCTGGTGTGCAGATATACATGGAAGCAGAATGTTGTATACATAATAAATAAAATCTTTATTAAAAAAAAAGAAATATAGCCAGTGCAAATAGAACAATGGCATGTGTTCTTAATAGCAATCTAGTATAGTAAGTAAACAAATATACAATCTAGTATAGTAAGTAAACAAATATATTCTAAAATTATACATTCCAGTTCAATTTATTTGGAACACTTCATGAAAGGGAAAGTTGGGCCTTCCACACTGTCAGAGTATCCCCAGTGCAGGCAATATTAATTGCCATATATGTAAAAATAAGACACATCAATCTACTACATACCCTGGATTACTTACAAAGAAAGGGTTTTAAGACCAAGACCATAGATTTAGTGAGTAAAGAAGTCAATTCAAATGGATTAAGAAGATTGAATTTCCATCCAAAGTAAAAAGTGTGCATTTATCTGAAGACTTTTCAATGTGGTAAGTACATACATTTTGTCTGTCTCCCGTTAGATGTGCAAACTCCACCATTTCATTTCCAAACTGGCTGAATATCTGAACAAACTCCTGAAAGCTGTTTACTTTCTCTAGTCTCTCCATGGTTGCAAGAACCTTCAAAACAGAAAATATTTTATTGTTGGGCAATAAACAAGACACAGACTGAGACTTCCAGAGCTGAATGGAGTGAAGGGAAACAAGAGAGGCTCTAAACTCCATGGGAAAGCTGAGAAAAAAGAAGCACACACACAGACATGTACACACACACACACACACAAGAGAAGGGCCTTTAAGACATAAAAGCTGGTTCAACAGTTAGAACCACCAAGGGAATTGACTTGGTTTTAGGATAAGGAGATATGGGTTTATTTATAACTTTTTTTTAAGTTTATTTATTTGCATGAATGCTCTGCATGTATCCCTGCAGGCCAGAAGAGGGCACCAGATCCCATGGTGAGCCACCATGTGGTTGCTGGGAATTGAACTCAGGACCTCTGGAAGAGCATCCAGTGCTCTTAAACCTCTGAGCCATCTCTCCAGCCCTATTTATAACTTCAAAGGAAGAGAAAAAAAATTAATGACTAAATAGGGCTTAGAGAGTTAAAAGCAACTGCAAGAAAAAGACTGGTGAAAAGCAAAGGGTAGACCTACCACAGAACCAGCTAACCCTCTGGGTTTAGGAACTGCACTGGGACAAGAAATTCTGAAAAGGAAAAGCACACTCTGCTGGGTGAGCTTGCCTTTCCAGTGGGTCCATCTTCTAGGCCGGTCTGTGAGGGCTGTGTTAATCAGCTCTGAAGGCAATGCCTCCAGTGACTTACAGGTCTTTGACTAGAACCTGTCTTACGAAGATTCCACCAACTCTCACATGAATAAATACACTGGGGCCTGGGCCCCCAGCACAGGGACCTGGAGATGCCCTCAAAGCATGTCTGAGCATAGCAATAACAGCTGTTCTGCCCATTCTTTGCTTCTCCACACTTGACTTCATGAATGAGATCTTCCTTTGAGTATTTAGGGGTTTTGTTTGTTTTGTTTTGTTTTGTTTTTGACACACAGTCCGTAGCCTAGGCTGATCTCTAATTCTCTATGGAACTTTTTTCATTTGAAGAATTTATTGGTATATGTGTGTATATTTTCACATGTGTGAATGAATGTGTGTGCAGATGCACACATGTACACGTATGTGAAGGACAGAACTTGATGTTGGGTGTGTTCATTAATCCCTCTCCTCTCTATTTACTGAAGCAGGATCCTAACCCTGGAGCTCACCTATCTGGCTAGTCGGGGGCTGAAGACATGAGGCAAGCCAAACAAATTTTTCTTCACAAAGTATGTAGCCTTGGGCATTTTGTTATAGAAACAGAAAGCTGACAATGGTAGCAATAAGAAATAAGAAGGCAGTGAGGAAAAAAACAAACAAACAAAAAAACCCAGAAACTATACAGATTATTGAACCAGGATTAGAAGAACTCCAGTTTTAGAAGAAAATAGTAGGGAGGTAATCCAGAGAGAGGAGTAAGATGGGGGTTTAGGAATTCACATTTGAAAACCAGTTTAGACCGGTCGGGAGCTGCTGTGTGAACAGATCAACTGCCAAGAGGCTTTGGGCAGTGAGGAGGGAGCAGAGCATGGACCTGTGCACAGGACAGCTGGCAGAAAATGCTGTTTCCCTGGCATAAGAAATACGGTGAACAAATGTGAAACATATTTTCTCATAGTTTTTTTTTTTCTAAAATAACTACTGAATTTTGGCCAGAGCAAGATAAGTCAGAAAAAACACAGATATCCTGTGCTTGTTCATTTTTAATGAGGATATGGAGACATTTGGCCTGCTAACCTGCCCAGGCAGCTCAGGAAACACAAGCAGTTCCACAGATAAGAAAGATAGGACACAGAGCACAGCCTCCATCTCAAAAAGGCAGGAAAATCTTCCTTTTGTTTGTCACTCTCTTTGATTTCTTTTTCTCTTTAAACTTTCACTTTTTGATTTGCTGGACATTCCTGGGAGATGGGGGTGGGTGTCAACAGGGCCACCCTCAGATGCCACTGAAAGGATGTACTCCTCTGGCTGACTTGACTGCCCTCCACCTCACCGAGGGGAGTATCAGCAGAAGGCAATGGTGCTTGGTTCCCAGTGATCAGGAGCAGGGCCACTGTCTTCCAGAGCTCAAGAGTTTAAGTCCATTCTTTAGAAATATTTAAGGGTGCTACATATGGAAATTTTGTGGCTGTGGACAGGGTCTCATGTAGCCCTAGCTAGTCTCAAATTTCTATGTAGCTGAGGCTGGCCTTGACCTCCTGATCATCCTGCCTCCATTTCCGAAGTGTTGTGATTGCAGGTGCTTGGGATTAGAACAGGGCTTAGTGCATACTAGCCAAGCACTCTACCTACTGGACTACAGCCAGAGCCCAGTGATTTACATTTGTCTTTAGCTTATAAATGGTTACTCTCTGACTTGGGTAAAAGTACTGAAGGATTCAGGGTATTTGTTAACTAGGTCTCTCCTGCATTCATCACCAACTTAGCTTTTCTTCCCAAATTGTACACATTTAAGGCTCTTGGCGTAAGCCTCACCAAGATTTTTGTTGTGTTGTTATTATTAAATGAGAAACATTTTTTGCATTTAAAACTTCAGGCCTGGGGCTCGGTTAAGAGCACTGACTGTTTTTTCAGAGAATTCAGGTTCAGTTCCCAGCACCCATATGGCAACTCATATCCATCTGTAACTCCAGTTTCAGGAGATCTGAAGCCCTCTTCTGGCCTCTGTAAACATCAGGCATGAACAGGATCCACAGACTTAGACACAAGCAAACAATCATATACATAAAACACTAATATTGCTTTTAAAAATAGAAATAAATGACAGTTTAGACTCAGTAAATTGGAGATGGTAGGTATAGGAAAGGCACTATTTTAAACTCTGGGAAATGGGTCTATAAATAATTAACTAATAAGCAGAGCCAAACTATCTGGATTTCACCTCAACAAGGATTCTGAGTCACCCTAAAACACAAGCACAGCCACAAGTGAGTACCTTGTTTCTTGATGTCACTATCTGCTTGATGACTACTCGGTCTGCCAGCAGCAACACTTTTGTCACTGAGGAGAGCAGCAGCCTGGCGGCCTGCACAACTCCTGTTTTGTCTGTCAAAATTGTGATCTGACCACTCGATTCCACATGGTTCAATTTGGTCACATCTGTGAGTGCTGCAATTGTTTCTCCTAACAAGAAAGAGGGATATCACGTTGGAAATTAAACACTAAAACAAAAAGACAGACTTTTCTCTCATCTTGACTACAGTATACATGGGAACTTGGGGCACAAGAAATGCTTAGATGGCTCCTATGATGCTTTCTAGCAAATCAAACAAGCAAAAACAACAACAGTACACTCTTCAGAACCATGACAAACTTTGACAAACATGACAAACATGTCAAACCATGACAAACAGAAAAATACAATTTGTCTTTCTAGTAGTTTGACCAACCACACAATCTAAAAGCTGCCTCTGTACAGGACAAAAGAAAAGTCCCAGGAGTCAAGAACCAAACACCTAAATCCAGAGCACTGAGCCTAGGTGAGGCCCCCACAGGGAGTGAGGAAGGAGGGGACACTGTCAATCACCACCATCTAAAGAAGCTTGGGTTTGGAGGGACATCGAAGGATAGTAGAAAGACAAGGCTTTAGGCTCGGGTTAACATCTTAAAAGGGAGAGGTGGGGCTGGAATAATGAACTATAGATACATAAGAAGTGTATTTGTTGTTCTGCCTGGAGACAGGGTAGAGAAAGTAGACCAAGTAAGACCCTTACCCTTGAGAGTTCAAACCCTGGCTGAACTTTAGATTTGTAATTGCCAACAGATAAATGTTTTTGTTTAGTTCCGTTTTGTTTTGTTTTAAGACAGGGTCCTCACCACTACATAGCCAAGTGTCATGGCTGGCCTGAAACTTGCTGTGTAGACCAGACTGGCCTCAAACTCACAGCCTCCATGTGCTAGGATTAAAAGTGTACATTATCATGCCCAGTAATTTTTTTTAAGATTCTTATATTTATTTTTTATGTGTAAGGATATTTTGCCTACACACACACACACACACACACACACACACACACACACACACACACACACACCTGTATACTACATCAGATCCACTGGAACTACAGTTACTGATGGTTGTGAACCATCATGTGGATGCCAGGAATCGAACCCCAACTCTCTGGAAGAACAGCCCGTGCTCTTAACCACTGAGCCATCTCTTCAGACTCAGACACTTACACTTCTTTTGGTGCCCAGGGAAAAAAGACCATTCTAGGATACAAATTTCCAACCCTCTAGAAAAATTCTTTCCTCCAATTGCCATCAAGCTTGTTGATTTCTATAATAATAATTATTAAAACTATACAAATATTTGCTCTCCTAAATGATGAAACCAAGTTGTGTGTGATGGTTGGAATAAGAGTGCTCCATGGTCTACGGCATTTGAACACTAGGTCCCCAGTTGTTGATGGCACTGTTTGGGAGGTTTAGAAAGTGTGGCCTTGTTGGAGGAATTGTGTCACTGTAGGTGGTCTTTGAGAGTTAAACGCCATTACTAGTTCATTCTCTCTTATTCCTGCTTGCAAGGCCTCAGTTTCCTGCTCCTAACACCCTGGCTTCACTCAAGAACCATGGACTAGATCTAACTCTCTACTCTTTATTCTATCAGTTGCCTTCTTGTGTCTTAGTTAGGTTTCTTCTGTAAAGAGACACCATGACTATGGCAACTCTTTTTTTTTTTCCGAGACAGGGTTTCTCTGTGTAGCTTTGACACCTATCCTGGCACTCGCTCTGGAGACCAGGCTGACCTCAAACTCACAGAGATCCACCTGCCTCTGCCTCCCGAGTGCTGGGATTAAAGGCGTGTGCCACCAATGCCCGGCTTATGGCAACTCTTATATAGAAAACATTAAACTGAGGTGGCTGCCTACAGCTTCAGAGGTTCAATCCATTACCATTATGATGAATAGCATAGCAATGTGCAGGCAGACATGGTGCCAGAGCTGAGAGTGCTACATCTTACAGACAACTGGAAGTCAACTGAGTATCTGGGCGGTATCCTGAGTATAGGAAATCTCAAAGGCCTTACCCACTCCAAAAAAGCCACACCTCCTTAAAGTGCCACTCTCTATGAGATTATGGGGCCCAATTACATTCAACTACCACACCTTGATCATGGTGTTTTATCACAGAAGTAGAAAACTAATTAATACAATGTGATTCTCTAAAACTCCTTACTGTTACAGTTAACAAGATTTTAAAAATAAGTTCATTTAAGATAAATTTTGGGGTCCTAAAAATATATATGTCTGATGACTGAGTTTCTCACAGAAGGTTTATTGTTAGTTTTATTAAATACATTCAATAAAGTCTTGGCTGGTAACATAAAAAAAATCTTACAAAAAATATTAGAATCTTTATGGCCAAACCACAGGATACAAAACAGTTAATATTTAGAATGGCCAGTTGCTGGGAAAACAGAACAGACTGGAAAAGCTGACGTAAAGCAGGGTGGCTGTTAATGCAGGGGAGAGGACTTCACAGATGGCAGCCAGAGGACATAAGAAGAAAATGATTTAGGAGACAGTGAGGAAAGAAAATATAAACCTGGCAGCTGACTAGTGATAAGAAGGAAAGAAAGAAAAACAATTTCAAAATTATAAACGAAATCACTTAAAGACAGAAAGACTCAGGAAGGAAAAATGGCAAATTTAGTTTCAGACAGCAGGAGAAATTTAAAACGATACAGATATACACAAAACACAGGTCACCAAATATGCATAACTAACTGATGCTTTACCACTCAATCAAAGTTTATTGTAGTCAGCCTCCAAAGAGCTCTACTTGTTGTTACCCATGTCCATCAAGTGTCCTCTCCCAAACTGTCCTCAGAATGGTGGCAGAAGAGGAGGTATGCCACTTCTGAAATTAAGCAATCAAATCCTCTCAGGTCAAGCCTGTGAGATGGCTGGGGGCAATAGCACTTAAATCTCTAAAAGCGTGATAAAGAAAACTGACTCGCAAGAGTTGTCCTCTAACTTCTACACATGTACTGTGGCATAGTCACACACAGATACACAGACACACAGACACAGACACACACACAGACACACACACACACACACACACACAAAATGAATTTTTAAAAACTGAGACCATCATCTTGTTTTCTCTCTCCCTGAGGGAAACCAAGTACCAGGTTATAGGCAGCCTTACTACAAAGAAAGCAACATGATGACCAACAGTCAACCAGAAAGTGAAGTCTGCCAGCGCCATTGAGAGCCTGCAGAACACATCTCCAGCACGGTGAGGCCTGCAGATAACGAAGGCCTGACAGATATCTCCAGCCAATGTCATAAGATGTGGTGACCCAGGATGGCCCAAGGAATCCATTTCCTGTCTCTGGTCTGAGACTCAGCTGCATGGAGGGTAACTTGCTTCACAGCAATGGAAATTGTTGTGTCACCAAATTTTTATGGCAAAATCTGCAGAGGACAAATGTTCTCAGAACTAACCTTTATTGTGGTGGAAGGAGCAGAGGAAATGGGCAAGTTCATGTTCTAGCAACAATAGCTGAAAGAAAAGATGTTTTCTTTGTTCCTCTGGAAAATGTCCATTTTCTTATCACTCTCAGCCACCCCAGGCACTGCATAAGAGCCTGTGCAGATGACACTGTTTAACCATTCCTTTTTCTGACTGAACCCTGGGCATTCACCAAATCAGTAAGTGGCAGTAATCCTGGTCCACTGCAGAAAAGGGTCAAGTGTCTCCTTCCCATCGAAGCTCTTCCAAGTTTAGATTGCAAAGAACCCCCAGCAAAGGCAAAAAATGTACAGTTTCATGGTTGTTGTTTCTAATTTATTATAAGCAATGAGCTAGTATAGTCCCTTAGAGTGAAAATTCTAAGACATTCTAAGAAAAATATTTACTAAACTACCGTATAAAATATAGATCTTGACATGTAGCCAAGTAAAAAGTAAAAACAATGCAGGAGGAACTCAACTGAGAGAAAAAAAATGCAATAATTAGGACATGAAGATTTGTTGAACACTTATTTGTGCCAAATGCGGACACACATCATATAAGAACCCTTCTACAAATATGAATAGCCCCATTTTTCCATGGGAACACTGAGGCTCTACCTAGTTGGAGGAGGTAGGACTGGAATGTAAGCAGTTTAACCATGAAGCTCCAAGTCATGACCACTGCTTCTTCGTATTCTTGCACTGAAGGGTACACAAACTGCCCAGGAGAAAAGGATTAAGGGCTGACTAAGCCAGAAAGCCTCCAGGAGTGTTGTCTTCAGTCTTCAACATGTCTGAAGGGTGAAGTCTCTTACTATGTAACTTCAGGAGGCTGACAGGTAGGGGGAGGGGTTTCTCAAAGGATGAACAGGCACTTTCTGTCAATTTAAAAGAGATGGTATGTGAGGGCCATGCCACCCAGAGGGACCTGCCTGGTCCTTGGCTGAAGCTGTCATCTCACCTGAGAACAGGGTGACAAAGCTAAGGAAACACAGGACCTCATGCTGCTCGTTCCCTGTAAGTCCCAACCCTGCCCCTCTTGCTTATCAGTAATAACCGGAAGATGCCTTTTTCTGCTTTCTCTGCATTGTCTACTGTACTCTGTAACGTGCTGTCTACGTGCCAATGGAATAATGCAGTGCCAGGAAAATAGGACTCTCCTCTTACAAACTGCTTTGTTTCCCCTCGGCAAACAATGAGGATTATACAACCCTCTGTTTCTCACATTTTTGTCTTGCTTTCCAGGAAGTACAAAGATAAATTTCATGCTTAATTAAAGATTCGTCTTTGCCACCGAGTCTGGTATGTTTTTCCTCTTATTTTAATCGAATCATTTACCATGTCTTTTATTATAACCCAATTCAAATCCTTTTTTATAATGGGAAAAATAGAAACTACATATAGGGTAAGGACTTCTCTGCCTCCCACATAAAGCTGTTCCCTAAACCAACAAATGTCTAGAAGCCCGAGAGTCAAGCCTGAGTCCTTCCATCCTCATTCTACTGTTCAGCCACACCACCAAGGGCACTGTGCATTCTTCCTGCACACTGTCTGTGTTAGGCTGTTTCTAGTGTAAACGCTTCCTCTGAAATCTCCCTACCTTCATTTGTAACCCTCTCTCAACTAACTTCTCTTCTGCATATCGCCCACCTCAGCTGCTAATGGCCAGCATGGCATGCCACTATTCTAACCAGTGAATGAATCCTGTGTTTCAGGGTTAGGACTGAAGTCGAGAGAGGCCCAACATCCCTAAAAGCCAATTTAGGTCATTAATGTTCTAGTATATCTTAACTCAAAGCAAAACTAAAGTATTTTGTCAGGGATGTAGCTTGGTGATAGCTTGATTAGCATAAGAACAGCCAAGGGTTCAATCCCCAATACTATAGAAAACAAATTCTTAAGTTTTGTTGGGTGTAGTGGCACACACCTATAATCCTAGCACTTGAGATCCAGAGGCAAGTAAAGGTAAACCTTCAAACCCGGTTTATACCGTGAGACTGGGTACACAGTGAGACTGCCTCAAAATAAATAAGTATCTGCCATAATATCCAGAGCAATGAGATTGGTATAAATAGCCTTTAAAATAAGTATTTGCAGCTGGGCATGGTGATACACATCAGTACTTGGGAGACTGGTGCAAGAAGGACTCCCACTATGTTTAAGAGTAGCCTATGTAGTAAGACCTGCCTCATATGCATGATAGTCTGAATATAACTGCCCCCATTATCTCATAGGGATTGGCACTATTAGGAAGTGTGGCTTTGTTAGACTGGGTATGGTCTTGTTGGAGGAAGTGTGTCACTGTGGGGTTGGGCTTTGAAGATTCCTATGCTCAGAATACTGCCTAATGTGTTGGTGGCCTTCCTGTTATCTGCAAAATGTAGGATTCTCAACTATTTCTCTAAGCACCACATCTGCCTGCCCAATGCCATGCTCCCCGTCATGATGGTAATGGAATGAACCTCTGAAACTGTAAGTGAACTACCCCAATTAAAATGTTTCCTTTATAAGAGTTGCCATAGTCATGGTGTCTCTTCACAGCAATAGAAAACCCTAACTAAGACAGTGTGGTGGAACATGGCTTTAATCCCAGCACTTGGGAGGCAGAGGCAGAGGCAGAGGCAGAGGCAGAGGCAGAGGCAGAGGCAGAGGCAGAGGCAGAGGCAGGTGGACCTTTATGAGTTCAAAGCCAGCCTGGCCTACATAGAAAGTTCCAAGTCAGCAAGGGTTACATAGTAAGACCTTGTCTCCTAAAAAAGCAGCAAGTAAACAAAGAAAAGGTAGATAAACATTCACATACCTGCTTGTTTAGCCTCAATGCAGGCAATATTAATTTCTTCTTTCAAATCCCAGTTTTCATTGGCTATAGCTTCCCCTACTTTAACAAATCTTCCAACTGCCAAGTTGACAGCTTGTCCTACACGCTGAATTGCTTGTAGAGTTTTATCAGACTTTTTGGTATTATCTTTATGGTTAATAAGTGTGGTGATCTAAAAATTAAAAAAAAAATGAAGCAACTTTTAAAACTTTTACCTCAATACTTAAAAAAATATTACAAAGGTCAAAAAAATTAAACCCAGCATATCAGACTAACCCAAGAGACTAAATCAATAGCTTTAGATACTACAACCCCAGGGCCAACCAGCAAAGCATCTTGCATCATTTCTCAGGACAATGCTTCTATTAATTGTGAGTTCACCTGAGGGCGGTTATCTAGGACATACAGTTCCAGATGCTCTCCAGATCGTCCAACAAATCTTAGAGACATGAGAACAGGAGGGGCAAATCACAGGTTCACAGCACTCACAGAAGTTTCCCCAGTTCCACCCAGGTACTGCTCACAACGTAATTGGGGTATACAAAATGGACTTGTGCACTGGAGGTGTATCTTAGCAGCAGAGCATTTGCCTAGCATATGGGGGAACCTTGGTTCAATCCCCAGCACTGTAAAATGATACTTTAGCCACACATGTTTACTGAACTCATTAGCAGCTTTAGAATAACCAGTGTAATCTACTCTTTTAATCCAGTTTTGTTTATCAGCAGCCTCAAAGTACAGGAAATACCAAGAGTTTTATCATTTGGTTTTAAGCACTGATATAAAATATAAAAGGGGACATGTATGGATCATTAAAACAAATGAAAATCTTTAAAGTATCTTAGAAAACTAATGAGTAGACCAGGCACTGGTGGCGCATGCCTTTAGTCCCAGCACTTGGGAGGCAGTGGCAGGCGGATCTCTGTGAGTTCGAGACCAGCCTGGTCTACAAGAGCTAGTTCCAGGACAGCCTCCAAGGCCACAGAGAAACCCTGTCTTGAAAAACCAAAAGAAAGAAAGAAAGAAAAGAAAAGAAAAGAAAAGAAAAGAAAAGAAAAAAGAAAGGAAGAGAGAAAAATCTAACATGTGCAATACTCACATTTGAAATATGTATTTAAAAACCATTAGATGAAAAACAGATACCAACAGTAAATGTGTTTCACTTTGAAATAATTTATATGGAATGATAACAAGGACTCAAACAAAATACTGGAGAGATGGTCAGATGTTAAGAGCACTGTCTGCTCTTCCAGAGGACAATGATTCAGTTCCCAACACCTAAATGGCAGCTCACAACCATCTGTAACTCCAGTCCCAAGGGATCCAATTCCTTCTAGACTCTTTGGGTACCAGATACACAAACAGTGATCAAACATACATGTAAGAAAATATCCACACATAAAATAAAACTTAAATTTTAAGAAGACTCAAAACAGAATATAAGAGGAAAGTATTCTGTGCCAAGCACTTTTTTCATTTAAGATATTAAGAGCTTAGAATTAACAGAAATGTCTAAATTTGAATCTTGGGGTAGCCATCACATTTAGGAATGAGCTAAGTGATATAGAGAAATGTACTGAATGCCACTACATTTATTTTTGTGTATGTGCTCTTGTGTTCATATGTGCCTATATGTGTTGAAGCCAGAGGTCGATTTTGGATATCTTCCTCAATGGCTCTACACCTTATTTTTTAAGACAGGGTCTTTCAGTGAACCTAGAGTATGCTTCACCTGGACTGGCTGGCCACCGAGCTCTAAGGATCCTACTGTCTCCATCCTCTTTCAATTACCAGGGTCTGAATGTGAGTCACTACATCCAAGTTTTAACTGGGTGCTGGGATCCAACCTCAGGCCCTTATGCTGGTTGTGCAGGCACTTTACCCACCAAATTATCTCTCCAGAACCCTGCCACTAAATATTTTCATCTACAATATTGTTTTCCAACAAATGATTAATATCTGTTAGATGCCAAGTCTTTAGGATGTGTTGTGGTTTGAATGAGAATGCCCCCCATAGGCTCATATATTTGCTTGCTTAGCCCCAGTTGATGAACTGTTTGAAAGGATTAGGAAGGTGGCCTATATTGGGGGAGGTAAGTCTCTGGGGTGGGTTTTGAGGTTTCAAAAGTCCATGTGAGGTCCAGTGTCTCTCTTTCTGCTTATTGCCCGTGGATCAGCATTCCAGTCTGCTTCCTGCCATGATGATAATGGACTAACGCTCTGACACTGTAAGCAAACCCTAACTAATTGCTTTCCGTTATAAAAGTTACCTGGTCACAGTGTCTCCTCACTGCAATAGAACAGTGACTAAGACAGGATGCATGAGTGACGGAGACATACAGTCCTACCTCCCATGTTTGCAGTACAGTAGAGTAACAATTCAATCACACAATATATTTCCTAGGTGAAGTAAATTCTAAGTAATGAAGAAATATCAATGAATGATAAAGAAAAGGTCCATGTACATTCAAATGGAGAAACACTGTAATCCTCTAAATAGATAAATAATTTTAATGTATGTGCTATGTAAAATATAACAATATGCTGTTATACCCATGAAGCCTTCTGAGATTGGCTGCTCTTTCATCTCTGAGGAAGTGGTATTTCAGCCTGAGATAAAATTAATAGTAGCAAGATGGCTGCACCAGGGGATAATGTATTTCAAAGAACAAAAACTGAAGGGTAAGAGGCTTTGGGGACGAGCCTGTCCTGTCAAGATATGAAGTAAAGCCAGAACTGGTTAAAGCAGAGAGCAGAGGGGCAAGCATAAACCAGTGCCCTGTGATGGACGGCCAGGAGCTGGCCATGTAAGGCTGGCAACTGGAGCAAAGAATTCATGTTTTGAACTGGGTGTGGTGGCACATGTCTGCAGTTCCAGGGAGGTTAAGGCAGGAAGGTTGTGAGCTATAGGCCATTTTGAGCTACTGAATGGCATCCTGCTTCAAAAATAGTTTTGTTCTATGCATTACTGGGAGCCCCAGAAAGGTTTTTTACATGGGAATGTGGTATAATATAATCTCTGTGGTGATTTCAAAACATATTCATAAACTCCTTCAGACCTTTCCTTCAAGGAAGCTCTGTTTCTCCCCCAAGTATAAACTCACTTCTGATGGACAGATGACAATGGATATCACAATGCATTTCTGGGCAGGCTTCAGGATATCACAATATCCTCTATGTCTCTGTGTGTGTGTGTGTGTGTGTGTGTGTGTGTGTGTGTGTGTGTGTGTGTGTGTGACTTTCTCTGTCTCTCCCTCCCCTCCTTCTCTCTCTCTGGGACCAATCACAGGGACAGAAAGCTCACTGCCAGTCACAGCTGCTCACATGAGCCAACAAGGTGAGGAATTGCTGCCACAGCCAACAGCTGCAGCAGAACAGAGACTTTTCACAGTCAGATGGGTGAACACAACAGCAGACTCTCAGGCCAGTTTAAGCCTTTGAACTGCCACAGAGCCAGCCAAACACCTTTACTTCAGTTTTGTGATACCCTTAGTTTTTTGTGATTTGGTTCACAATCATCAGGTAAAGTACTACAGAATTCTTTCTTAACTCAGAAACTAAGACAAATGCTTGCTGGTTTAAGGCAGTAAGTTTGAAGTAATTTGTTAGGTATGAATGGGAGATGTCCCCCACAGGCTCAGGTGATGTCATGAACACTGATCCCTATCACTGTAGGAGAAGGAACTTTGCTGAGGAAAGTATGTCACTGGGAGTAGGCACTGAGGTTGTTTGTCTGCCTATCTGTCTGAGGCAGGTTCTCACTATGTAGCACTGGATAGTCTTGAACTTGCAGAGATCTGCCTAGGATTAAAGGTGTGTACCACCACCACACCAGGCTGGCAGATTTTATGCCCTGGTCCCACTTCCTGCTCTCTCTTTACTTTGGGACTGCCACTGCAATGTGACATCATTCTCCTGTTGCTATGCCTTTCTTGCCATGATGGGCCATATTCTTTCTGGAACTGTAAGCTAAAATAAACCCTTTCTCCCCTGAGTTGCTTTAATCGGGGTGTTTAAGAACAGCAATAGAAAACTAATGAAGGTATTGTTCTTTTTGTTGTTTGTTTTCAGGACATCAATTTGTAGCCCTGGCTGTCCTGGAACTCACTCTGTAGACCAGTCTGGCCTCAAACTTAGAGATCCATCTGTCTCTGCCTCTCCAGTGCTGAGATTAAAGATGAGCACCACCACCACCCAGTTTGAAGGTATTGTTCTTTATCAATAGATAGGTAACACAGATTTTGGAACCCAGATCTGGAGAGATGCTATAACAAAACCCAAAATTTGAGAGTAACTTTGAAATTGGGCTGTGTTTGAGTGACTTTGTGGGATGAGTGAAAAGCCCAAGAATGGTGAAGACAGGAGCAAGAGACTTTGTGAGAGTTCTCTCAGTCAGTTTGGACTGCCAAAACAAATACCTTCAGCTGGTCCTATATGAACTCACTGCTTACAGTTCTACAAAGCTCAGGTTCAGGCCTCCATAGACTTAGAGTCTAGTGAGGGGCAGGTCTTCATGACTCTTCACTTAGTAGACCAAGCATAACAAATTCCCTTAGGCTCCTCCCTAAAGCATTAGTTTCAGTCACGACTTAATGGGCTCCAAAAGGCTTCATATGCTACTAAAATTACCATGGGAATTAAGTTCCAATATGATTTTGAGAGGAAACCAACATTCAGACCACAACAAAAGTGTAAGCAAAAGCTTATTTAAAAAAAAAAAAAAAAAGTCGGGTGGTGGTGGCACAGGCCTTTAAATCCCAGCACTTGGGAGGCAGAGGTAAGTGGATCTCTATGAGTTCGAGGCCAGCCTGGTCTACAAAGCTAGTTCCAGGACAGCCTCCAAAGCCACAGAGAAACCCTGTTGGGGAGGGCGGGGGGGGGGGGAGGGGGGAAGGAGTGGGAAAGGGACTAAGGAGATGTCTCAGTAGGTGAACTGTGTGAGGACCTGAGTTTACATCCCCAGAACCCATGCAAAGCCTGGTGCAATAATAAGGACACCCACACTCCCAAAACTGTTATAGGAGATGGGAAGTGGAGACATAGAGTCCCTTGAAGATCTTGGGTCAGCTAGCCTGCCCACACAAAGGCAAACAATAAGAAAGCCTGTCTCAAACAAGATGAAAGGTGAAATAAACATCCAAGCTTATCCTTTGACCTACACACACACACTCGCGCACATACGCAAGAACACGCGTGCGCGCTCGCGCGCACACACACTGACACCCTAACCCCAACTCCTCCGGGCTAGCTACAGGTGTACCTGGCCACGCCCCCTAGGGTGTGGTCAGGGTGATGTGAGGGAGTTTCAAGAGTGAGGGGCAAGCACTCGGGAGCCCCTTCTTCCTTTTCATCATGGGCTTGCTCTACTTACTCCGTTCCCTGCGGGCTGGCTAGGTTGCTCTGTAAGTAAGGCATCTCCTCAATAAATACCTTCATCTAACTCCATATTGGTATTTCACCCTTTACACACACACACACACACACACACACACACACACACACACACACAGGTTTTTGTATTTTTTAAACAAACAAACAAACAAACAAAAACTCACTAGAAACTAGAGGGAAAGGGACCTTATTAGGTAGCAGCAGAAAAATCACCATTAATAACAGGGAAAGTAGAAACCATTCCTCAAGAATTAGGTGGTCTAGCTAACGTGATTTGAAGGGATTTAAAGGGGCAGTAAAATATAAGAGAACAGAGAGAAGTTAAATAAAACACAGTTAAAGAAGATCAAGCCAGAACTTGCTGCTTTTGAAAATTCCTAGCCAGATGGCACACCATGATAAAATTATAAATGGCTTACAGGCAAAAGTGAAATCTAAAGACAACCCTAAGAGAGTGACTGGAAAATGTTACAGTCAGTCTTGGGAGCTTAGGCACTGGTCCTCCAGAGGTCCCAGAGGAGTCAAAGGCAGAAAAGAGCTGACCTCTACACAACTCGTGGGGATGGCTTTGGTCTAAAACACTGAGTGCCACATGACTCTAAGGACAACAAACAAAATTAATTACACTGGCAGAAATAATACCAGCTTGGACTTAAAAAAAAAAAAAAAAAAAAAAGGAGGATCAATATGAAATGAAGGATTTCCTCCTCCCAAACTTGAAAACTAGCTACAAACAAAAGTCGACTGACTGAGAAGGCGATGCCAAGACATTGAGACAATTCCCGGGACATGAGTTTTAATTAAGGAACTGCCAACCTGGGTCCAGGTGCATGTTAGGAAACTGAACTAGTGGCTCTTTCTTCCCTTGTTTTTTTAGCATAAGCCTACAATATCCTAAGCTTCCTTTTTTCCTATAGCTAGAAAGAGTTACACTTAGGAAATGCCCTATCTTTACAAAGCTCATCTAGACCAGATTTCCAAGTCAACCTTCTGTGTTCAGCTGATGCTTTGAGGAGAGGTTGTCTGCAGGTAGAAGAAGGTAAACAATTTACCACAGAGGTTAGAGAACCCAAGTTCTTTGCTATTGCAGCCTACAAGAGGCAGTCTCCACCCCCTCTCCTTGAGGTTAAGCTGATTTTAGTTACTTCCAGCGGAATAAAGTAGGGGATATAGTTCAAGGGTCAGAGTGCTGGCCTAGCATGCACTAAGCCCTGGGTTCAATTCCCAGCACCACACACCAGCACTGTGACGAACAGGCCTGTAATCCCAGCACTCCAGAGTTGGAAGCAGGGAGATATTGTTAGTATTCAGGCATTCCTACTGGCTTGTCCTTGGGGTTTTGACAGGATATGCCCTCCGCTGCAGCCACTAAGAGCACCACCTGTGTATATCCACTATGTTCCCTTTTTAAAGGGCCCTGCCCACCTCCCATCCTTCTCTCTCTCTCCTTCTGTTTCCCCCTCTTTCTCCCTCTCTTTTCCTCTCTCCTTCTTTCCTTACTCTCCCCCCTTTCTCTTCTCTCCTGCTGCTCCTGTCTTCCCCTTCCCCTTTCCCCCTTTTATGACCCCTTTCCCTAATTAAAAAACAAAAAAACAAAAAAACCCTCTGCTTGAACCCTGTCCTATGTCGTCCTTCTCTTGAGCTGCTTTTCTTAAATTACAACAGGTTTCTTCTACCTTAGCCAATAAAATAAAGCAGAAGTGACAGTGTGCTACACTAGAGGGTAAGCATGAAGTCACTACAGTTTCCATCTGCTTCTCTCTAACGTCTAACATCTTCACTCTAGGGGAAGCCAGTTGAGATGCAAAGACACTTGACTGGCTCTTTTGGAAAGGCTCCTTAGTGAAGAACTTAGGCTTCCTGCGAACAGTTACCAAGATTCTCTATGCTGTGCTTCAGACAGCACAGAGCCACAGAGCCACCCAAGTAAGCTACTCTCAAATTCCCAATTCTCAGAACCTGATTTATCTTACTCCATTAAGCTTGGAAATATTTTATTATGTAGAAGTAAATGTAATTTCAAATATGTGTTTTGAAGTAATTCCCACAGTCATTGAAGAGGACAAAAAACTAACTGCTTTGGATATTTATTTATTTATTTATTTATTTTTGGTTTTTGGAAACAGGGTTTCTCTGTGTAGCCTTGGCTGTCCTGGAACTCAGTCTGTAGAACAGGTTGGCCTCAAACTCACAGAGATCTGCCTGCCTCAGATCTGCCTACCTCTACCTCCTGAGTGCTGGAATTAAAGTCATGCGTCACCATTGCCCAGCATTATCTGTTTATGTATTTTTTGTGGTAGACAATAATAAAATATACTTGATAGCGAATGTATAAAATCCACTGTGATACTCCACAGCTTCAGAATGGCTATTCTAACTGTATAGAAGTTCACCAGGATATACAGAGTTTAGGTATGGTTAATTTTGCTTTGTGATTTTTTTTCTTTTTCGTTTTTTTTTTTTTTTTTTTTTTTTTTGAGACAGGGTTTCTCTGTGTAGCTTTGGAGCCTATCCTGGCACTTGCTCTGGAGACCAGGCTGGCCTCGAACTCACAGAGATACTCCTGCCTCTGCCTCCCGAGTTCTGGGATTAAAGGCGTGTGCCACCAATGGCCGGCACTTTGTGTGTGTGTGTGTGTGTGTGTGTGTGTTTTGCAAGTTTTTTGTTTTGTTTTGTTTTGATTTTGATTTATCTCTCTTTGTAGCCCTGGCTGGCCTCAGCGATCCACCTGCCTCTGTGTCATTTCACCTTTATAATACATTTAAAAATAAATAAATAAAGCCCCACCAGTACAGAGAGATGTCCATCATTCTTGCTCATTTCTTGATTTCAGAGGGACACAATCTTTTCTTCAGCATAAATGTGACCTAGGAGCCCATTAGGTAGTCACATCTCATAGAATCACTAGAATGAATTGTGAGAATGACTGGCCTATGGTCATCCTGCTCCAAAGCAGGATGATAAATATGGAAACAGCAGTGTGGTGGTGTACACCTTGGTTCCAGAGCTTGGGCTAACTCTGTTCTGTGAGACTGTCTAAAAGGAGAGGACACAGACATAAAAACCATCTGTACCATTTTAGTCCTCCAGACAGAGACCCTGACCACTATTTTCAAGGTATCTCATAAGAGATTACAAGAGTGAAAAGAATGGAAGTGGCTACTTAGAGTGGATGTGCCCTGACCCCATTCATATAGTGAAATCCTAACGCCCAATTATTAGCAAGTGATTTGGCCATGAATTTGGAGCTCCCATGAATAGGATTTAGTACCCTTATAAAAGAGAAATAATTGAAGGGCCCCTGCCCTTTAGGATAGGGAAAAAAGACATCAGTCTAGTCTAGGAAAAAGGTAAGTCTCACCAAACACTGAACATTGACCACCTTGATGTTAGAGCACCCAGCAGCCACACTGTGCCAAAATAAATGCCTGTTGTTAGAGATGTCTGTGGTTCTATTGTTCATTTGTGGGACTGAGATTTGAACAGGGCATCCCACATGTTGGGCTCTAGCTTAGTATTGCTATTACAGCAACCCAGAGTAAGACATTATGCTCATTAAATTCTGCATTTTCATAATGCTTAAATTTCCCAAATATAAAGGACAGATCCTACAATTGGGATAAAGCACTAACAATTGTTCAGTTTCCAAACAAGCATTTTGCTTTCACTCCAAACATCCTCCCCAGTGCATTATTAGGTGTGGCTGTCTTCCTCTTACTGGAAGCATTCTGGAAAATGCTTATCCCAAATATAGTCATTGAAAATCGATATTTACAAGAGCTAAGTCAATTCATAAAAATCGTTATTCAAAGATCTACTTATATCCTAACATTCTCCAACTTTTAAAAAGACAGCTTCAGGGCTGGTTGAGTGGGTAAGACAGGGCACCAGAGTTCAGTTCCCAGCACCTATGTCAAGCACCTCACAACCATTTGAAACTCCAGCTCTAAAGGATTCCAATTTCTAGCTTCCTCGGACACCTCCACTTGCTTACATGTACATACCCACAAGCAGACACACACACCTACACAATTAAAAATAATAAAAATAGCTAGGCGGTGGTGGTGCACGACTTTAAATCCCAGCACTTGGGAGGCAAAGGTAGGCGGATCTCTATGAGTTCGAGACCAGCCTGATCTACACAAGCTAGTTCCAGGACAACCTCCAAAGCCACAGAGAAACCCTGTCTTGAAAAACCAAATAATAATAAATAATAAAAATAAAAATAAAAATAGAGAAAGCACATGTGTTGATTATTCCCAAAACAAGAAAGGGGGTAAATGCAGGTAAACTTAAAACAATAACTTGTAATTCTATAATCCTGTGGATATTTATGTTGAATTATTCTAACCCTGATTTATATATACTTAATATATTTTTTAAATGCATTTTAATTTTTATGCAAAAGATAAGACTAACATTAAACACAAGAGTACTAGTGTGTATGTTTTGCATATATAAGTTCATTTAATATTTACATCTCTAGCTTCTATTAGGCATCTAACTATTATTACCTTCATTATATAAATTAAAAAACCTAAAGTTGGAAGAGGTTAAGAATTTGCCCAGGGTCACAGAGCCACAAGTTGCCTTTACTCTTAATCACTATGCCTCTCTTACCTCCTCAGATTGAGGAGATAACAGTGTAATATGACAAATAAAAAAGCTAGCTATTATTCTTGAAAACTAGGAAGAATAGTAAGAGTGACCACTTGTAGCTGCCCTGACAGACATGTCTACAGGATGTTCTAGAAAATGCCTGAATGAGCTGGGCGGTGGTGGCACAGGCCTTTAATCCCAGCACTTGGAGGGCAGAGGCAGGTGAGTTCCAGACCAGCCTGATCTACAAGAGCTAGCTCCAGGACAGCCTCCAAAGCCAAAAAAGAAAGAAAGGAAAATGCCTGAATGAGCAGAGGGCAAAGAAGGCATTCTGTGGGGAAAGAAAGACGATGTGACACAATGAAAAACTCCATCATGGAAGAAAACAAGATCAAGGGCTTATGAGCGACCATCTGCCTAAGGTGTCATTGTTATGGTGGAAGTTTCACCCCAGCTGCTGGCATCGATATACCCAAAGAGTCTGGGATGTTATGGTGGAAGTTCAACCCCAGTCTCCTCCCCTAAACCCTGCTGCATCCCAGAAAGCCCACCAAATGATGATCTCTCCCCTCAGAGATGCTCAAGACCATTCCCACAGGGTATTTAAACTGCCTCCCAGAAAACAGACTTGTGGTTTTCTGGTCTCTTTCCTGTCTCCTTTCTGGAGGGCTGGAAAGCCATCCATGAGCGGTGTATCCATTAAACATAGGCTTTTTCTAATTTAGTTTGATTTGGTCATATGGATTGCTGCATCAGCAGAGAGGCTTATCGGGTGCAGAAACTTTTCAGTCATGAAGGACAAACAAGTGCATCCCAGCAGTTAAGAACATGGACTTCAACCACTCTGCCTGGGAGTGAAGTCCTGGTCAGGATGCAACTAATTATCAGCCTTCCTGTAACAACTCTCATCTGTAAGAACAGGGACAACAATATGCTCAGGCTACCCTGTGAAATAAGTGAGTAAATATAAACCACTGTCCTTAGAATAGTCTCATTTACAAAAAAAAGGGTAGGAAGAATAGTGTTGTTACTGTTCCCTCATGTTTGGAGATTTTCTAAATTTTTAGAACTGACATTTTTACTTGATTGACAGGGTCTTTCTTTACCTGCTTTGTGGAGAGGCAAGAAAGCACGTAAAATGGGAAGCTGGAAGGAAAGAAAATACAAAGTCTAGTTCTCCAGGACCCAAAGAATAATTTAAAAGCCAGCCTGAGATGAAGAGGTTCCTGTTGGTATTTAGCACATAGTACAGAATTAAGAATGTGAACGGGCTTATTTGCTGTACAAAACATGGGAGTGAACAAACACACCATTCAAGGTCAGATTCTTTCAAGAAGGCAGAGGCAGGCACTTTCACTTGCTTACAACCTCATTGTATCATTTGAATTTTCCTTTATCTCTGCTCTCAAAAACACATTTATAGTCACTGCACCAATCAGCAAGGAGAAGAGAAAACCATTTATCTACTCTCTTCTCCCACAAACCATACTGAGACCAAGATTCTGAAACACTCCCAAGGCAAAAAGAGATAGAAAGAATGAAGTGAAGCTACCTTAGAAATTAAAAGGGTCCTGGCAGGATGGCTGGAAGAAAGCACAGGCAGGAAAAGCCCAAGGGCAGAAGAATGGCATTCCACACCAGGGTGGAGGCATCCTTCTTCCCTCCCTTGGATAAAAACACTATAGGAGTGGCGGTGGCGACAGGAAGAATGAATGACTATTCAAAGGGGTGGGAGTAGCTCTACAGAAAACATGCCTGTTCTTAGCCTGGGGCTTTAAAAAAAAAAAAGTTTAGATTATAAAATATGCAACATCAAAATCCACTGTGGTGGTACCCACCTTTACTAGCACATGAGAGGTGGAGACCAAGTTTGAGTCCAGCCTGGCCTATAAAGATATCCTGTTTTAAAACACTAAGATGTGGGGATATAGCTCAGTAGTTCTCCTATGACCTTGGGTTTGACTCACAACAGGCAAAAAGATAAAAGGGAGAGAATCACAGCTGTGACTCCGCCCTTTTACTCATAGACTCTCACTGGCTGAACACTGCACAATTTATTTAAACATCCTGTTAAAAGAGATTTTGGTAGTTTTTAGTTTGGGACTTCAGAAGTAAAAATGTTAACCATACTTGTATTCTGTTTCTCAAATATACCCAGGGTTTCTCTGCAAGGAGTTGAATTGCTAGGTCATTGGCAGCTTCAACCTTTTTCTTAGACAGGGCCTCATATCACACGTGATGGCCTATAATTTAGTAATTCTCCTGCCTCAATCTCATGTGTATGGGGATTATATCCATGTACCATTATGCCCATCCTCTAATTTCAGTTTTTCTGAGATGGAATCTCACTATGTAGCCATGGTGGCATGAAACTTGCTGTGTAGACCAGGCTGACCTCCAAGTCTCAATAATCCACCTGCCTCCAATTTCCAAATGCTGGCACTAGAAGCATACACCACCACATCTGGACTCTGTAAAGTAAGTCTACACATCTTGCTTTGCTTCTGGCTATTTTTGGTTCTTTGGTATTTCATATAAATTTTTAGAATTACTTTACTCAAATACTATCACAAAATCTGTTGGAATTTCCATTGGAATTGCATTACATTTACAAATAGGAAAAGCCAAGAGCTGTGACTTTATTATTCTACTGGCCTAGGCATGAATGCAGTACTTTCTCTCAATCACTCTGATCTACTCTGGATTTCAATAAAATTTTCTCCATAGTCTGATATCTCTCTGCTACATATACGTGCATATCTTCCTAGTAACCTCATATTTTACTGTCTTACTCTAATTGGTATCTTTGAATGACTTTTTTCCTGTTTATTTGTAAGGATTCAGGCATTATGCTGGCCTGCCCCTGTCACCTGGCAGAATGCACTCAGGCAGTATCCTGGTCAGCCCAGGGTTCCATGGCTAAGTAGTCTGCATGCAGGTCCAAAGGACCCCTTTAAAGGAAAGACCCCGCCCACTTATACTCTTTCTACTCTTCTCTTTCCTGCTGTTCCCCTGCAGCAGACAGGACTTTTCCTGTCTCGCTTTTCTGTCCTCCATCTGTCTCTGTGTGTCTTTACCTCTTTTTTCTTTCCTCCCCCGCCCCTTTCCCTTTGTAATAAAACTTCTCACTAAGCTCTGTCTGCCTAGCATATTTGTTCCCTGCCATAGAATCCGCCAAAGTCATCATAACATTATTAATGTAGAGAAATGCAACTGCCTTTAACACTTCATATTCTATGAACTTGCTAACTATTTCTAGTTTGAGTTTTCTATATTGATAATTATAATACAATGGGACTTTCTTTTTTTTTTCTTTTACTATCTCTGAACCTTTTGTTTCTTCTGTCTTATAAAGGGTTAGAATTTTTGGCATAGTTTGAATAGTATCTGTACTACCAGGCACCACTTCTTATCTCTGCCTTTAAAAGAAATGTATCATTAAATTTGACAATTGCTATAATGTTTCCAATAGAAACCCTTATGAGCTAACAAAGGCTTTTCCAGCAACATTTTTACTCTCTCTCTCTCTCTGTCTCTCTCTGTCTCTCTCTGTCTGTCTCTGTCTCTGTCTCTCTCTCTCTCTGTGTGTGTGTGTGTGTGTGTGTGTGTGTGTGGTATGTATGTGCATGTATCTATGCAGGTACTGGTGTCTGTGCATGCACGTGGGGAGGCCAGAGATCAACATGTGATGTCTTTCTCAATTGCTCGCTACTTTGTTTTTTAAGAGAATCTCTCAATGAATCTGAAGCTCCGGGACTATCTTTTTGGCATCCACCTAACTCCACACCCCTGCCAGCTTTTACCTGGATGCTGAGGATCCAAATTCAGGTCCTCATGGCTGTACAGCAAGCACTTTACCTGTAAAGTCATTTCCTCAGCTCTTCAGCAATGTTTTTCCTCCAGTGCTGAGGACTGAACCCAGGGCCTCTTCCATGCTAGACAATCAGTCTTACTTACCATTTATTTACATCCCCAGCAAGGGAAGCATTTCCTACTAGCAGTTCACAAAATAATTTTGTCATAATTAGAAGCTAGATGGGAAGGTTCTTTATTGTTGTGAAAATATTTCATTTCTAGTCTGCAAAGAAAGGACACTCTCTATATTTTACTGATGCTGACAAAACTTCGTTTTCCTAGAATAAGACCTAAAAGTCAAGACTTTCCCTCAGAGAGTCAACAGTGAAGTAACATAAAAATAAAAACCTTTACTTTACATCTACTTTACATTGCACAGTGCTAGTCTTACTGGTTTACCTCAAACCTTGTCTCCTTCAGAGTCATCCCTGATTCAAGCATCAGAGCCCTCAGAGCATTTATTATTGATAATATTCATTTGATACTTGGTGTGTGTGTTTGCTATTCTATACACGCCCTACCTCCCAACTAAAATATATGCCCTTTAAAGAGCAGCAACTATTAAGTGTGAGATAAATCCTTACTTAAAGTATTTAAAATATTCTTGGAGAGAAATTAGTTGGATAATAGTGCTCTATCTATGGCAGAGAAACACTTGGACATGAAAACTTTCTAGAGAGCTAACCACTCCCTGCTCCCGCTGCCACACACACACACACACACAGAGAGAGAGAGAGAGAGAGAGAGAGAGAGAGAGAGAGAGAGAGCTTCACACAATTCAGGCTGACCCCAAACTCTTAATTCTCCTGCCTCTACTTCCTAAGTGCTGGGATGACATACACGAACCTCCAATGTTTATGTGATACTGGGAACCAACCAAGGGCCAGCATCCCAACTAAGCTATATTCCTAGCCCCAGTCTTAATATTTTAAATTCACTGAAACTTTAAAATCAGTCTAAATTATCTTTATGTACTTCCCTGACTTGTTAATCAAGCATCATAAGCATGCCTTATGCATCTCCTGATACAATGGGGAACTTAATTTTGTCTTGTTGAGAACAGTCTACCATTAAGCCTATCAGTTGTGGACCTTGACAGAAATACAACTGTGGTGTGCGGTACCTCTGCTGTGATCCTGAGTAAGGCCTCATACCAATCCCGGAGGATTGTTTACCCCTCTAGTTAATTTTTAGCAGTAAATACTCTCCACACTCCAGAATAAAAATAAAAATAAAGCTGTGTAGTACTGGTAAATTTTTAGCAACCCTACTATACAAAGTTACTGTTTTTTCCAGATTAAAGCTCTCTGGCTAGTTTTCCTACTGTGAAACTTTTTCTTTGTAACCACTCTGTGCTGACCTCATCCCCTCCTCTAATCTCTAGAAGGGACACAGGAGTAGCTAAAAGTTGACTACTGAAACCAAGCTGTCTGGATTCAAATTCCAATTTGTCAGTTAAGAGTTGAACTCGATAATAACAGGTTAATTGATCTAACTAACCCTCAATTTCCTCATCTGCTTCATGAGAATATGCATATATCTCACCCCATGGGTGGTCAAGAATTAAATGAGTTAGCACTGGCAGAGTGCTTAGAACACAGCCTGCATCGAGTATTAAATAGATGGATAAAACACTATCCATTTCAAGTCCATTACTCTCATCCCTCTCCCTTGTGTAGAAGTGCTTGGGCATTTCTCACCACTTATGGATTGTTGTTTTCCTGCTGATAGGGATGTGGGGGGAGTTCTCCAGGGTGGAAGGAAGTGTAGACACTGAAAAGGAGCAACAGCACTCTTCCCATTGATCCATACGTCCATCACTCAGGAAGAGGGAAAGCCGCAGAGTGTAGTAACCACTGCTCAGCTAATCACAGGATGCAGGGAGGAAAATGGGGATAATCCAGGGGACATATATAAAATTACAGCTTTCAAATATTTTCTGGACTGGGCTGGAACAGAGGCAACATTTAAAAGTCTATGGAATACTGACAACCTCCCCTTCACTAAAAGTGTTTATGTAAGGCATCGGTGGCCAGGTGTTGTTGTAAGAAATTATTTTTTAATTTAGAGTCAGATAATTTAAGACTCTATCTCTAAAATCTTGGCAATCCTGGCATGAGTCACCAAGATGTTACAGCTTAGTATGAGTCACACCCATCGCCAACGGGCAGCCAAAGACAAAATTCTTCACTTGGTGTTTGGCATAGTACCCACAACTGTAGGTGAGGAATTCTAGCCCTCAGGTTATGTATATATACCTCAGCTCGGAGAAACAAACCTTTCTTTCTTTTTTTTTTAATTTTTATTAAGCACATCACTTAGCTGATTCTAGACTCCTTTTATAACCCACAAACACAATAATGCACTAATCCCAACTGAGAACTGGCAAAAAGGTGTGCAACAGGATTAAGCACCAAGCACTCCTTCCCCCGTCACTCTGCCTAGTCCAGGCAGACGGAGGTAGGCAGGCAAGTGACACGGAGGGACAGGGCAGGTGGCCAGAGTGGGTGGGAGTTGGGCCAGCACACACACGGTCAAGGGAACGGGACAAAGGCCTTGGAGAATATGCCGGAGTGGGAGCAAACTGTAGTGCCTTAGTCTGCATCCAGCGCCCTGGTCTGGCGTGGGATGTGGACAGCGGCGGTGGCGGACTGCGCAGATGCAGCCGCCTAGGCTCTGGGAGCCAGGGGACCCCACAGGGGTCCTACCGTCCCACGGCTGGGCCTCACTGGGCAGAAGCCGCAGCACCAGGCGATTCCAGCCGCCTAGGCCGGACAACGCACCTGCTGGGCTCGGTCGCCTCACCGCGCGCCCAGGAGTGGTCGCCCCGCCCCAGGCCACCACGCGAGTCCTGCCGTGCCACCGCCGCGCTCGCGGAATGCGGGACAGCGCCGCCTCCCGCCCCGCCATGCCGGGCCGGGGAAGAGCGGCAGCCGCCATCGCCGGCCGCGCACACGGGGGATCGGGGCCGCAGTACCTGAGAAACCAAGGGCAGCAGCGTCTGCTCCACCGAGCGAGTTCTGATCTCCAGTCCCGAGTCGAAGGCGAAGCCAGACGTACTGGAGGAGTGGACAGCTCCCGCGCCGCCGCCGCCGCCGCCGCCGCCGCCGCCGGGGACCGGAGAAGCGGCCATAGTCCTGGACTGATCGTACAACACCTTCCCGCACCAGTGAGGGGCCCGCCAACTAGCCTGCCGCCGGTCGCCTGCCGCCTCTCTGCACCGAGGCCCCACCCCTAGCCTTGTGCCACCGCCTCGGCCCCGCCTCCATGAGACTCCAGGCCCTATAGCCACGCCCCCACGCGGGCACCACCGCCTCGGTCCCGCCCCCAGGCCACTCCACCCTCGCTAGTTCCGCCCCCAGCCTTGCCCCCCTACCCCCGTATTGGTCCCTCCCACCTGCCCCCATAGTCCGAAGCGCCGCAGTGGTGGCTCATCAGCTCCGCCTCTACGGCGGCACTCCCCCTTTTAGCTCCACCCCAATCCCCGGGAGCCCCACCTACCCGCTGCTATTGTCCCACCCCTGCCGCCCTGTAGAAGGCACCAGTGCCTCTTTGGGGTGTGTGCCAAAACAGATTTTGCCTAAAGCAGGAGAAACCAGACACCTGAGGGCCTCCCCAGGTTCACGAAGCCTCTCACCAGAAGACAACTGTCCCCAGCAGAGTTTCCCACCAAATCCATTTGCCTCAAAAGTCAATTCTGAATCTCCATAAATATTTCTGCAAGTTTAGATGGGGTTGAAAATGGTAGGGAACCTCTGCCCTGAAATGGCAATTATACTTGTAATTATCTTTCCATGGCTTCCCAAGAAGGTCCACCCAATTTTCCCTTCACTCCTATTTTCTGATTATGTATCTCTCACACTGAGTTGAAACATTTGATACATTCAAGTAAGCATCTTGATACTCAGCAAGAAGGCAGTGGATCTTGCAGGCAGCATCTTTAGAATTCACTTTCAAAAAAATTTAAAAACAAAAGTTGCATGCACTGATAAATACTCCATCTTTTTAAAACTACTTTTTGCAATTATTTTAGTATTAGCTAAGAACTAGCAGCGTGTTAACTGCTCCTTCAAAGAAAAGATTGTGTCTATTTCTGACTGAAGTCACTTAAGGCTAAGAATCCATTCTCGCAGCCCAACCATGAGCTCACACAGAATCCCTGTGATGAGGAGTGCCAACACTCCTTTTCCTCCAGTTTCCAGGAACAAAGCCAAAGAAGGCTTTCAAAAGCCTGCACCTTAGGAAGGATTCTAGACTTAAGCAACTGACTGAGAAGCATAAGAAAGTATTTTTGAAGGACCATAGCTACTAACAAGCATCTACCGAGACACAAAAAAGAATCTGAGACTGGCTTTCTCCATCAATAAAGTTAGACTGATGGGTTCAACTTGCAGTGCTGAAAGCAAACTTGCAGGGCTTAGCTTCATCTGCCGAAGCAGCACGGGTATCTGGTAATGGAGATAGCAAAACTCGCTTCTTTTCTTCCTTAAAAAAGAAGAGCTCCTGAATTCAACTCATATCCCAATTTTTCTTTTTCTTTTAGATTGTGTTTATATGTTGGAATGTGCAGTGCTTGTGAAAAACAGAGGCATAAGATCCCCTAGAACTGGAGCTACAGGTGGTTACCAGCTGTCCAATATGGGTGTTAGAAATCCAACTTGAGTCTTCTGGAAGAGCAGTATATACCCTTAACTGCTGAGCCACCTCTCCAGGCCTTTGTCTTCCAGTTTTTACCTTCAACCACCATCCTCACACTTTGTCTACAAGGCTGCTTCTCTCCAATGCACTGATGATTCTTGCCTCACATATGGCCCCTTTGGCTTCTCTAACGTGCAAACATCGCTCCCCAGACAGTTTCCTTCATGTAAGATGACCAAATTTCACAAAAATACTGGCACCAAAGGTAGGAGATGTAGGGAAAGTCTGGATAAAGATGAAATTTATCAAAATAAATAAATAAATGGCAAAGCTTATTACCCATTTCATCCAACATTTGTGACTTTATTTCAAAATAGAAATATATTACATTTTACAAAGATGTTACATCAGTAAGTTGTGAAAGCAAATTAAAGCTAAGAAACAGCATTTATGTAATAAAGGATATTTATTGTCGCATTTGAATGCTAGTTTTCCTGTCAAACTATTTCTTTCCTTCACCTGAGAATGCAGAGGCGATACATTTTCAAAGCTAAATAATTACAATATGCTCAATCTTAGTTTCACAATCAAACAGTATTTGAAGTACAAGCCAAGTACCTTAACAAGTAGCACTGCAAGGACAAAGGAGGGTTCTCTAGGACAACTACAGTAAGAGTTACACTTTTGGGTTACATTCCAATACAAAAGAATTTGTATTTCACAATAAGCAAATACACTGTTAGATCTGTTTCCATACCTTCGTCGTATACATAAAGGTAGAAGGAAAGACCAGTATAAAGAACTTTGGACTTGGAGTCAGAGACTGTAACCAAATTCTGGCTCCATCCTTTTGTGATCTAAACTTGGGAGAGAAGAGGGCAAGAGAGAGAAAGAGAAAAGAAGGAGTCAACAACAACACACTTCTTGGAGCTTCCAGTGCCTCATCTGAACAATGACTGTAATACTATCTAGCTCACAGGGTTGAACCCAAAGGTGCCTGAAAATTATAAAGTGCCATACAAAAGCATTGCTAAGATGCAGTACCAACATCACCAGTGTATTTGCAATTTAGGTGATTCTTGGATAACTTGGGGATACTGACTTTGTGTGCCACAGCTGGGAAAGAATGTCTTCTTTCTTGGTGTCTTACCAGACTGCTGGGACTTGTTGCCATCCCATGGATGCACGGTAACACATGCACTGCCAGTATTCTTACCAGCAATCGTCTTCTACAAGACCTATAAACTTGATCAAAAGCTCAAAAAGACCCCTGGTCTTTTAAGATGCTCAGAGAAAGAGGGAAGGGAGAGGATAGAGGTACAACATACAATGAAACAGTCTGTCCCTCCTAAATTCACAATGTGTCATGACATAATAAAACATCCCAGGGAAAGGAAACAACTTAGCATTCCTCAATTTAAATTGACCATGGAATCTCCCTACCCTAGCAGTTTTTCTCTTACAACTTCATTAATTCTGCAAATGACTGCTATACAGAACATCTTCTTTTTTGACAAAAGTGGTCATGAGGAAAAGGGAAGGAAAGCAGAAGGTGGGCTGAGTGGGAGACGATCTATATATCACTCTGAATTCTGCTGCTAACTGGCTCTGTACCATAAGCTACTTTGCCAATAAATCTGTTTCCTTCTCTAAAACAATCACATCATCTCATAACAACAGCCCATTCAAGCACAAAACTTCTGTGACTGGTAAGAATGTTCATCTACAATTCTCTTGTATGTTTTTAAGTTATCAAGGAATCTGCTTAGTGGCTTCAGATAAGTGTTTACCCCAGACTTTAATGAGTTTAAAAAAAAAAAAAAAAAGAACACATTTGATGACAAAAATAGTAAAGACAAGAAACTGATAAAAATAAATAAACTGAAGATAAATAGTTGTTCTTTGCAGGAACTAAAAGTATGTTGCCAGCCGGGCGTTGGTGGCGCACGCCTTTAATCCCAGCACTTGGGAGGCAGAGGCAGGAGGATCTCTGTGAGATCCCGCTCTTGGGGGAAAAGGGTTAGGAGATTCACAGTTTTAGTAGTATCTAACACTGGCAGCCAAAGAGGCCCATAGATCATGTCTAGAAATAAGAGTGTGGGATTCAGGCAGGAGGAACATAACATGGATTATGCTTCCAGCCCTGTACCCATATCAAAAATAGGAGCAGATGGGTGCACACAGCTTCTCAGCTCCCCTTGAACCCATTCCATTTAAAACTGTCAGCGAATGGGAATTGGAGCTAACCCCTAATGTATCTACACAATCCAAGATGCTATGTCAGAGTTCTGTCTTCAGTTTCACTGAAACTACTTTTGCTTCATGGATGCATTCTACACACACACACACACACACACACACACACACACACACACACACACACACACACACACACACACACACACACACACACACACACACACACACACACACACACACACACACACACACACACACACACACACACACACACTGCATTCTATACTAAAACAAAAACAAAACAAAACAAAACAAAAAAAAAAAAAAACAGGCCAGGCATAGATAGACACCATCTCTGTTCCTGGGGAAACTTCTTCCTGGGTCAAATTCCCATGCAAACTCTTCAGGGTAGGGCAGAGACTTAAGCTAAAGATTCCTACCTTATCATGATACCTGCTCTCTATCTATCCTAGGAAAATCCCTGTTCCTGACACATGCCAGGGTGCTTTTGTGGTTCCAACCTATCCAAATGGTGGCCTTCCTGAATCAACGGAGTGGTTTGATAGGACTGTGTGGCAATGTGGGGACCTCTGCTCCTAAAATTTCAGGAAGGTATTAGGTCAATGCCACTAATTTATGAAGTTCGGGGTTCCCAATGAACAACTTTACATTCAGACTGAGAACTATCCTACCAACAGCTATGAATTAGCTCAAACTTAGGTTTTTGCAATTTTGCTTTTACATGACTAAAAGCACATTGGAACAACATAATTTGTATATGCACACAAACCACTGTGTATATTTGCCTCTTATGAGCATGTGCTAATTATAGCTATAAACTTACCAGGTTAAAGTAAACAATCACAACCTTGGTTTCTCTCTTCAGCCATTTTAATACAAGAATTTTGGATTTAGTATGATACATGATCTGGCTAGCGTTTAAGGTGAGAGGCTGCCTCTGGAGTTATCTCCCATAGCACCCTATACAGTACCTGGAATGGTGCCTAGAGTTTACTAACGCTCAAGAAATGTGTTAATTAACAAATGAGCAACTGATTAAAGAACAGAGTGATCTAGTGGTCAAATCTAACAGGTAATGGAGTAACAGGTCATAAACATTGAAGGATTCATGATACACCAGAAGACCTGCTTGTGCTATACTATACACAGCCAAGTCAAGATACTGCACTAGGTGGGGTTTATTACTTGTGACATAAATAAATTTATAAACTTAGTGAGATGTTTTAGGAAAAGTTAATTTTAGTCTTAAGTGCTTAAAAAAAAAATCTTTGACACAAATCTCTTCTGCTTCACATTCCCTCTGGGCACAGGCAGGGCTGGTGATAGAACAGCCATCTAGGAAGGGCACAGAACTAGGTGCTGGCTCTCCTTCCAACCATGTCATGAAGCAGAACAAGCTTTCTTTTACTTGCAAGGAACGTTTGACAACACCTGGGACGCAGGACTGGGAAACTGCTGAGCCCTAAAAAATGCACCGAGACAGAGTTTGCCAATGTGAAGTCAGAAGACGGGAGACCGAGTCTTACAACACTTGGTGGCTCTGCATTGCCACTGTCCTGAAGCTTAGTGCCCTGACGAGTGTGACACTGTTGAGAATACAAAGCTGAGAGAGCTGATGTGAAATGAGTGTAAGTAATACACACAGGCTGAAAATGTGAAGCACTATGATGGTTATGTCATATCTGAGATACGTAGAAAGTTACAGTCGAACCCAGCAAGCATTCATCTAGAGTCACATGTGCAAGGCACTGTGATAAGTGGCAGAAAACATAAAATTCTGCTGCTAAGTAACTTACTGGTAGAGTTCCAAGTAAAGGGCTAGGGACACACACAGCAAACCAGAGTACCACTGCACCTGAGAGTCTCTTCTTGTAAAAGAGTTCAAGAAGAAAGTTGACAGCATGGATGCTATTACACTATTACTATTCACAGCAGCTCAATGAGGATCTTCATCCAATGTGGTCAGAAAAGTTGTAGAAATTTGGCAACCTTGAGAGGAAAGGTGAAGGGGAGGAAGGAGGGAGAGCTCCACTCCTACTGCTTCTCTTCTGTCACAGCACACATACCCCACCATCACTTCTACAACACCTTTCTCCTCCAAGAAGGGGAAAAGGTTATTCTAAAAGGGTGTAAGACTCATTTTCTCTGCTTATTAAGCCATACTCCAAAGTGAAAGTCACTCAAAAGGGGCTAAGAACTCCTAAGGCAGGAGAAAAATGACACTGAATATACTTTTAATAGCAGGTATTTTAGAATCCTTAAAGTAACTCTATACATATGCATTGCAGTAGACAATCAATGAGGCCAATTTCAAGCCTTGATACCAGTGCACGAACTGCAACTTTTCAAGCCATCCTTGCATGAGCTGTGAGTACACACAGTTTCCAACTCAAGCTGTGTTTTAAAATGCAAAGCAGCCTAGAGCAAGTCCTCTCTCACTTGGTGTTCTGCATGTAAGGCTGGGAGGCTTCAGCTTCATTTTTGGTGCCTCTGCCTACCAGACACAGCTGACAGGACAGAGGCCACAACTGGGAGAATTCACTGTCGAGGTAGAACTCCCCACAGGAGTCACAGCAGTGAAGCCATGTCAATCTACTGAAGATTTCAGATCTTCAGAGATGTCACGGAAAGCCCTAAAAAAAGAAGAAGACAACAGAATGGTTGGTTTTGCTTTGGAAAGGGGCAGAGACAAGAAAAAAAAAAAAAAAAAAGGGAGAAAGTTAAAAAGGAAGGAGGGAGAAGCCCAGAACCAGTTACCATACAGAATAACATTTTTTTCATAATCTTTAAGAGGGAGAAGATATTACAGTCACTATTTTTAGTATTTTCACAAGATTGTTTCAAAATCTACTAGTTAGCCCTTATTCTTTATAAACAAAAGCCAAGTTTAGGTCTGAGTCCATTATCTTTTATCCAAAAGACTTCCACAGACTTACTTGAAACCACATATGGCTATGTGACTGAATTTTGGCTAACAAGATGTTCAGAGAAATGTTGTGCAACTTTGGGCAGTGTCTTGGCTCTTAGAACTTCTAACTAGCTGGAAAATAGATATGATGATATTAAAGAGATTAAGTCTTGCAGATCAGATTAAGTGCTGAGTGGCTAGACTCCTGTTAGGAAGTAGGAACCCTGGAACAGCACAGAACCCAAGCCCTGAAGGGCAGAGTTCCAGGCAGATGTAGGAAGGCATTTTCATCACCTTCCTTATACTATTGCTGCCTTATACTATCAGGCAAGCTACGTGAGAACTGCCAAATGCCAGCTGGTATCTGGACTATAGAAAGGTCTGCTGCACAAAGGTTTCTACCTTAAGACAGTGGTGACCAAAGAGCCCTGGATATGACTGACTGGCCTGAGTCATAATGTCACCCAGAAAAGCTGAGGTGCTTACAGATAGCCAAATGGGCAAGTCAGAGCTTCTGAATGAACATGAGCTCCAGTATCTTAGAAAGCCATAAGTCAAGGCTGGCACAGCATTCTGATGGGGAAAAGCGGGGCTTTAGCATTAGTTTAACACACTAGACTTGGAATGCCCCTCTGGACTTCTTTTAAACAAGAATAATGTTCTGTCTTCCTTACATTGTTTTGAGTTCAGCTGGTGATGGGTTATAGGGTTTTGATTAATAACATTGTTACTAGCTGGGTGGTGGTAGCACAGGCCTTTAATCCCACCACTCAGGAGACAGAGGGAGAGGCAGGCGGTTCTCTTTGAGTTTGAGACCAGCCTGGTCTAGAAGAGCTAGTTCCAGGATAGTCTCCAAAGCCACAGAGAAACCCTGTCTCGAAGCCCCCCACCCCCCCAAAAAAGCATTGTTACTATCATTGAGACAAACTTTCCTGACATAAAATATATATGGACAGTTTACTAGCACCCATCTAGAGAGAACCCATACTACTTCTCTTTAACAGAATCACCAGGGAGGAATACAAAAGATATTTGACACAAAAACACTAGCATTCTTCAAAAAAAAAACAAAAAACACAAAACTGAGAGCTTTGACTGCATGTACGTAGATGCCTCATGTGCATGTCTGGTGCCCAGAAGAGAGCATCCAATTCCCTAGGACTAGGGTTCCAAATGGCTGTGGGTAAGCCTATGGACCAAAAGCAGGGTCCTCTACAACAACAAGTAGTCGTAACTACTAAGCCATCTCTGCAGGCCCCGTGACCATATAAACACAGCATGTTGAATTACTGTTCTTTTTTAGATCATTTTCCTCAAAGTTGTGTAAAGTTGATTTTGTTTTTATAGCAAATCAGCCAATAGTTATCAAAATGTATTCAACATTTTCATTAGTAACAGAACTAAAAGACAACACAGGATTATGTGTACTAAGTTCAGGCAGCACTGTCAACAAACCACACACAGCACAAGGCTTTTTCCTTAGCAGCCTACAAAGCAAATCTAACTTTGAAAGCAATCCCACAATCCTACCTCCTCCTCGACTGCTTTAGTTTTAAGCATTTCCAGTCTACACAAACGGACAAGATTTGATAAAGCACGAACAACCTGAAGCTTAACCTTATACTCCAATGCACAAAGTCCTAAACTACTTCATCTAAGAATAATAGGAGACACTAATAGGTTCAGAACACAACACCTGAAGAGCCAGGCCTGATGGATGCCTTTAATCCCATAACTCAGGAGGTGGAAACAGATGGATCTCGGGTGAGTTCCAGGCCAACTGGGGCTACATATTTATCATGGGATTCGGCACACAGTAAGTCTCAGTAAATGTTGCAAGTGTCACATGTGTTGTGGCTACTTAAACAGCCATTTTAAACTGTCCATTAAAAGAAGGGTACATCAAACACAGAGTGCCAGTACAAGCACCCATTAACAGCTGGGGGTTGGTGGGGCGATTCCAACAAGCAACCACTGGGACTTGGCCACCCCTGAAAGGAAAGAATTCCAAGCCAGTAGTAGAAGGAGCCTAAAACAACCTAAATTCACTCAGCAAAATCCCCTCTAAGCTCAGAAGTAGCTAACTCTGAGAGTGGAGGGTGAAGCTAAGCAATGCATTGATGTTCATCTGCTAAAGACACCAACTCCCACTCCACCGCCCCACCGACTTCCACCACACCACGCAGCTGTCACTTCTTCCCACTTCTTGGAAGAAATTAATTTCTTTTCTCTGGAGACAAGAAGGAGTTTTGGACTAGGAACAACAGGCAGAGATGCAAGTGGGCTTGTATCAGCACAGAGTACAAAGGCCACAGCAGATCTCTGCATCCTTAACTCACCGCCCCGTCCCTGCTCCTGGCTGCAGCAGGGCTTGCTACCTCCAACCAGGAGACCTGAAGATCTGTGAAGAAGCAAACACCTCACAACAGGGAGCAAAAATCATAGCCATCAAGGGCTGCACAGGGCAATGGACTTGTCAGGTAAGTCATTACGACCTCAGTGCCCCAATTTTAACATGAGCCAAACCCCAAAAACCTTCACTATCTGAAAGCATCTGCACTGGGAAAAGTCAAAGCCTTTGTTTTTTCACAATCAGCACAGTAAAAACGTCCACAAGCATGAATGACTGAAGGAAATAACGGGGATTATCTACTGGGCCTCACATCATTTTTCCCAGCAGCCCTACTCATGATAAAACTTCCTACTTCCAGAAGAAGAGAAAGAGGTCTCTTGTCTTTCTATACACTGATTTCTTTTGTTTCATCTTAAAGTAACTGTTGTCAAAATCATTAGAAGACATCCCTCCCTCCCCAAAATAACAGCAAAACATTAACAAAATCTGTTGTTCTTTCTCCAATGCCCTGAAGAAGCTATGCTTTCACTTTGCAGGTACCCAAGCACCTGTGTGGTACTACACAACATACTCACAAAGCTAAAGAGTGGAGTGTGAATTCAGCTGGCCTGGGCTCCACAGTGTGACTGCCTCAAGAAAAGGAGGGAGGGAGGGGCTGGAGAGATGGCTCAGCGGTTAAGAGCACTTACTGCTCTTCCAGAGGTCCTGAGTTCAATTCCTGGCAACCACCTGGTGGCTCACAACCACCTTGAATGAGATCTGGTGCCCTCTGGGATGCGGGCAGAAGACTGTATACATAATAAATAAATAAAATCTTTAGGAAAAAAAAAGAAAAAAGAAAGAAAGAAAAGGAGGAAGGAGAAAAAGGGGAAAAAAGACCTAGTCCTAGTGTCGCCAGCCCCAGTTGATGAGGCCTTTGTAGTCACCATGTCCCTGTGCTCTATTCTTTTTAAGGAAACTGACTTTTCTTAGCCATCATTAAAAGGGTGTGGGGCCACAGATCTTTAACCCCAGAATTTGGAGGCAGAGGTAGGAGGATCTCTGAATTCCAGGCCAGCCAGGGCTACAAAGTGACGTAGGGAGATGTTGTCTCAAAAAAAAAAAAAAGTATTAGCTCCAATGGGCTTCTGAGCAACTGACTTCAACTCAGAAGCCACTATATTCAATTCAAAATATATGACATTTAAAACAAAATGAGCAGCACCATTCTTTAAGTGTAAGTGGACTATCAGAACCAAGAGTACTCAAATACACTAGAATATACAATAACAGGGAAATCAGTGCTTTCCCACTGAAGACAAGCTGGAAAACATAATACAGTATCTAGAAGTTTAATGCCAGCACTCAGAAAGCAGAGGCAGGCAGACAGATCTCTGTGAGTGCCAGCCTGGTCTACAGAGTGAGTTCCAGGACAGCCAAGACTACACTGAGAAACCCTGTCTCTAAAAAAAGAAAAACCAAAATAAAAATTTTTTGATTGTTTTGAAAATGTTGCTAAGCTATATGTCTGCATATTTTACAGAAAAAAATACATTTTGTAAGGTTTTCATTGTTTGGTTCTGGAACAGTCTCACTATGTTGCCTAAGCTGCTGTCAGAGTACTCAAAACTGATAATTAGCCTGCCTCTGCCTTCCAATGTTGGGGTTACAGGTATGAGCCAACACACTTGGCTTACTTTGCAAGTTTT
This sequence comes from Cricetulus griseus, assembly GCF_003668045.3. Classification (NCBI taxonomy): domain Eukaryota; kingdom Metazoa; phylum Chordata; class Mammalia; order Rodentia; family Cricetidae; genus Cricetulus; species Cricetulus griseus. Next base: position 87,012,728 of record NC_048595.1, on the reverse strand, counting down.
TTGGTTTTGGGTTTTTTTTGTTGTTGTTTTTTTGTTTTTTTGTTTTTTCCAGACAGAGTTTCTCTGTGTAGTTTTGGAGCCTGTCCTGGAACTCACTCTGTGGACCAGGCTGGCCTTGAATTCACAGAGATTCACCTGCCTCTGCCTCCCTTGTTCTGGGATAAGAAGCATGTGCCACCACCGTCCATCTGCTTTGCCAAGTTTTTAACATTAAACAGCGGACATTCCACTTTTAGATATACAAGCATGTGAAACACAATTCACAGTCACCAGGATGTAACTAACAGAACCCTGTCTTCTAACAACCATAAAATGACAGTTATCTGATGCCTTTCAATATTGCACTGAAAAATGAGACTGTATATTCACACACAGGTACACCAGACAACAATGAAAAAGAAAGAGTGAAGCTGGGTGGTGCTAGCACATGCCTTTAATGCCAGCACTCAGGAGGAAGAGGCAGGTAGATCTCTGTGAGTTTGATGCCAGCCTTGTATACAGAGTGAGTGCCAGGAAAGGCTACAAAGCTACACAGAAACACCCTGACTGAAAAAACAAACAAGCAAACAAAAGGTAAGTATTCGAATAAAAACACTGTCCACACAAGGTCTGTCTCAAGAGTACACAGTATACTTTAGACCATGTTCAAAACTATTCTGAAAGTGACTACAGCCAGAATATCAATAATCGGAATATCTAATGTCAACAATGCATTAGAAAACGTGAGGACTAATGGAAATATGGTGAATGAATAGTGAGTGCTCAGAGACTTTTACCCTGACAAGTCTAGATGCAGGTAATCACTGAAAACATACAGGGCAGTCTATGTTTACATATGGTTACCATCCAGATGCTGAACTCACCGCTGAGGCTGAGCAGGCCACGGTGTCTGATTTGGTGTGGGTAATGAATTCGTAGGGCTCACTAGCATGGCACTGTAGATATTGGAAGCAACCACAAGTATGCAGAGTAGTATGGGCCCAATTATTGCTCCTTCCAGGCCCAGGTAGTATGCTCCACCAGCCACCGCTAAGCCAGTCAGGTAAGGATGGCCTCCTCTGGAACAAAGAGCACACTGGTTCAGGGACTTCTAATGAGTACCAGCTGTGGAGTAAATCCCAAGTACTTTCTAACACAATGTTGGTTTTCTAATATTTCAGGCTTTATTCCACTACTATCTTTGTTTAGACTACGTCAATGCAGAATCAAGAACATTGTAATAATATTGAGACACAGGATTTTCTTGCGTATGTACCCATGAGTTACAGAACTAGCTGTTATCAGGTAGTTTTTACCCATTCCACATGGCTTCCTGAAGACAATTCCTGCTGGTTGTCTAAGATACCTGCTAAGGTTTACTTCCTCTAAGGATAATATTGAGTACAATTTAGTATGCATTCAGTTAACTATGGCTTCTTTAATAAAACAATAATTACAGTTGTCGAAAATAGTAACAGCAATACTCCTCAGTTTAGACCTTTGGCAACCTTCTAAAAATATGGTTACCACAGGTGTAATAAAAGGCCACATAAGGAAAGCATCTGTCAACAAAGCCCAAGACTTTTATTTCACAGGCGTCACAACTGTCCCGCAGCTTATCATGGCATCACTGGCTTGATGGGATGGAATGAGGCAGATAAAGCAGCACAGTATAGATAAGCCCTGACCTCTGACGTAAAAGGGATGAAGAATGATCATGGTCTGTTTGTTTATATAGTTTTTAAATAACACAAATGAGTGGAACATTTTAAGGAGGGTAAATACTTAAAGACGCAGCAAGGATGTTTGATAATATATTACAGTTAGCAAACCCACACTGGTAAGCCAGCCTTCAGGAAACAAAAACATAATGTTTATAATTTAGTTCTCTTCCTTCTTTCAAAAAGAGATTTATAGCAGTGGCACATATATGGCAGGTAGACTTTCCCTAAACAATATGTTTGAAGAAAATTGTTATCAGAAATTCTTTTAAGTGGGGGAAGGAGGGCTTTTAAATAAAAGTTTAAAAATATAATTTAGGGCTTTTGCTCTCTTTCTGCTCTTTCTGCTCTCTTTCCAGCTCTTCTCTCTGCTCCTGTCTCCCTCTTCTGTCCTCTCTGTGTCTCTATGTCTCTTCACCTATTTTCTCATTCCTTTTCTCTCCCTCCCCTTTCTAATAAAACTTCTCACTCAAGCTCTGTCTGCCTGGTGTGTTTGTCCCCCACCTCAGTCACCCTCACCAGCCAGGGAATCTGCCAGGACCCCCTTCCAACTTTATCCTACACCATTTGGAGCAAAAGAACAACATTTTGATGCACGTAACTCAGCAGGTTTTCCTAGCATTTGCTCCTGCCTGTGGCAGTCTGAGATATGCTGGGACCCTGTAACCTTCCACTCAGTCACTTTTACAACTAAGGATCTCTAGATTCTTCCATCCACCACTGCCAGGTCTGGTAAACCTGTCCCTTTCTCTACCTCTGCCCATATCGAGACTGTGGTCTTTTGCCTTTCTGGCCTGGTCAAAAATCCCAGTACTGGGTGACCACGTGTCTCTCAGGCTCTGGGAGCCCTGGTCCCTGATTTGTGCTCAACGGATCACAAAATCAGCCTGTGCCTTTCCCATCTGATCCTCCCTTAGTCTCTTGGTCACTGGAGATTATAGGCTTTGGATCTTCTCTGCCTCTCTCATGGAAGCTGGGCCCCCATATCAAACCATGTGCCTAAATTCTACCAGTGATCCCTAGTTGTTAGTGTGGCCTCTGCTCTTTTTCACTTGTCTGTCTCCCTCCTCTTCCTGGCATGCTAAAACTCCCCTGCCTGCTACAGGGGCGTCCTGCCACCTCTCACAAGCCTGTCTCAGGGTGGGAATCTCCTTCCACCTGGGAGTGTCCTGTTTCACTAGACCTCTTATGCTCCTGTTCAAAATGTCTCTCACTCTCCTGTTTGTCCTGTCTCTGCTGCCCTTCTATAATGGTTTTGCTCTGTGCAGATGCCAGCGGCTCACAGTGGCCTGACCTGAGGCAGCATCTGCTCGGAACACTGTGACAGTTTTTTAACTTCTGTTGGCTGGGAACATGTTTTTGAAAGCAGTCATCTTGACCACGTGGCCTAGCTGTAGGTCTGCCCACTTTGGGGGTTACTCCTTTCCCTCAGCCTAGGCAGAGGGACAGCCTAGCCAGCTTCTGCTGACAAACCCTGCTGATAGACATAATTCATTTACCTTTTGGCTTTTATTTTTTGTCTCTTAATTTCTTCTTTCACTGCCTCTTTTGTGCATGGCTTGTTTGTGGAATGGTGTGCCTTTCCAGGCCCGGTAGGGGACACATTTCATGCAAAAACCTTGCCTGTTCCATCCGCAGTGGATATCCTTTCTTGTCACTGGCAGTTATTTAGGTCTACTCTGTATCTTTAAATATCCAGTCTGTTTGCTGCAACATGCAAATCAAAGATCACACTCTGCTGCTTACTTTTACCCAGTCCTATTTAATATATCTATGTATATGTACATATAGCTACTGTTTAAAAAAATGCAAGCTAACTCTACATGTAACTTAAATTCAACTATGCTAAGTCTCAAATATTTCTAAATTGTTATGTATATTTAAAGACAAAATTTTATTTTTAAATTGATATGTATTTTTAACTGATGATAAAGTTTAAGGTTATACAGATCTTTTTCAAATTAACAAAGTATTTATACCACTCAGTCCTTCCTGTAAGCTATTTACAGAGGTTAAGCTTCTATTACAAAAGGGGATATTTTTTTTCTACTTCTTTGTTCTTTAGAGGTTTAAATCTAACCTACTAAGTTAAAACCAGTTACAGTCATGCTAGAGGGCTGAGTAAAATATCCCTTCACAGCTTACTTTGAGTTCTGCAGACAGATTCTGCACTAATGTCATTGTAGCCATACTAAATACAGATTTATTAATTATAGGGATAAAGCCTTACTTAGTCACCTATGTGTTTAAGGCAAGTAACTAAAGCCAAATTTTGTCTGCTGAAATATACTAAACAGACAGACAGTCCTCAAATGCTCAGAGATCTAGAGAATATGGCATTTAAAATGTTTTATTAAAAAGTTTTCCTTAAGAGAGACAGGAAAACTGCTTGCCCCACTCCATTTCCTCCAAGAAGACTGGTAGACACTGAAGAAACTCCACCCACAAAAGTGGCAATGCTAGCCACTGAGCAATCCTGCCTTCCACCTCAACTGTGCAAAGGACTCTTCAGACCGTAGACAAGAAGACAGTAGAAACTACTTTCTCCACTTTGCTTGGGTCAACAGTAGGCAAGTCTTTCTAAAGAACCTAATCCACAGGTCTCATGCTATCAGCATAAGGCAGGTGTCCTTAAAGCTTCTGACCTCAACAACTGTGGAGGACCTGGGGGTGGCTTTCCATGCAGCCAACTAGTAAGTCTCTGTTATTCTTTAGTCATTAACTTAGGTAAAATTTTATCCTTCTCAAGAACTCTGATGCTTTTGACGACTGGAAGCTTTGCCAGCTTAAAACAACAGCCAAGGCTCTAACTGTCACAAAACAGATTTCAGGAACAGGTATTTTAGGGTTTATCTATGGGAAAATAGGAAAAAGTGTAAGGTGTATGAAGGTCTGAAAATGTAAGTTACAAAGGTCTGAGGATGGAAAGGTCTAACAAGGTGGATAAATGCAAGTTATGAAGGTCTGAGAATGTAAGGTGTAAATGTCTGAGAATGGAAGGTCTAAGATGGTAATGTAAGGTGTATGGATTAAAGTTATAAAGGTCTGAGGATAAAAAGGCCTACGTGATGACAAAGTGAGTTGAGACATTTAAAAAAATGAAACATGTTCCAGATTGCTCTCTCTCCTTATGTTACTGTTTAAAATCTTAATTACTCAATACAGGGAACTAAACACCACACTATACCACTATATAATCATAACTGCAAGCTCAAAATTAAGGTGCTTTTCATTTGCTAAAGATATCTGTCAGTTTTAAAAGTGTTAATGCTTTTAACCAAATTGTTTCTGATATGAGTATACTGCTAATGTATCTAAAATTTGTTTTTGCAAACTCAAAGAATTCTTGTAAGTTCCAAGGAGCCAAATTGGACCCACCCAAACAGGTCAGATTCACTCCTGATAAATATTATTCAACCTTCCCTGGTCCCGGGACTCCCTTCTCTCATCTTGGGACCCCTTGGGAACCTCTCCCTCATCTTATGATCCTCTTCCCCTCAAGTACCAGCACCTAAGACAAATTTTTTTTCCTAAACTTAACTTTGTACTCTGCTCTGCCAACATCCTGCTAGGTCTAAGTGGCACCAGAGAGTTCCATACAGCCTGAACTGTGATGACAGTTACCCCAGGATGTGGCAGCACCCCAGTGTTCTCAGGTCTCCCCAAAATGATCAACACCCCCCAGGTCAGTAGGAAGTAGTCTTGAGAACTCAACACTCTTATTCCCTAACATGCCACGCCTAACTCCTCACCTTTTTAATAACAAGTAAAGGTAGAAATATAAAGATTCAGGCATTATGCTGGCCTGCCCCTGTCACCTGATAGAATGCACTCAGGCAGTATTCTGGTCAGCCCAGGGTTCCATGAGTACTAGTCTGCAGGTGTAAAGGACCCTTTAAAAGACAACCCCCCCCCTTACTTACAGTCTCTTGCTCTCTTTCTGGCTCTTCTCTCTCTCTACTCCTATCTCCCTCTTCTCTTCTGTCCTCTCTCTGTGTCTCTGTACCTCTTCTCTTTCCTTCTCCCTCCCTCCCCTTTCTAATAAAATGTCTCTCTCTCTCACACACACACACACACAAAATAATTAAAAGAAATATATATATTATGTATATAATTTAGGGATGGAGAGATGGCTCAGCAGTTAAGAGTACTGACTGCTCTCCCAGAGGACCCAGGTTCAAATCCCAGCACCCACATGGCAGCTCACAACTGTTTGTAACTCCAAGATCTCACACCCTCACACAGATATTCACACAGGCAAAAGACCAATGCACACAAAATGAAAATAAATTATTAAAATATATAATATACACCAAACTTTTCATTTCCCAATAACTGATCAAATAAAGCATTTGTTATGAGAAAATCACATATATAAACCTTAAATTACAACTATAATCCTTAATATAAACAATTTACAGCAAAGTTTAAATATATGGAGCACAAGTATACATCATATACTGTTTAAACCTCAATTTTTAAAACATCAGTTGACCACAGTACTGATTCTGTGGTTGGGTGCTTTGAAGCAGGGTCTCACCCTGTTGCCCCAACTGGCCTGCAGCTTGCAATGTAAAATAAATGGCTTTGAAATTTACTTTCCTGCCTATGCCTCTCAAGTGCTGGGCTTATAAGTGCGCACCACTAAGACAGGCTTTGTTTTTGTTGGAGTTTTTTTGTTTGTTTGCTTGGCAGGAGATTTTTATTTCTGTGTATGTGTTGCACGACTGCATGCCAGAAGAGGATCTTGGATTCCCTAGAACTGCAAATACAGACAGTTGTGAGCTGTCCAATGTGGATGCTGGGAATCACTCAGGTCCTTTGGAAAAAGAATACACTTAACCATGAAGACAATTCTCCAGCGTCAGGGTATTTTTCATGCTGAAATAGGATTTTGTTATGTAGCTCAAGTGGGCCTCCAACTGGCAATCCTCATGACTCTGATTCCTGAATTCTGGGGATCACAGACCTGGATGATATTTTTGGCAATTTTACTTTTCCCTCTCAAAGGGGAGGCATATAAATTCCACTATAGGATAGCTTGGGGTTGCCTGGTTCATTCACTCTGGTTCAGTGGGGTTTCTGCACTGTTCTAGACTATTTCTAACTTATTTGAGAGGAAATAAGTCACCATATAACTTAATTCAAGAAAATTTAAAATAGCTGAAGATAGCTGTTTCTAGAATTTGAGGCCCTGTCCCACTGGCCTTTAAGTTTTTTGTTTTGGGGACAAGAATGTCACGTTGTAGCCCTGGATGGCCTTGAACTGGCTATGTAACCCAAGCTGACTTTGAACTCACAGAGATCATCCATCTGCCTCTGCATCCTAAGAGATGGGACTAAATGTGTGCAACATCATCCCTAGTATGTTTTTCAATACCCCATTGCCCATACCACAGGCACTCAACCCCACTAACAGTACACAGAATGAGGCCAGATGTGAGCCTCAACTGAACTACAGAATTTAGGAAGCTGAGGCTAGGGACTGTGAACTGAGAGTTCTAGCTGAGCTACACAGTGAGATCCTTTCTCAAAACAATAATCATCATAATAATGAAGATAATAAATGCATTAACTGTTTTGGGTGGGTTTCGTAGGCTATATTCTAAGTCACAGGTATAAATCCACTTGGTTGGGTCTGAGATTCTAATGAACAATGCGAATCTGGATACATGTGTAAGTGACAACCTGCTTGAAGACTAGATGTAATCTCTATACAGGTATCAAAACCTAGAAAGGTAGATCTTCATCATACCATCAAAGTTAGACTAGTTTTAAGGTGAAGCTGTGTTCCTCATGAACTATACACAGTATCTCAAAAGAGCACAGACGTTAGAGCATGCTGAGATTCACCTTACGTTGGAATCTGTAGACATACAATTGCATAATCATTTTCTCCAAAGGCAAAGCAGCACTGAAATAACTACTAACTCTTTACTATATTTAAAATATTTTAGGTATGCCTGATAATGTTTCTTTCCTAGGCTAAATGCCACGAAAAACAAAACAGAACTATGCATAATTTTATTTTAATTTGAGATTTTATAAACCTTACAAAATAACAATCACAATCCTATCATAGCAACATTATTCTACATCCAAATTTCATTGTCAGGGGATCACAAAACTATCCAACTGAAAAATTCTGCCTGTAGTCCTTTCCCATCTCTCCCCAAACTAAATGCCCTATAAGAACACTTACCCTGATATGTCAGAGTAGATTGCAGTGTCTACGAAGTATGTTGGCAAGAGATGAAAGACCAGGAGCAAGATGGCCTTACATCCTAACCCTTGTGTCAGCCACAGGTCTAGAACGGCAGGTACTGCTGCCCAATATGTCCCCAGAAATGGCACCGCTCCAAGGATTGCTGCCAAAGCTAATACAAGAGTAAAAGAAAAGCAAATCAGAGTCACCGACAAAACAGTACCAAAGCAGGAGAACCCAAGCACTACCTTTCCCTCCCTAAAAACTGCCCATTGCAGTTGGAGACCCATCTTTGGTTCCCAACACCCACATGGCAATCACAGTCACTGTAACTCCAGTTCCAAAGGATCTGACATGCTTTTTTGGTCTCTGCAGTCACTGCACACATGTAATGCAAATACATACACCCATGCATGCAAACATGGTGTCACACACATAAAATAAAAATAATCATCTTAAAAAAGCCACCCAAACAGCTGGGCAATGGTAGCTCATGCCTTTGATCTCAGCACCTGGGAGGTAGAGACAGGAGGATTTCTGTGAGTTCCAGGCTAGCCTGATCTACAAAGTGAGTTTCAGGAAAGCTGGGGTACACTGAGAAACCCTTTCCTGAAAGAAACACACACACACACACACACACACACACACACACACACACACACACACACGAAACAAAAAATCAAAAATCCATCGAACAAGTAAATGAACACAGGCTACAGTTTTAGAGAACTAGTAGAGCCTGTATAACTAGACTTTCTAGTTAAGCAACAGTTCACTATGGGTTTGGGGGGGGGGGTTTGGGGGGGGGGGAGATCAAGATGTTGCCCTGGCTGTCCTGGAACTTCCTCTATAGACCAGGCTGGCCTCGAACTCACAAGAGATCCACCTGCCTCAGCCTCCTCTGCCTCCTGAGTGCTGGGATTAAAGGTGTGCACCACCACTGCCAAGCTAACAGTTCATTATCTTAAAAGTTGTTATAAAATTTTCTAATGTGTCTAGCTTGTGTTCTTTTCTAAATGACTTATTTTTTTTCTCTGCATTGTTGTTGTGTCTATGTGAGGGTGTCAGATCCCCTGAAACAGGACTTAACAGACAGCTGCAAACTGCTATATGGGTACTAGGAATTGAGCCTGGGTCTTCTGGAAGAGCAGTCAGTGCTCTTAAAACCTGAGCCATGTCTCCAGTCCCAGTTTATGTTATTCTTAAGTGTCAAATCTTATTGTCCTGCTGCTAAAATCGAGTCCTATAAATATACCTGTATAACATTTACCAAAATGTCCTGACCCTCAAGTCAAACCTAAATAAATCTCAGGTTGAATTCTTATTTCTTTACTTTGCTACTTAAAAAAAAAAAAAGGTAACTAGATATAACAAAGTCCTGTAAGTAGAGGACTTTACTTCAAGCCTGCACTGTTCCAAAACAGTCCAAGCACTCTCCTCTCTTTGGCTCCTTTCAGACAAAGAGTCTCACAGATGTGGATTCTTCTTCTGGCTCAAGCATTAACCCTTTGAGTGACCTTGAAAAACTACTGTTCATCTATCTATCACCTTTCCTGCCTGCCTCAAGATGATTATACAATAGCTTTGTGTGGTCTCAGAGTCCATGACAATCAGAGGGTGGCTTACTAGACAGCTAAGTGGGAAAAAACATGAATGAACTATGGAAATATGAGGAGGAATGAATGAAAGTAGAAGAGAGACGGCAGAGGTAAATGTGGAAGGCAGGAAGGGATATTTAAGAACAATGACAAAAATAGAAGAAAAAGTGGGAGGGGGGTTCTGAAGCAACAAAGGAAAAGGAACAAGCTTGTCATTTGCCTAAGTGGTGCTTATAGAATGAAGACACTGCTCTTAGAACAGATCACAACAGGCACAGCTGCTTATGTTCACCCAGACACACTCATCCTGCCTCTGGGTTGGAATACCTCATGGGGCAAAGTTATAAGACAGCAAACTGCTCACTGCCTGCCAACCAGTTCAATTAATTTGTTGAATGCCAACTATGTGCCCAGTGTTGTACAAAGTGCTAGGACATTTACTCATTCAAACACTTGCACATGACTTTCTATGCAATATGTATGGTTCCAGATACTGAGGCTAGAGCAGGAGACAAGCACATTGCAGACATGCTGATCTCCATGATGAGATGAGACCTCCAGCCACCAGGCTGGCTATCTTAACTCTAAGGAAGAAGGCAGCTCTAATGTAAGCAGCTCTTGGCTTAACTAGACAGCCAGGGAGTTCTGTATATAGTTGTTACCTGATGGTATGAAGACAATATTGATGCCAAATATAGTGTGGGTCAGCCAGGTGTACAATCCATAGAAGCCAGCCATTTTGAGGGAAGCATCAAATACCCCTCTAGAAGACCCAAAGAGAAAAGGAAAGGTAAGTAATCCCGGGATCATATTACGGTTCAGAAAAGTCATCACCTCTGGGTTTCTGGCAACAAATTCCAAATCTGGCAACAGCCCATCTCTGAGAATGCTATTTACTTTATTACAACACTGGAACCCGAGTTTCTAAGCTGCTCTTTACATATCTCTCTGACGAGTAGATAGGTAAACAACACATCCTCAAATAGTTTATTCACTGGAATAACTCACCACCTTTCCACTCCTGGAGGCAGGAGCAGTGTCAAATTCAAATTCAGGGCCTCATGCATGCTAAACAAGCACTCAACTGAGCTACAAACCCAGAACAACTTTTTTTTTTGCTTTGCTTTTTGAGACAGGGTTTCTCTGTGTAGGCCTAATTATCCTGGAACTCACTCTGTAGACCAGGCTGGCCTTGAACTAAGAGATCTGCCTGCCCCTGTCTCCTGAGTGCTGATATTGAAGGCTGCCAGGCCAACTTTCCACTTCTAAAGCATATATTATCTGGGTAACAATTATATTTCATAAGTATAAATAGCATGTGTCTAAAGACAGAATTTAGTCCTAAGAAATCCAAGCTTCATCCAGTCCACATTCAGAAAAAACAAGTGAGGTTGGGAGTATAGCTCAGTGGTAGAGCAATGTTTGCACACTCCACACCAGGTCCTGGTTTCAAGGCCCAGAACAGAAGGGAAAGAAGGGTAAGATGGAGTGCAGAAGGGCAATGGGGGGAGAGAGAAGGGAAAGTAACAGAAGGAGAAAGGGAAGGGCCAGAGAGGAGTGAGGAATAGTCTACCTTAAACTCTGACAATTTTCCTTTTGACAGCATTTTCACACATTTCTCTATGCAACCAAGATTACACAGTAACTTCTGGTATTAAATAATGTAAGTCATCTGGGAGATGCACTGTTACTAACTACAGGGTAAAACCAGGCAGGAAAATACATGGAGTGAAAATAGGCATAGATCCTGTTGTTAAATCTTCATATGGTGCATGAGGGTGCTTCATTTCTGCTTTTCCGTTGGAAGAGAATAAGGCAGCCCTGTGTGGAAAAGGCAGCAGCCTCAAGTAACCTCAGGTACCACAGAACCACAGAGCCCTGGGCTCTGTAGGGACGGACATTCACAAGACGGTAAAGCCGTCACTGAAAAAGAGGATGGTGACAGCAAAGGTGACACTGCACACAGAAGAAAGTGAAGGCTTTCTACAAAGACTCCAGGAGGGAGGTTCCCAGAGTAAAGGCTAGATCAGCAGTCTGGTGACTCTGTCATCTACTAAGGCTCTGAGACATGGTGTTAAGAATAGTTCCCCATCTGTAAAACCATTGCTACCTTTACTAATGGTGTCATTCAAAAATGTGGCATGTGACTCACAGCAAAGACCCAGATTTAAATTTATCAAAAAGACAGAAGGAGAGGAGTCACCCCATAGGAAACAAAGAAACTGAAGTGTCCAAGAAAAAAAAATGAAAGGGAAAGAACTGAAACATGGTTAAGGAGAGAAGAAAGAAAGGGAGAGTATCTGGCCTGGAAAGGTGAGTTCAAAGAACAATGCAAACATCTGGGAGGAGGTAGAAATAAGAGACAAGGGTTAGCAGGCATAAAGTGCAGCACTCCAACTACAGGAAGGGAAAGGACACCCTCAAGGGGGCAAGCATGGAGAGGAAGAGGAAACAGGCTGTGTTCTCAAAAGACCTGAGGACAATGATACATCAGCCAAAGAGGGCATGGAATCATTTTTGTGGTAGCAAATCACCAGGGTGCCAGCATTATCAGAGACCACAAGACAAGGAGTTGGGCAGGCCAAATAACCACATCAGCTACTGCTGTGAGGGGAAGCGGGGCTTGATTAGAATTAGAGAAGGGCCAGTGTGAACAGGTGTACATGTGGCCTTACAAGTTTTCACAGTAAAACTAAGTTGGCACCAAGTATGCAGTAAAGTATCTCAACTGAGGCCCCAACACCAGCTCAACCTGAAACAGACCACTTGTGGACGAGCACAGCCTCTTTCCTCCCACCTGAACGGGGGTTGTATGGAACAGTCATTACAGCAACTTTTAGCTCATCTGTGGGCCCTAAGCACTTGCACTACACATTGTTCACAGTTACCAAGCATATTCTACAGCCTACTGAGGGACAAAATAATCTGCTGCCTGAACTGGTTTGCTCAGGACCTGGCATGTATGAATTAACAGGCAGCAGAGCAGCACACTCTAGGAACTTACTAGGAGAGAGAACATTTTAATGCCCTCAGATCTTTCTTGCACCATCCAAAAAGACCAAGCCCTGCCCCTATCTTCATTTTAGGACTTCTGGCCTCCCAAGATAAAAAATTTGTGTTTTTAAAATACTGAGTTCATAACAATTTGGTATACTACCAACACAAAGCAAATACAACTTTTTATTTAAACTGTAAAGTAAAGGTTAAATGAACATGAACCTGTAATGCTAAACTTATCCTCACTCATCTCCCAAATTCAGAAGCTGGGAAGTGGGCATACAGCTCAGGGGTAAAACACTCATCAAGCACATGAGGCCCCAGGTTCAAACATTAGCATTTAAAAATAATCACAATGCATTTACAATTAAACCATCACGAGTACCCATCAATGACCAGATACCACAGCCCAGAAAAACAAAATCTGAAGTACAGCCTAGAGCTGCACACAGACATGTACTATCTGATATAGCATATTTCATGAACACGAGGGGATATAGCTCAACAGTAAAGCTTGTGAAGAATATGTATAAGGCACATACATGTACACCCCCCCCTCACACACACACTCACTCACACATACACTCAAAGACTGATAATAATTTGTTATCCTAATCAAAGAAAAGCTTATCTGGCACTAACTAATGAACTGCACACAATTGTGCACAATACAGTTAAATGGGCTAGTTGATTCCATACTGTAACAACAAAGTTTATAATGAAAAATCATTTCTTTCCCTTATTGGTGCAAATTAATCCATGTCTTCTTTGGATAGCCAAATGCAGTGTGCACGTTTACATTGTTATCAAGGAAAACCAGTATGATACACATCATCCAATCTCTTTCAAACCATCAGACTCAGACTTGTGGCAGTTCTTAACCACAACTGTGTAACTTCTGTGCTCTGTGATGTCAAAGTGTCAACAGGCATTCCCTTCTACACTGCTCACCATTACCAAACACCCTCCAAAAAGGTTGAAACAAAGTCTGCATCATGGCCACCACCCTAATGATCATGTGCTACCCAGTTTCCCTTCAGTCTTAAGCACTTCCTCTCCCCCTCCCCCCACCACCCCGCCCATTTTAGGGAAAGGGTTGTTGCTTGTGCTCAACCTTCTAGGACTGTTTTATCCCTGGTGATTTTTTTAAGCATTCTGGGAACTCTTTCATTAACTGTGTCTCCAGGCATTCCTAGCACTCAGCAGTCGACAAGAATCGAATCCAACACCAGTGTTGGTGACACACGCCTTTAATTCCAGTACTCAGGAGGCAGAGGCAGGTGGATCTCTGTGAGTTCAAGACCAGCCTGGTCTACAAGAGCTAGTTCTAGGACAGCCTCCAAAGACACAGAAAAACCCTGTCTTGAAAAACCAAAAGAAAAACAAACAAACAAACAAAGAATCAAATCCAGGACATGCTAGACGCGTTTCTCCCCTCTTCTGACAGTTCAGCTACCAACGAAGAAGAAACTGACAGCAGCCATTGAGGTGTCTTTTCTAACAAGACCACTTCCCTCTTCATACTTTTCATCATTAAACACAGACACCATAGCTACAAACCTCACTTCCCAAAGGCAGGACATAGTACTCCAGTCCAGCTATGCTCCATGTACACAAACATAGCTGTGGAAGAGAAGCTCCAAAAATTGTGCACAGCCAGCCTTCCTTTCCTCTGCCCCTTTGCTTTTCCCTAATAAGGCTAAGAATATTTGTACTGAGTCACAATAAAGATGTGTGTCTCCTGCCTCATTCACACACTCTGTCTCAGCTGTGAGCCCTCTCCCATTCCTAACCAATGGGAAGTCATCATTTTTCTAAAGTGAAGCAGAAAAAGACAATACAACTCTGATTAGTCAACCTGCTATTGAAATGAAACCTGAAGCAAATTGTAGACAGAGAAAGACAAACCACAGCTCAGAAGTGCTATGTACTTGGAGCAACACACACCACAGACAAGTAGCAAGCACACATCTAAGAAAGAAAACAGAAAATGAGTCAAGTCCAAAATCCCTCCCCACCTACTCCACATGTCTTGTACATTACTTCCACCCTTTGGCTCTAAAAATCAAACAGAAAGAAGAGCAAACTATAATTCTTCAGGAAGCATCCACTTTGGATGCTCCACCTTAGCTACCATCCTCCCATGGGAACTCTACCCTCAATGTAATACAGTGTGCCTCAAATAGAGAATAAACCAGTGGAGGGCAATAAGCAGCAAGAAACAGAGTGTAACATTCTGACTGAGGATGGCACCAGGGCCCTCGATCACTGGTGTATCACCATTTCTTCCAATTCATATACTGTGAAGCAGAAATTTTAGTTTTAACAAATTGAAGGTCCGAGTCAATCCTAAATGTAGCCAGTCTATTGATCCATTTTTCAACAACTCAGATAATCATCAATGTATTTCTAAAAAAATATTTTAATTAGAACATACAATTATATTTAAGAGGCAGTGCTATTGTACAATTAATAGACTACAGGTTAAACATATAAAGAGGTAAGAGGGAAATTCAAAACTTCCTGTCTTGCTTTATTGCATTATCTACTTTAAGACAATAGTCTGACAGTCTGCAAGCAAATGCAGGGTATCTCCTAGTATGCACCTGTACACCTAACCTCTATTACATCACCACCCTACTTCCCCGTCTCCAGCTTCACTTGCCTCAGAGACTGGCTCCACAGTCAATGCACACAAATCTAGCAACAACAGATTTCCAGTGTGAGAGTCAAGGTCATGGCTGTGAACTTGGCCCCAGAGGCTGCGGAGCAGTCCTGGGAAGCAGAGCTGCACAAGGAACAGCTGAGAGTCACAGCTGAGAGTCACAGACAGAAGTGTCCAACTCTGGACACCATCTGAAGACTCTGGCAGTAGTAACATACATTCATTCAGAACTTTTATATAACTAATATTACAATATACATTTTGTATCCTTACTGGTTATGAATGATTAATGCTTAAGCTTTTTAAAAGGTTTCAACTAAATAAATAATAGTAGACATCTGTACCAAAAATTTTTATTTTAAGCTGAACAAAACACATGCAGCAAGTATCACAATGAGAAACCACATACAAGAAAGGCTATTTTCCTTTGAACCTAATAAACATTTAAATATATAACACTAACCTTTAATCACTCAGTTAAGAGGCATTATTTGTTCCAGATAATTTAATTTCCCCAAATATGAATAAGAAATTCTGTCTCTTTATATCAGTGCTATGACATCTCAAATAAAAATATTCCACCCTTTTTTTTTTTTGAGATTTTCTTTGGTCTTGCTATGTAGCTCAAACTAATCTCAAAACTAATCTTAAACTCACTATGTAGTTCAAACCAGGATAGAACTTATAACAATTCCCCTGCCTCAGCCTCCCAAATGATAGGATTACAGGCACATGCCACCACATCCAGCTTAAAAACACTTCTGAAAAAAAATAACTGTAGCTGGAGGGCAGTAGCACAAGCCTTTAATCCCAGCACTCAGAGACAAGCAGATCTCTGTGAATTCAAGGACAGCCTGGTCTACAGAGCAAGTTTCAGAACAGCCAGGGTTTCACAGAGAAACTCTGTCTCAAAAAAGCCCCCCCCAAAAATAAACAAATATATAAAATGACTTTATATTCATTGTTGCACATTTTACTCTAAACATGTATTATTTACAACTTTAAATCTATGAGAATTTTGTTCAGTTGGCAATTCATTAAAATTTGAAACTGGAAGCATCAATTTACTTAAGGAATAACACTAACTAAAAAAAGAACACTTTCACTTTCAGAATTGGGGGAAGAGGTAGAAGATGTCCATTCTCTGAATCAAATCTCACATTTAATTCATCACCAGGAGTTCCACCCTCCAGCACGGAAAAGCTGTAATCCCAGCAAGCAAGAGCCATACCCGTGCATGCACTCACGTGAAAATATCACACACACTAAATTGCACTGAGGCCGTGACAACATGCAACTTAGTAATGTGCAATATCTCCACCAGAGCAAGCAAAATGGGAGCATCGGGGAGAAGGGTGTGATGTGTGCATTCAGGAGACAGCATGCTGCTAAAGGGAGGAAAATGGTTGGGGATCCAGGATGCATGCCACAAACTCAAAAACCCGCGATGAAATGAAAACTCAATGAGAAGTGACTCAAGTTGAAGGAACATGGATTTAGAATTAAAATGATAAAGATCCAAATGTCAAGGCCACGGTGATCACAAATGAACCACACAGTTCAGAGGGCAAAGTTCCCGGGATACACTTCTGCCTATCATGCAATGAGCCACTAATCTCATTCCACTTGTAATTCATTAAAGTATCATATAAAATTAATTTAATGATTTTTCACTTGACCATACACTGATGACTATTTATAAAATTGGTGTCACTGTGCATTTACTACACTGCAATTTTCTTAATCATTTACCTATTCTTCTTTTTAATCTTTACCCACAAAGAATTATATACCCACTTGAATAATCCTTCAGAATAAAAATTCTTACTTGGGCTCTTAGAAATGGCTCACTGACATTTTCCCTCCTAAAGACACCTGACAGGAGTCCATGCAGAGCCTGAACCTGTTGAGTCTTTGTTATAAGCTTGTAAAGAAACAGCACATAGGAGCCTGCAAAAGCCCACTTAGTTACAGCTGAAAATGGGCTGCCCAAGATTTAAGCCCACCTTTCAGACCTGAGACACAACAGTGCTGACACTAATTCCTCCCCCCCCCCCTCACTAAATGATGAAACCCAACATGCTACTCAGGAATCAGAGATAGAGAGGGGAGGATATCAAGCTCAAAGCCAGCCTGAGTGACAAAGCAATAGCCAGTTTCAAAAAGACAAGAGAGAGACAGGGGTATGGAGAGTGCGGAAGTATCCTGTATAAAATTAAGCAACTCAGTGTCAGTCAGAAAGTTGCTTTCTCTGAGAAAGCCACATAAGAACATTCCAGAATTGTAAGTGGAGGAAGGCAAAGCTTCTGTGGGAACAAGGGTGCCAATGGAGGCTCCTGAAGAAAGCTAGAGCACTGCTGGTCTTTAAAAGCTCTTCCTGGGCAATGCACCTGTCTCCCATACAGTTTGGCCTCAGTCATACTAACGAAAGGACTGGCGCCAGCCTTTGAAAGGGCTATTTCAATGGCTTATGCTACTGGGGAGAGAGAAGGGTTATTTTGGGTTTTTTGTTTGTTTTCCTTTTGGTAGAAGAATATTTGCAAAAGTATTTTTTAAGCAGATAAACAAAAGATAGCCTATTGCTGAAATTTTCATCATTTTATTCATCCAATAAGGATGCCAGAGGCACACAGACTCGGAAGCGTTGTTAAAACTATTTCTCTAACAACCACTTTGAAAGTTGCAGTGTTAGGTAATACACTCCCAACATGGAATCTCTATATGATGTCTGCACGGACACTCAAAGGTCCCAGACAGGTAATAAGAGCAATTTTTCAAAATGCCAAATGACATGTAGCTCTGTGGATCAATATAGTGCACTAGACTTCTAGTGATGAAAAAAAAAAAAAAAAAAAAAAAAAAAAAAGCCAAACTACACCAATTCAATCAAAGAGGGAATATTGAAGAAGACCTTCCCCAAGCTTCGCAAGCAGGAATAAAGGAAAGCTGGTGGCATCTCCAGGCATGATATACTTTAGGAGTCAACAAACTTTTCTGCAATATAACTGAGGGCTTCCAAAGATCACTAGCTGTTCTCACTAGCTGTTCCATGAGTACAGTGGAAAGGTAGCTAGGAGAACTCAGACAGGACTTCCAGGTCAGTTCACGGTACCTGTGGATGACTAGTTCCAAAGAATGACACCTTTTGGAACTATGTAGAAACAGAAATGTCGAAGATTCTACTATGTAACTGAGTTTAAGACCACTTAGCTAACGACTTGGTGTCACTGAACATTTACGGAATAAACTGCATTTTTCATAATGTTTGTCTACTCCTTAGTAGAAAGAAGGGTCTGATGGGTGGCACAACTATTTACACTTCAAGTAGTTAGGTATCCACAAAAATAAGACTATATTGTCCTCCTACTAAGCAATGAGACATAGGGCAAGGAAAGTGGCTAAAGAGGCCTAGGCCGAAAATGGCAAAACCTTACCAAAAATAGAGGGAAAAAGAAGCACCAAGGAGCCCAAGGGGTGATAAATGGAAGAATCTATTAGAAACTGAGCCTGCAATACATGAATTCTAAAGGCAGGCTTCATGGACGTTTTTGGCCAGATACAATGCAGAGACTTAGAGATAACTAAACACTGCATTTCTAATAGCCATCTTATCCCTGAAGAGGGCACAGCTTGGAACAAAGAGAAGAGGCAGGAAAGTCATCTACCCACAGCCTAGATCCAAGCTAGAACTCCTGAGAAAAGGGTCCTAAGGATGTGAAGACTGTGTGCAGAAGATGGGGGTTCTGCCAAGGAGGTGAAGACTGTGTGATGGAAGATAGGGGTGCTCCTGATCAAGTGACATGATGATGGCATCCGGACTAAGAGCCTGTTGATGAAAAGCCCATCTTTAGACAGACATATGTCTTTGTAAACCACAGGCAGCAGAGTGGAGTGGCAAACTCCTTGGAACTTTTCCTCAAAGCACATGCACAGTTTCTAGGACTTTCTTAAAGTGAGACATGGGTCTTGAAAACATCAACATCCTTCACTAGTTCAACACTGACCATTTCTGTAAAGTACAAGGAAAGTAACTGGGATGTCACAGAAAGCTTACAAAGGAGCAAAAACAGCATAAGCCTTGTCCCTACCTGATAGCTTCTTCCACAGACTGGCCAATAATATTAGAAGAAGGACCTGGCTGAGACAGTGGTGTCAGGCTTATCACCCACTTCACTGGCTTGTAGTACTCATCACTGGAACTTAACAGATAAAACAGTGTGGTCAGGAAAATTATCTGCAAAACAAAGGACAGTATCTCTTAAAAGATCACATTTGGAAACGTATAGAAGACACACATGCACAAATACAGAGCCCAGAAACACACTGCAATGCACAAGGAAATACAGTGTGTGCTATCAAGATGTACATACCAGGGAAAGCACGAAATTGAGAAGGGCAGTGCCACTGTAGAAGAGGATGGTCAGCAATGTGGTAACAGTGGTAAACAGCAAGCTCACATTCCGGCTCATAACAATCCACAGGGACTCCAAAATCTGAGGGAGAAGGACAGCTGGGGTCAAAACTAATCCTCACGAAGGAAGTAGCTACAGCCATCTAGTGTGCTTTTAGTGCACTGTCTTGTTAGCAATAAATGAAAAGGTAAAAAAACTGTGCTTACCTTAAAGGTTAAAAAAAAAAGCAACCAGAAACATCTATATTCAATAGTAAAGAAAATGGCTAAGTAGTTACAGTGAATCCACTCCAAACAACACTAGGCAACTATCAGAGATATTTTATTATATTTTATTGTATTATGCTGGTTTTTGTTTGTTTGTTTTGCTTTGGTTTTCCAAGACAGGGTTTCTCTGTATAACAGCCCAGGCTGTCCTGGAACTTGCTTTGTACATCAACCTGGCCTTGAACTCACAGACATCCACCTGCCTCTGCCTCCTGAGTGCTGGGATTAAAGGTGTACACCACCATACCCAACTTCTCTTATGCTGTTTTTAAAACACAGAATTTTTATATATTCCACAACCCTTAACTGTAAAAGACAGAACATATATGTATGTCTACAGAATAATATGTGACTATACTCTCTATTTTGGAGGGTTGTAAGTGCAGGTCACTCATTATATTAGTGTTGGTCCTCTACCCTTACCATCTCCAACTCAGATTCAACTATAAATATAATGTATTATTCAAAAGCATCAATGACAGAGCCTTTCCTGGGACCGACTGACACTACTCAGTTCATCTATTACTTATAAACTCATGAGAACTAGTTATTAAGATAGTTGTGCGTATGTTAGATGCAACATATGATTCAAGAAAGATGTCTTTGTCTCATCACACCTCCATATTTTCATTTCTTGTCCCTTGTCAACTAAAACCCCTTACAATGGCTGTTCTATTCTTCCCAAGTAGGTTCTTCCTCCTGATAAAAAAAACATGGGAGCAAAAATCCAGCTGTGAGGGAAGCAACGTGAAGGGCTTTATCTCAACTTCACAGACATATGAACTCAATCACAGAGGTCTGCTGTATGTAGCTGGGACGGTAACCCTGACATCTGCATTCCACTTTGGTGCCTTTTTAAGACAGCAGCTCTGGTCCTGTCACATGCTCAAGTTACGACATGCAGTCTATGTGAGGCCTGTCCATTCCTTTCCCACCTCAAACACACCAATTATAAAGGACATTCTGTTGCACTCAGAATGTCATGCAAGCCTCAGTTCAGTCTTCCTAAGAGAATTCAACAGACAAGCTTCATTTACAAAAACTCCTTACAAAAAAACTTTGAAAATACTTCGTTATGCCTACAAAAATATGCATGATTAACTGTTTGACCTTGTGGGATAAAGAATGAATGAACAAAGCCACTGATTCTAAGAGACAATGCCTGCATTTGTGATTTGGCAAGCATCCTTCTGGGGGCCTCAGTCACTCTGGAATTTTTAATAAAAAAATTTACATAGTTTCTGAGTCACAGAAATAGAAAACACCCTCCTGTAATTCTTAAGAAATTAAATGAATACAGCAATTGTAGACTGATAGTCTCCAACAACAGCCCAGTAACCATTTTTACATGAAAGAGATCAACTAGAGAGGACAGTTCTGGAATGTTAACCCAATCATCAAAGAAGAACTTTAGTTTAATCACTAGACTTGGAAAGGATGGTATCAGCATAGGCAGGATCAGGAAGAAGCCCACAAAACTCAGAAAAATGCAACTAATTCAAAGAAGCAAAAATGCATCCCAACTCTAAAATACCAAACATGACCCACGCCTGGCATTAATTTAATCCACAGAGGCAACATAACCAAAAGGATGCCTAAAACTGAGTCCCTGGCCATGAGGCCAGAGGAGACTCACAATCAGTTAAGCAACCTGGTCACAGCAGGCAGTTAGAATGAACAAGGTCCTCAGCATCCTCCTGCTTTACCCTCCCCTCCTCAAGTCTACTGACATACAATCATCCCTGGCTCTCTTTTGGCTTCTTGGGTACTTCGGAGCTCACCTGCTATGGAATCCAAGAAGCACAAAGCAGCAGCTTAAAAAAGTAGAAAAATACAATACTGCAGGGATGCAAGGGTTAAAATAAGAAAGTATCTCTGCGGTGGTTTGAAAGAAAATGGTCCCCATAGGGAGTGGGACTATTAGGAGGTGTGGCTTTGTTAAAGTGGGTGTGGCCTTGTTGAAGGAAGTGTGACACTGTGGAGATAGGCTTTGAGGTCTCCTCTTTTCAAGCTACATTCAGTGATATACACTTCACTTCCTGTTCCCTGAGGATCAAGATGTAGAACTCACAGGTACTTCTCCAGCACCATGTCTGTTTGCATGCTTCCATGTCCCACCATGATGATAATGGACTAAACCTCTGAAATTGTAAGCCAGCCCCAAATTAATTAAATTTTATTAATTTAAAAAATTAAATGTTTTCCTTTATAAGAATTGCTGTGGTCATGGTGTCTCTTCACAGCAATAGAAATTCTAAGACAAACTCTTTCCTGCAAAGATGGGAGTTATCTCCCTGTCAGTCTAGGAGCCCAGAGACATGGGTTACATGAGTTCCACTGACCTTTTCTGGTTCATCTCCCTGATCTACACTTCCAGGAAAGGAATTGCACCAGGAGGTCTCAATATACTGTTTCAGCTCTACCACTGTTCTTTTAACCACAAAAATAAAAAGGCAAGCTGTAATACGCCTCTTTTCATTAGTTTAGTTGACAATCTAACACCAGGCTATAACCTAAAGTAGTGATAAAGAATTAAAATCTAGTGAGGGGACCTGGAGAAATGGCTCAGCAATTAAGACCACTGGCTTCGAGCAGAGCAATGGTGGTGCACACCTTTATTGTCACCATTCGGGAGGCAGAAGTAGGCAGATCTCTGTGAGTTCTAGGCCAGCCTGGCGAGTTCCAGGACAGCCAGAGATCTTACACAGAGAAACTCTGTCTCAAAAACAACAACAACAACAACAACAAAAGAAAACTGACTACTCTTATAGAGAACCCAGGTTCGGGTCACAGCACCCACATGGTGGCTCATAACCATCTGTAACTCCAGTTCCAAAGGACCTGATGCCCTCTCCTGACTTCCACAGGCACCACATACATGCTTGCAGGGAAAACACTCATACATATACAATAAAAATAAATAAGCCTTTAAAATTACATTCATTCAGAAAGACTGAGCATCCAAATTGAAAAAGATAAAATATACTAAAGTATCCAATAAGGGTGAAAACAATAAACTAGGAGGAATCTGAATGTAGGGGAAGCTCCATGTGTTCTGAAATACCCTAGGGGGAATCTGAGGAACTTGCCAAAAAAAAAAAAAAAATCAGAAAAGAAACGAAAACTGGGTGTATAGAGCAAACCTTTGATCCTAGCACTCAGGAGACATAAGAGGGCAGATCTCTTTCAGTGTGAAGCCAGCCAGGGCTACAAAAGAGACCATGCCTCAAAAAAACAAATAAAGCAAAGGATGAAACACAGACAGAAAAGTGTGAAATGAGATCCAGAGATTCCCTGAGGACCAAACATGTTCTAAAAGATCACACATGCTATACAAGAACCTGGTCCCTGAAGCAAAGAAAAGGAAAACTGAATATAAATGTTAACTGCTTACTATCACTGAGTCTGTTACTAAAACAAGAGCAGTTTCATCAGCTTCTTAGGAACTTGAGGAGTAAATTAGAAAATATTTATAAAGCATCTAGCACAGTACTTGTCATAAACTAGGGATGAGGAGATGGCTTGGTGAATAGAGTGCGTAGACCAGCTTAGATCCCCGGAACCCAAGTAAAAGCTGAGAGAAGAGATGGACTCCATGAGGAAACAGTAAGCTCAGAGGAAAGGCATAGCTGTGAGTGAGTGGGGGAAAAAAAAACATGCAACAGACTTGCTACCAGGTAGACACTTCCTCAAAAATACAGTGACACCTTAAGGAACAACTCTGAGAGCTTTCACTGGATACAAAATCTGAATTCCCCCTTTAAAAAAAAAAATCTCATTTTTTAAAGAAATTTTAATAGGCTGTTTCAAAAAGTTCTTTAGTTCTGAAGAGAGAGGCAGTGATCTCTCAAGAATGTGATTTATAATATTGTTCAATAAACTTTCAGTATTCTGAAGGTATGCAGATATGAACAAACTAGTATCCTGAATAACAAATGTGTATTACCAAAGCATACAAGGGTAAAATAAACATCTTTAACCAAAACTGGCCAATGGACTTTAATAAACCAGCATATATAAAGCTTAATAACAGTGTCACACCTCACACCGCACAGACCTTTTAAAACTAGCACATGCTGAGTTCTGGACAGTTCCAAAGACTTCCCACAGTTACAAACTGGGAAAGCTTCTTTTTCTCAACTATCCATACAAGACCCTCCAAAGGATGGGGAATAGGGTGCTCAGTTCACGGTCTCACTGGTGAGCTTCCCTCTCTGTGTGAGAATGGATGTTCTTCCCATGCATTGGCCAAATTTAACAGAACCCAATAGACTGACTGTAGAGCAAAGGTGAAACCCAGACATCCAATTGGTTTGTGCAAATTAGGAGGCCTTACTTAACTCTCCTATAGTTTTCTATAGAGATAACTTCCCAATATTTCTTCATCTTAGAAAACAGTATTGTGTATGTGTGCACTTAGGTGTGTGAACACGTGCGTTTGTGTATGCATGAAAATGGAGGCCAGAGGTGAACATCAGGTGTCCTCCTTAATTACTCTCTACTTCCTTATTTTGAGGCACCTGTAAAACTGCACCTGCAGTACACTGACTCACATAGACTGCTTGTCCAGCACAACCCCAGATCTGCCTGTCCTGGCATTCCACCCACCCCCACCCAGTACTGAGGGTAAAGAAGTGTGCTTCCACCTCCGACTTTTACATGAGTGTGGAGGATCTGAATTCGGGTCCTCATGCTTGTGCAGCACTTTTTCAACTAAGCCATTTCCTCAGCCCCAGAAAGTAGTATTTTTTAACACACTAAAGTATATTCTTTGCATTATAATGAAAAATTATTTAATGAATAGATAAATATGCACTTTGAAGTCCAGTACTAAAATCTTTGAGAACCACTGGGCTAGTAGAGGTACAGGGAAGGGGCTATCAAAACAGAATAGTTGAGTACACTGTCAAGTGCCCATAATATGAAGAACCTCGGAGAATAGAGCGGGAGGTTTGCTTGAAGCCATAAGCACAGGGACAGCCTGGGAAACGTAGTTAAGTCCCCACTCCTTAATTAAATAAATTATTAATTAAAACATAAAAAAAAGAAAGACGTCATTTTTCAGATTTCATTCCAGATTGAGAAGCACCTCAGCTGAGTGAGAGGAAAGGAAGCATGTGAGTGCAGGGAGGTGGCTGAGGGAGCTGTGAGGAACCCCAAGAGTCAGAAAGCACTGAAGGGTTTGGAAGAAAAGTCACATCTTTACCTTCATCTTCCATATTTGGAAGCCAAAAGATAATATCTAAAATGGCAAAACACAAGAAAGAGCAATGTAAACATCACTTAAGCAAGAAGGCTGCCCTGCAGCAGACAGCTAGTCCTGAGCCCAATGTGTGGAAACACAGGATGCCCTGCTTTCAGCTCTGATCGTGGATTGCTTTACTAAGCTCAAATTCCTTAAAACTTAGTACTGTGAGCCTCAATTCATTTTAATTTGATGAAAGTCACACATATATTCATTCACAAGAAAAATCTCTGTGAAAAGTCACATGTTAAGACACTTGACAAAAATCATCTCTGGGAAATGAAGGGAGGTAATTAACATTCAGCAGGGGTGTAAGGGTACAAGGGAGACAGAGTATAGTAGGTGTCGTGTTAGGAGCCTTTACAGTCTGTGGTGGTCTGAAAAGAAATGGCCCCTGTATGCTCATGTGTTTGAATGCTTGGCCTCTAGAGAGTGGCAATATTAGGAAGTGTGGCTTTGTTGGAGTAGGTGTGGCCTTGCTGAAAGAAGCCTGTCACTGTGGAAATGGACTTTGAGGTCTTAAATGCTCAAGTTACACCCAGTACTTCTGCTGCCTATGTATCAAGATGTAGAACTCTCAACTTCTCCAGTACTCAACTTCTGCCTGCACACTGCCTTGCTTCCCATCATGATGATAATGGACTAAAGCTCTGAACTGTAAGCCAGCCATATTAAATGTTTTCCTTTATAATAATTGCTGTAGTCATTGTGTCTCTTCATAGTAATAGAAACCCTAAGACACAGTCAGCCTTCTAACGTAACTGGAGCCCTATTTCAAGATGTTAGGGGCTTTGCCAACCAGAAAAAAATGGGTCTATCTCTAATGGTCCAGCTGAGGACATTCTGGTGACCCTGAGGGACGAAGACACCCAGATCTAAGACTTAGAGTCCACAGGTTTGTTCATGTGCTGCAGGATTCAATCCAGCATCTCTCAGGTGTTCTCACCCTGCACGGCAAATGCCAGGGGAGCCAACCTGAGAACCGCAGCTTCTGGATAGCTTTCTAGTTTAAAGCTGCCAAAGCCTGTCCATTTCACAGTATTCAAAGCAGGGTAGTCGAAGAGACTAATGTAAGAAAAGCTACAATTACAACTTTTTTTTTATTTCCGAGTTCAGTTCAACAATAAGTAATATGTCTTACCGAAAGGAATGTTTCGATGTTCTCATGAACAAAGGAGGCAATATCTTGCCAGTCCAGAATATCTCCCAACCAGCTGTTCTGACGACTCACATGCATTTTGTGCCCTTTGTGCCTTCCAGAGTGTGTCACGTTCTGTGGAACAAAGCCAGTGACATGTGAAATTTCCATCTTAAGGCATCCAAAAGATAAATGTCTCTTTTGTTTTATTCCTGCTTATACATACTTCAGGAAGTACTTGCCTATGAAAATCCTTGCAAATTTAAGATATCAAGTAAGGGTGCAGTCTAAAGACTGAAAGCCCAGTATTTCTGCATTCATGTTCTAGGTACTGTGTCTAGCATGATACACATGCTTCCCTCCTAGCTTTGAACTTACAATAACCCCCCATTCCCCCGTGTGCAAAGAACCCAAAGAGTTCATATAAATCTTCATTTCCTTCAGCATCTCCCATCTTTTCTTGGCTTCCTACCTTTGCATCTTTCTCCTTTCTCAATCATCTACACAAGGTAAAAGTGAAGAGAGAAGAGACTATTTCAAAGAACCAAATGAGTGGGGGGGACAGTCAAATTTATCTGTCTGAAAGAAATTTACACAGGCAAGAAACACTGAATTTGAAAGGGAAATTAATAAACAAAATGAGGTTAAGATTGAGAAGCAAGCTCTTAATATTTTGTGTGCCCTCCATTTTTCCACCTTTGAATACAGCATGTTTTATCAGTCTGCTACACCGTGAGAGTAGGGAAAAGAACATGTCACCATCCCATGTACAGACAGATCTATGCTCAATCCAGCACTCCAACAACAAGGGCTCAAACAGGGTGAGGGACAAGAAAAGTTACATATTAAGAAGCTCCAGTGTAAACTCAGGAAACTAGTAAGATCTTTCTAACTGCTCAGCTCCTCTGACAGAATCAAAGAGAAAATACCCCATCTCACACACCACTATTAGCTTTGACCCTCAAACCTTCACCACCTCACCAAAGGCAGTATTATTCCCTCAGCTCACCTCAGGGCAAGGCTACACACTGTGAAACATGTCATTAAACAAGAAACTGGAATGCAACTACCCTTGCATCCTCTTTTTACGTTAACCCTGGAAAAAACAGCAGTTCTGGCCCACTATTCACAGAACGTGGCCCTCAGCAGCCCACCAGACCTGGCATATACAGAACTAGGCAACAGACCCACTGCTTTCCAAAATCACTGTTCATGCTTCGTGGTAGCTGTACTTGTTCCCCCATAAACCTAAAGCAAGAGTACACAAGTATACGCAACACACAAAGTTGACTGGAAACAAAAGTCGCTAAACTTCAGATCCATTTCTGTCTCTTCAAAGAGAAAGGTTTTCAATGTCTAGAATTCTCCTGTCCCTAACAGCAGCGACTAGCCTACTGAGCTGTGCTGCTGGTGCAAAATGCACACTATAGAGTTCAAATACTTAGTTGTTTTAGGCACATAAAATACCAAATGTTTTTATTAAGTATATACTGAAATGGCAGTGAAGAAGGACACTGAATTAAATGAAATATATTATTAAAATTAATTTCATCTATTTTTAATCATTTAATATTCTTGCCTGTGTTTAGTTACTTAATGCAGCTACTAGAAAGATTAGTATCACATATGTGGTTTGCAGAAGCTTGGGGTGCAGCTCAGTGGCAAGTCTTGTGCTTATTAACACATGAGTTCAATCCCCATCACCATAAATGCATAAACAGACATGGCCTGCATTACATCTGTATTGTACCAAACTACCAGAAGAAGAGATGCTTTGATATGAGCAAAAGATGGAACACTGATACCCCAGAAAGGCTAACAGGGTATGCCAACAATGGAAGCTGACAAAGGCTTAAGATCTTGCTGCTGGGAAGTTAAAGTAAATGAAATTCCAAAGTTAGTAAAGTCCTATATTCAAATAGTGTATAAAACAAAACAGTGTTATTAATTACTATGGAAACTCATAGCTGAAAGAACTTACCTTTACAAACCAAGAGTGATACAATCTGTCCCACAGTTCTAGAACTTGCTTCTCAATCACAGCTGTATTGTTCACCTTATCTCCCAGAATTTTGTGAAGCTAGGGAAAAAAATACAGGTATAATCTGATTAATATTTTAAGAAACAATTCAATATGATTAATACATGCTGAGTCTTTAACTGTCCCAAATCAAATTAAAATAATCAACTATTTAAAAATCTCTAGTCATATTATGTTATTTTCTTAAAAGATGCTTCCATGTTTCAGCAAAATCTCCATTTTCTTTCTCATCCTCTACTTCTCAGAGAATAATGCAAATGAAAACACACTTGATGACCTATTTGATCTTACCCACCCAGAGAAAAACCTTTTCCCTGTGAGCCTAGAGCTCATCTATTATGTTTAGGTCTAGCATTACTCCACTATTATAAGGGTTACCATAAGATTCTTAAATAAAACTTAGAGCACAAATACTTCCGAGTTTGCTGAGACAGGCCAGGACTGGCAGGACAGGCTTCAGGAACCTGACACAGGGCAGTACAGATTACACTTGCTGTAGTATCTCATTCTATTTCCTTATTAGAGCCATTTTCAAAGGTCTGAGGAAACAGACCAGTGGGAGATCACTTGACTAGCACATACATGACACTTGGCTCAATCCTTAGCACAGGCAAGAAAAAAATTCTTTTAATAAATTTTATTTCTGTATATGTATGGTGTGGGCAGGCACAAGGACACACATGCACATGAATGTGGAAACCAAAGGTGAATACCGGGTATCCCCCGCAGTCATCCTCCACGTCACTCTTTTAGAGAGTGTCACTAAACCTGGAGCCCACCAGATTCAACTAGACTGGCTTGTCAGTAAGGCCCAGAGATCCTCCTGCCTCTACCCAGCACTGAGTTACAAAAGCTCACTGAGACTGTCTTTTTGTTTTGTTATTTTTTTTTTTTTTTTGGACACAGGGTCTCCCTTACTTTAGGCTGGCCTCCAACTAAGAGATCCACCTGCTGCCTCCAGAGTACCAGGATTAAAGGTGTGGATCAGGCTTTATTTACATAGGCACTGGAACCAAACTCAGGTCCTCATGCATGGCAAACACTTTACAAACCAAATCATACCCCCGCCCCAAAAAACAATTTTAAAGGACAAGCATTAGTTTGTAGTTTTACTTTCTTAAAACAACTTCCCTTTCCCCATTTTTTTCGGCAACTTCCTCTCTAGAGGAAATTACAGAGATGAAATTTAAAATCTGTACTTTTTTTAATCATAAGCATTTCATTTTTAGTGTTTATAACCTTCTTAAATTCAATGGTTCTTACTCATTTATTAAATCCACTGCTACTTAATCACTACTCACAGGTGGATGGATATACAAACAGTCCCAATTTTTAATGTAGTCAACACCATTACATATAGTTCATTCTTCACATCACCAATTGCAAAATAAATGAACGGGGGCCAACTGGTGCTGAATGGTGCAGACTATAAATTGCCCAACAACTTTCTAAGGAGTTATATAAGTAATACTTTTGAGCACTGTATGAAACCTTAAAGATAATTTAGCAGGTGTTAAATAAGAACCAATTATTTGTTCTTCTTTCCTTTAATGAAGTTCTCCAAACTGGTTTATAATATGCACTTAGGCACCTCTTTGTCCACCCAATGTTAGTCTTATAAATACTTGATCCAGTTATTACTCAAATCTGGTACAAATATCTAACCTTTTATTAAAATGATTCACTCATAAACCACACACAAATTATTCATATTAAATATAAAAGCCACTTATCTCTGAAAAGCATTTTACAATTTTAAATGGCTTTACCTACATTATGTGATTTTTGCAACCACCCAAGAGTAAAAAGAACATGGCTTTGTAGGTCTGGGGATATAGCTCAATGACAGCACATTCATAACGCCCTAGGCGCAGACCAGCAACTCAACCAAATGATTCTTCTGTAAGTCTAGGAAGTTTTAGAAAGTACTAAAATTGCCTAATACAGAGCATGGAGATGCACCCCAGCAAGGCCAGCCTTAGGGAGGCTGAAGTAGGAGGACTGCAAGTTCCAGACCACATACACAATGAGAATGTCTCACAAACTCAAGTTCCCCAGTGTTCCTCCAAGTGCAGCCTCTGTGACCAATACACAAACAACACCTCACAGCAGATGCTGAGCACAAACACATATGCTCCCTTTAGTTACTTCTGTCTCTTAGGACACGACTGTCAGACACTCACAGGCCTCCTCCTATCAATTTTCCATGTCAACTTCTGAGGTCCCCTAATCAGAAAAGGCCTGAAGTGCTTAGTCAGCCTCTGGAAGACATTGCCCACATCAAGGTCACCAATGCAATGAAGCACTACCTTATTCTGCCATCTTGCTTGGAACTCTGACTCCAGTAGAACAATTAATGACTCTAAAACACCATGGTTAAAAAATAATATTGTATGATAACATGTTGTAAAACCCTCTACAAACCCACAGTGCTGGCAACCAGCAGAACATCCACCAGAGACCCAAAACACTGTCCTGCTATGTTACAATATACTCTGCAAGACACAAGAAGACTGGAATCTAATGCCCTTAGCACTACTATGAGAAAACTCACTAAAGTCGAGTATCATTTAGAGTTCTCTTTGGCTGACTGTGTCACTCTCTGTTGCAGCCATCCTGTCTTTACACAAGCCCTCCTCACCCTTCAACCACATGTACTTGCTACCACTAAAGAGCCTGTGAATGGATTCTGCCCAAAGTGAATGCTTCTTCTCCCCTTCCCCCCAACCTTCACCAACTGTTTTCACATTAGTGTCTTGGTAGAAAGGCTGCTGCCTCAGAGAACTCTCTGGACATTTAACTAAAATATCACCCTGAATCACTCTTTACTACACATTCTTATGAGTACTTTAAAAATAAAAATTTGTTTGTTGTTGTTTTGTTTTTCGAGACAGGTTTTCTCTGTATAGCCCTAGCTGTCCTGGAACTCGCTCTGAAGACTAGACTGGCCTCAAACTCAGAGATCTGCCTGCCTCTGCTGGGATTAAAGGTGTGCATCACTATACTATCTCCTCTCACAAGTTAGACTCTAGGAGGCTGTTGACTCTGGCTCTCTGCTCTCCACTGGCCTGAACTGTATACAGACTGGCACTTTCTTCACTTAGGGTCCAGGCAGAAGGACAGAGGAAACAGCACTGATTCTTCTGCTGTCCAGGTGCATCATCTCCAATTGAAAATGTTGAAAGGGACACAGCAAACAGGAAGGAGAGCTCAGGCAAGGGTGATGACAGCAGCCAACAGAAGGCCTATACAAAACACAGACCAGATGTAGGAACACAGGAGACAAGCCTGACAAAGCAGGCAGGAGAACCTGGAACCTTCAGAGTTGCCTCTGCTTTTACCTAAATTAAAAATTAAACCTTTTCTCTTTTTGGGCATGGCAGTTTTCCTAGCTTTAACCCCTTCTAGATTTTGGCTTGCAATCCACTTCTTAGATTCTGAGCTACTTAAGATTTAAGGCTCATTAAAGTGACACTTGTGGTTTCAATGGTATTTATAACAACTGCATAAAGCATAACTCACACCTTACAATTCACCCATTTTAGTAGACAAGTCATTGGTTTATGTATATTTATTTATGTATATTTATAGTTACTTAGCCATTACAATTAATCTTTATCACCCATTCACTCCCATTTCCCCTCTGATTCACCTGTTTCTAGAACCCACTACTCTATTTTCTGTTTACAGATTTGCCACTTAAGATATTTCATGGAATATTAAGATATTAATGGAATCATATGCATGTATTTTATGGTTGATCTTTTATTTTTTATTATTATTACTATTGTGTATGTTGAGAGGGGTACCATGCATACATGTGGATATCAGAGGACAACTCTGTGGAGTTGGTATTCTTATCCCACCATGTGGGTTCTGGGACTCAAACTCTGGTCATCAGGTTTGCACAGCAAATGCATTACCCACTGAGTCAGCTCACCAGCCAATAACTGGTATTTTTTATCAGCATTATATGTTCAGTATTAATGCATGTTGTAGCATTTATCAGTATTTCATTTCTTCATCAAATTTACCACCTTAAAGGCAAGGACCAAAACTCAAAAGCTGCACACATATACACACACACAAAAACACACACACACACAAACACCCTTATATAAGCATGTACAGATAGTCATACAATCACATATCACTCACACATGCATGGAATAAATTTAACATATTAGGTTGACCTATCTATCAGTTGCTAGACATTTGATGGCTACTATATACTTATCCCTCTGTGTAAGTCAGAACCACAAATATTTTATAACTTTTGATATCAATGTCCTCAACTGCCTTCACTTTTCACTTTTAAGTCTTGAACAAGAAGTTACAATAGCTATTTTTCTATAAGTAGTCTGAAAATTATTTAATCTAAGATGTATTATTTACCCCAAATTCCCTTTATCTTCTCACCTAAAAGGCAAGAATGTCAGAATAAAAACTCCCAAACATATAAATCAGAACAAAATGCTATATTTTTAGGAAAATAACACATTCATAGAAAGCTGCAAGCTCTTTCAAGGAGCTCTTTTGCTGGGCCATCATTTTTTTTCCAATACTATTATGTGCCAACTGATCATACTGTCTTGAAAAGACATAATAGAACCAACTGACAAACTCTCAGCTTTTAATGATTCCATCTTTGGTTTGCAGATAGAAATGAATGTATATAGAGCATATTTTTCATAATTATAATGTACTGTTTTGAATTTTATTATTCTTTTAAGACTTACTTTTATTTTATGAGCATGAGTGTTTGCCTACATGTATGTATGTGCACCAAGTACATGCCTGCTGCTTGCAGGGGCAGAAGAGGGTGCCAAATCTTTCAGAACTGGAGTTATAAAAGGTTGTAAGCCTGCAAATATGTGCTGGAAACCCAACCCAGGTCCTCTGTATGAGAAGTAAGTGCTCAAGACATCACTCCAACACTCTGTTTTTGAGTGTTAAACAACAAATGAATTGCTCATGCAATTTGGGGGATACAAATTTCAGTGCCCTCAATCTTGTCAATCCTTTATGTTCCTTACTACTTTGTTATATTAAGGCTGAAAACTAATTTTATTTTCTGGGCAATACTAAGAGAGGGGTACACTGCAAATCCATACTGGGAAAGCTATTCCTGAAGTCCAACAACTGTGTCTTTTACTCTACCACTCTTTCTCCTTCACTAGACTGTCCCCTTTAGTCAAGTTCACCTCAAGTACAAGCACACTTGTGCCTCTGTATCTTCACTCCACAAATAACTTTCTTAAATACACTCTTCCTTGACCTGCCATTCCTCTGGGTTTATCTCAAGTACCACCTGAAAACACTTACTCTAGTTCCAGCCAGATACACACTGACAGAAAGCTACAGCAGAAAGAAACAGGGATTTAGAGACAGTCACCAGTGAGGAGCAACACACCACATGGCCATCTGCTGAGCCTGCCCAGCCTGTTTTCTCCTCTGGAAGGCAGGTAAACTAGTTCAAAGTACTACAGGAAGCTTAGAATGTTAAATGAAACTAGAAACTGCCCAACACAGTGAGCAACAGATACAGGATTCAACATGTATGCATTCTTTTTCCTCCACAAAGTCTTATTTGACCACTCAAGTTCTGTGATCATCCTATCCTAAAGCACAAATATATCAGATCTATCTTGAAAGAAAGTAAACAGTCAACTTCTCAAGACTGCTCAAGCCACGAGCACTGTTCAGAGTAATATCCTGAGAGTTTGATTTCACTTTAAGGTATTTGTCTACCTGTAAATATAAATGTATTTCAAAAATGGTAACTGCTCCAAACAGATTCTTTGCACATCCTCTTTCAAAGGAAGAAGTTGATCCTGTAAAAATACTACAGCTGGTAGAAGTAGAAGCAGACACCCACAACTAATCACTGAACTGAACTGGAATCCACTTGCAGAGAAGTATGAGTGAAGAGCAAAGGGGTCCAGACTAGGCTGGTAAAACCCAAGAAACAGCTGACCTGAACTTCGAGGAGTCCTTGGTCCTCACACTCCATGGGATACCAGCATGGGACTGATCCAAACCCCAGGAACATGGGTTTCAGTGAGGAAACCTTGGAAATCTACGGGACCTCCTGTAGTAGTTCAGTACTTATCCCTAGCATAGGTGTGGACTTTGGGAGCCCATTCCACATAGAGGAATACTCCCTGAGCCAAGACACACGGGGGGGGGGGGTGTTAGGCCCTATCCCACAGGAGATGATAGACTCTGATGATACCCTATGGAAGGCCTCACCATCAAGGGGGAGCAGAAAGGATATGTGATAGGTAGGGTTTTAGTTGGGGTGGGGTTGGTAGGGGAGGACGGGAGGAAGAGGGAACTGGGATTGTCATGTAAAACAACCTTGTCTCTAATTCAAATACAAAAACAAAAACAAAAAAAACCTGCACAGAGAAAGGCATGGGAATGGTTCACTCCTTACCTTGTGGGTTATCCATTCTCGTCCATACTGATAGACATTGTTGGCTGCAGAATTAAGGGCTCTTTGGACCACCTGAGCCTCAGGAAGCCAACTGATAGAAAAGACAGAAGAAAATGGAAAAAGCCCATTTTCAGTATATTCTTCTAATAATGCTCTGAACTAAAGCTACCAATAACAAATTATTGAACAATCATCAACACAGAGAACATCTAATGCTCAGGCCTGGTGACCCTGATCCTAACTTGCAGGATTTAACTTCCATCTCTCCATAGGATCGAGACCTATTTTCCCACCCCTCCCACCCCCCAGCCTCCTTTTCATTCTGTTCTGCCTGGTTTCTCCGCCTCCACATGTGGTGGTCACCTGCTGTGATGGCTTGAAAGAAAATGCCAACAAAGAGAGTGGTACTATTAGGAGGAATGGCCTTGTTGGAGGAAGAATGTCACTGTGCGGGTGGGCTTTGAGGTCTCTTTTGCTCAAGCTTCCCTCAGTGTCACAATCAATTGACTTCCTGTTGCCTAAAAAAAAATGATATAGACTCTCAGCTCAAGCACCATGTCTGCCTGCATGGTGCCATGCTCCCTGTCATGATGATAATGTACTAAACCTCTGAAACTTATAAGCAAGGTACCCCAACTAAATGTTTTCTTTATAAGGCTACTGTGGTCATAGTGTCTCTTCACAGTAATAAAAAAACCCTAAGTAAGACAGAGTTGGTACTATGAACTAGAGTATTGCTGTGATAGGCCTGACCATGTGTTTGTTTGGAGGAATTTGGACTTTGGTACTTAGGGTTATGAAAGCAGTGGAATGCTTTAAGCACTGCTTAATGGGTCACAATAGTAGGAGCATGGAAGACAGAGGTGCTAAGAGTTATTTGAACTGTCAGGGGATCACTCAGGATGTTTCAGAGGAAAAGAATTTTAAGTATGTTACCTAGAGATCATTCTTATGACATTTTGGTGAAGAAAATGGCTGCCTTGTGCCCTTGTCCAAAGAGTCTGCCTGAGGCTAAAGTGAATTTTAGATTAATTTCCTTGGCAGAAGAAATCTCAAACAGCTTAGTATAGATTCTGTCCTGTGGATATTAGTGGCAACTCTAATGAAGATTTATAATGAAAAGGGGTAAGTCAAGCAGGGTAAATTACAAAATGAAAGTTTTAAGAAAAAACAAAACAAAACAGAATACCAGGAAGTTGACTATGACTAAATTCTATGTTCAAAGAGATAAACGGATTAAGAAATGGAATAAACAGAGTG
The DNA here is from genome assembly GCF_003668045.3 of Cricetulus griseus. Classification (NCBI taxonomy): domain Eukaryota; kingdom Metazoa; phylum Chordata; class Mammalia; order Rodentia; family Cricetidae; genus Cricetulus; species Cricetulus griseus. Next base: position 86,976,762 of record NC_048595.1, on the reverse strand, counting down.
GTAACCTCACGGCAAGATCCCACCCATAATTTCCAACTTGTGAAAAGGAAATAAAGGAACGTTTAGAGCCAGATGTGGTGGTGCATGCCTTTAATCCCAGCACTGGGAAGGCAGAGGCTGATGGGTCTTTCTCTGAGTTTGAGGTCAGCCTGGTCTACAGAGCAAATTCAAGGACAGCAAAGGTTAGACAATGAAGGAAAACAGAAAGCTGGTAAAGATGTAATTAAACAAGGGGCCATGTTTCAGCCCTAGTAAGCAGCAGAACTTGGCAGCTTCAGCAACATGGTTCTGGATTTACAGTTAAGGATAGAAGAAAGCAGAAATGGAAATAAAGCCGCTAAGGCCAGGCATGTGTCTGAAGGGACCAGCCCCCCATTTCGGCAGCCATGACAGTAACACGTGCTTGCTATGACCTTGCCTTGGTCACTAAGAGGTTAGGTGCCTGCCTCGTGGCAAGGAAGCAATCAGAAGTTAGCTGGTGGCACCATGCTTTATGGTTCTGGGTGTGCTTTACAGACAAGTGCACAGCAATGACTCGCAGAGCATAGCAACCACCCTGGGAGGGCCTATGGGCCATAAAAACCAATTGGCCAATCAACACAGGGCAAGCCCTCCAAACCTGGAGGCACACCAATCCTGAGCCTGTCAGTACCCCTAGACACTCCCCTTACGCTGTCCTACAAGATCACTAGGCAGCCGGTTTGAGGTGTCTTTTCTAGCCATCCGCCATGGCGGGTAGGTGAAAGACCCGAGCTAACATGGGGTTAGCTCGTTAAAAAAACAATAAAGCCTCATACAGTTTGCATCAAGCTCTCGAATTTGCCTGGTGATTGGGGTGACCGCGGTCGTGGCCTGGGACCCCCAGATACCTGAGTTTTCAGGGGGTCTAACATGTCAAGACTGTCCCTGAAATGGAAGCCTAGTAGAGAAGCCATTAAGAGAAGATGTGAAATTGAAGTCTGGACTGTCTTAGAGAACCCAAGATGATGCAAGAGCCATGGGATACATGCCAAGGAAAGCTGCTAACAGTGAGTGGAACCTGCCCAAAAGACAAAAGTATGTTGTAGTCAACAGAGCTGAACAGTTAGAAATCTGAAGAGCATTTTGACATCAAACATGGAGTTGCAGAGTTTGGAGTTGGCCCACTTGGTTTTCGAGCTTGCTGTCAGCCAATATTTCCTTGCTGTGCTCCCTTTCCTGTGTTTTGGAATTGTAATGTATATCATGTGTCAATATATGTTGGAAATATGTAATCTGCTTTTTTATTTTGATTTTTAGAAAGGATTAAGAGATTATCACGTGTTCTCAGAAGAGACTTCGGACTTTGAAACAAGTTTGAGACTGTTACAAACTATGGGGACTTTTGAAGTTGGACTGAATGCATTTTTTTGCATTATGATATGGCTATAAGACTTTAGGGGCCAGGGAGTGGAATGTGGTAGTTTGGAAAAAATGGCTCCCAAAGGGAATGGCACTATTAGGAGGCTTGGCCTTGTTGGTGGAAGTGTGTCACTATGGGAGAGGGCTTTAGAGTCTCTTTTGTTCAAGTTTCCCTTAGTGTGACAATCAGCTGACTTCCTCCTGCCCGTAAGATGGAGCATTCTCAGTGCCAGCACTATGCCACCATGTTCCCTGTCATGATGATAATGGACTGAACCTCTGAAGCTGTAAAAAGGTACCCCAATGAAATGTTTTCTTTATAAGAGTTGCCGTGGTTATGGTGTCTCCTTACAGCAAAAGAAACCCTAACTAAGACACCTGCCTAGTCAGCATAAAGGACATTGTTCTGAAACACAGAGATATTCAACATCTGACGAGACTCTGAAAGTGTTAAGTCATGGACAACCAGCACCCAACCTGCTTGGGAACTTGTTAGAGATAAAATGCTGGAGCCCAATCCCAGACCTACTTAAAGAGAAATGTGCACCCTAAGAAACCCTGCAGGTGTCTATCTGGGACCCACAGGTCTAAGGAAGTGCAGAACTGAGGAAGAATCCAGAAATTAAGAGGGTACAGTAGTTATTTTCAGTCTTAAACCCACTAATCTTTTGATATAGAGTCTCTTCAAAAAGCTTCAGCCATGCTAAGAACTGCCGTCTTCAGTTTCACTTGTTTTGCAGTAAAAGACCTCTCCAGGACCTCACAGCTAAGTAGGCTGCACAATACACAGTAATCAAGAAGCCTTTTCATATACCCAATTCCTTCCAAAAGTATTCCCATATAATATATAAAGGTAGAGTCAGGTATGGGGATATGTACCTGCAATCTCATTATTTAGTAGTCTGAGGCAAGAATGTCTTAAGTGTTAGATCAGTCTGACCCTCAGAGTAATATCAGAAGCTGTCCCTACTCTTAAGCTCCTACTCTCTACATTTTCTACTTTATCAAAGCTTTGGCAAACCGTATCTTTTCTCTTCCAATGTAGCTACAGCAATGAACACTGTTCCATGCACACAGACGCTGAAACTTGGTCACCCAAGTGGATCTTTTTTCCAAACAGTACTCTTACTTTGCCCACTCTGGGTGATTTGCTAGGGTCTCATTAATCAAATTACTTGTGACTTCAATCATGTGTACACTTTCTTGATGTACCTGTAATATGGGTAAAAAAAAAAGAAAAAAAATCAGTAAGTAATAAACCTAATTAAAAATGTCTTTTTCTACTCTTCTAAGATCAAATAGTTATATATTGTGGTTTTTATTAACTTAGAAGTGGGCACTTTACAAGTTGTTATACATAATGTCCTATGATAGATACTGAAAGAAATACATATATACTTTCTGTGCCTTCAAGAAGCTCAACAATCCGCCTTAAAAAAAAATCCAAATACTTAACTCATAGACATAAACATCTAGTTCACAGATATATGCATATGGACAGATTATGCCCACGCTTATGCATCTTCATATGCAATACCAAAACTGTAAGCTAATACAGTAACTGTGCAGGGTGAGACACACAGACAAATAAGCCACCAGCATGGTTCTGCGTAGTTCTACATATAGAAAAGCCGTCAGGAACTGAAACTGAATTTGCCTTGCTGTGGTGATTTGAGTAAAAATGGCCCCGTAGGCTCGTATGTTTGAATGCTCAGTCATTAGAGAATGGCACTACTTGGAAAGGATTAAAAGGATTAAGAGGTGTGGCCTTGTTAAAGGAAGTGTGTCACTGGGGGTGGGCTTTAGGGTTTTAAAAACCCACAGCAGAGTTAGGCTTTCTTCCTGCTATCTGTGGATCAGGATATAGCTCTCAGCTACTGCTCCAGCACCATGTCTGCCTGCATGCTGCCATGCTCCCTACCGTAATGATAATGGACTAGGCCTCTGAAACTGTAATCAAGCCCCCAATTAAATGCTTTCCTTTATAAAAGTTGCCTTGGTTATGCTCTATCTTCACAACATTAGAACAACTCCTTCAGAAAAAGCTGCAGTTTCGCTGCAGAATAATTCAAAGTCAACATGACTCTGGGAATTACCTAGCTGCTCATTTTCTAAAGGCTTTAAGTGGCATTGATAAGAACTTGATACTGTTCTCTGTGGAGATGGAAATAGGAAACAAAACTTACGCTGAAGGAATCTGAAAAGTAAAAAAATAAAGCCCCTCTGTGAGTAGCCATGTGTGGCTAGTAAGACCTCTCTCCCCTTCATGAAGGAAGTTTAGTGGTCACAGAATTCTGAGGGTCTCCTATGGGTCTGACTTAAGGACAACAATGGCCATGCCATGGCCAGAGGATAGCATTTCAAAACAGACACCAAAAGGACAGGCAACAAGGGCAAAAACAGGCACGTGGAACTGCACCAGACATAAGTACCCCACAGGAAGGAAGAGCAGGGACAGGAGGAAAGTAGTTAATGCAGAGATTCTGGAGGCAGGCACACCACTGGCAAGCATTTTCATGGAGACTCAGAAGACGGAGGCAGGAGTTGGGGACACTGAGCTAATTAACTTAGGAGTCATGAGACTAGTTCAGAAACCTCTTAAGTTTAAGGCAGCCAGCTTAGGAGGTGAGAGGATTATTTAAGATTCTTTTTTTTTTTTTAACTGCAATTTTTTTCCTGAAGACTTGATGACAAAATAAAATGTGTGCAAAAGAGATTTAAAAAGAAAACATACTAAGCAGACTCATAGCAAAATTATTAATGCACAAAACGGAAATACTTTAGTAGGTAGAGGTACTTGTGATAAGCCAAATTAACATTTTCCATTTGCTTCTACTATATGCAATTCTAACAATAAGGCCTTTGTTATAACAAGATAACCAGTTGCTGTACTTTATTTATTTACCTTTGCAGTCAGGAGAAGAGCTAAAAGAAGGGTTCCTATTACTAGCAAAAATATGATGAAAATGCTAATAATTTTATCTAACATCTTCTCCAACCAGATGATCATCTGCATGGAAATGAAAAAATAGGATTACTTATCTTCAAAGTATTACTTAATAAACACTTTTATGTACTCAAATATCACAAATACAGGATATTCAGCATTGCAAAGCAAATTACAGCATACTGATTAAAGCAGTAAAAGCTATAAGCAAATTAATTTTAGAAAATTAACTAACAGTATTAATTGCTGCTGTGAGAGTTCATTATTGTCATAGCTATGAGAAGGCAGTCAACCAGAACATTATCCACATGTACCCCTCAATTCTTATTGTGCTACATCCACATTTCAATCTCTAATTCCAAGACCTGGTAAATACATTCTACACTAAATGATGACAATCCATCAGTTGAACTTAAGTCTCATGAAGCTCTATTATCACTTAGCCAACACAGATGGCTTTAGAGATTGTGTGTGCTCCTTGTAATGTTCATCTCCTAAGTTATACAAAAAATAGGAGCAAAGACAGACAGCAATAAATTTCAAATACATTTTACTTTCATCACAATAGAGTGATAAAGACAGTAATTGTTCATGCATGTAATGTTAAGGCAATAAGGAATTCAGAGTAACAGGTATCAAGTTTTGGGTGGTGGATGCAGTTCTAATGAGGTGGACAGTAGATGAATAGTATTTTGTTTTGTTTTTTAAATGAATGTTTTATGAAGGATTTTAAATTTTAGAAAAAAGTTAAGTATACGTGTTTATTTAGTTGGGAGGTGCACACAGGTGTCGGGGCATGAGTTTGGAGATCAGCGGAAATCTGCATGAGTAGGTTCTTTCCTTCCATCATGTGGCTTTCACAGACTGAACTCAGGTCACTACACTTGGTAAAAGATGTCTTTACCCACTGGGCCATATTGACAGGCCCAAAACTTTTAGATTTTAGGTATTTTACAATAAAATGCTTTATAAAGTCCTGCTATTCCACCAGAGGTTTCTATTCTATTGAAAACATAAGCTTTATGGCATGATTCTAACTCAATGAAGTACATTAATCCTCAATGTAGTAGCTGTTCTTTAATCAATAACTAAAATTATGCTCTCCTTAAAATGGTATTTGATATTCTACCTTTGCTAGAACTCCTCTCACCTTTTACAACCCCAATAATCCTACATCTTAAACACTTTTTGTTTTCAGGATATGCAACAATGATAGACTTCTACACTTCCTGCCATGCAAAGCTACCATTTAAAATTCAAAATTAGACTTAATTAGATCAATATTGCTAATGTGCCATACTGCACCCTTTCGACCCCAGCATGAGCTGTAATACTGCTAAGTTATCCTAATTTAAATTGAGTTAAATACCTAAAAGCAACATTTTCTTTTTAAAAAACACCTCAAATTTAACAAGTTTATTTCTACAAAAGTTGAATTCTTCTATGTCTTCCACGAAGGACACTGCCCTTCATTTAGTGCCATAGTGAACTCAGACACAAAACGTTAATCTATAATGTTGACACTCAGAGCTTCAAACAGAAGAGTTAAGCTTCAATGCATGCTACCAAAGCATCAGAGACAATGCAGAAATTAAAAAATAAAAAAAGGAAGGACAGGTTTCTAAGGTATGGAAGGTCAGGTGTCTTACTCTGAAGTTAAGTTCTAAATCAGGAAGCAGCTGGACTCTAGACCCCCTAAGGCAGCTCCCCAAGGAAAGGGCTGCCTCATTCATTTCTACAGCTCCAAAACCCAGGTAACCAGAAGTACAGCTTGTATAACAAACACAAAGTAATTCAGATTTGTTACTGGCAGATTTGTTTCCAAGAATAACAGTTTCTGAAGGTAGTGTAGGAAGTGTCCTTAAAAGCCTATTTTTAAATGAAAATAGTCTACTAGGAAAGCATGGAACCCTTACTTTCTATCAGGTATCATTAACATACAAACCACGGGATTCCAGAAATATGCCCACCAGAATTATAAAATCAGACTTCATAGTTTTAAGCTAGAGTAGAATCTTCCCAACTCCAATTCTGTCAGAAATTAAGTACAAAGTACTTGCTTAAGGCTTCAGAGACTCTTGTTCTTTCCAGCCTGCCCCATATTAAAGGCTGCTCTGAAGAGGACACTGTTCAGTTCCCAGCACTCACATGGCAGCTCAACTGTCTTAAACTCTAGTTCCAGTGGATCTGATGCTCTCTTCTGGCTTCTGGGGGCACCAGGCAGACATGTACACAGTGCACATAGAGACATACATGCATGCATGCTTGCTTGCTTGCATGCATACATACATACATACATACATACATACATACATACATACATATGCACGTACATATGTACGTAAAGCAGACAAAACACTCATACACATTTCACACAAAAATTCAGGACAGTAAACGTGGACAGAGGAAAAGAAGGAACTGCTGAGTGCCTGAGTAAACAAAAGCAGGGATAAACTCGGACAGAGGAAGTTGGGGTCTCTAAAGGAAGGCCAGGCACCTTCTTCCCAAAGAGGCTGGTCTTCCCCATGCTCATAATGAGCAAAGCCAACCAAACTGTCACCATCACTGCTGGGCTGTGGAACACACATGGTCTCTATGAATTGCTCCAGTCTTTCTAGGTGATGACCAATAATAATCTTTAAGGTTTTGTTTTTAAAAGAGTGTAGGGGACAGTAAGCCACGCCTGTTAGAGGCTGGCTACAGGTGTGCCTAACCACGCCTGTAAGGATGTGGTCAAGGTGAGGTCAGGATGACACGATAGGTTTTTAAGGGGCTGCAAAGCACATGGGCGCACCTTCCCTTCTCTCTGGCCTCCCTGCCTCGCTGTCCCTGGCACACTCTGGCTTGTGTTTGGCTGGTGTTTATCTGAATAAAGATATCTTAACCTTAAAAAGAGGAACCGTTTTAAAATGGGATGCTAAATATTTCAAATATGAGCAGGGAATGCATTTTTAAAACTTAATTACACTAAGCCCTACTCTAAAACTTCTAAGACAACTAGCTTTGTTTATCAAGCTATTAAGAAAGTATCACAGCCAGGTGATAGTAGCTCACACTTTTAATCCCAGCACTCAGGAGGCAGAGGCAGGTGGATCTCTGTGAGTTAGAGCAAATTTTAGTTCCCATATTTAAAAGTACAGAAATCTAGGCCTAGCAGGGTATGACAGCTTGCCATGCTCAAGGCCTGAATTTGACCCTCAGCACCACAAAAACAAATGCTGAATAAATTAACAAATATGAATAAATAAATACACATTGAAAATCAAAATGTGACTTTGATCTACTTCCACATCTTTAAAGTTTATTACATTATTTTTACTGAACCTAAGTCTCGCTTGTGTTTAAACAGGACACACATACATGATACCATCTCTTACAAACCTGTCCTAAGGATTCGAAAGTCAGTCAAACACTGCTCTATCTTGAGTAAATGTCAGAGGCACAGTATTCCTCATACATGTAGCTCGGCCTTAGAAATTTATATGAAATATGCCTATCACAATGTCATACCAATCATGGAAAGCAGTTCCTACAGACAAACATCATAACTCATAAAACATAAAATTAGATGTTATAGGCCATGGCTACAGGTTGCTTAAATAAAAATAAAAACTTAAAAAAAGATAACCTGTCTCTGGGATACTGGAGTCGTAGTTAATTTTTGTCACCTCAACACAGCTAGAGTCATTTGAAAAGAAGGAACCCCAACTGAGAAAATGTCTCCACCAGACTGACTTGTAGGCAAGCCTATGGAGCATTTTCTTGATTAATGATTGATGTAGGAGGGCCCAGCCCACTGTGGGTGATGCTACTCCTGGGCAGGTGGTCTTAGACTATATAAAAAAAGCAGGTTGAGCAAACCAGGAGGAGCAAGTCAGTAAGCAGTATTTATCCATGATGGACTGTAACTGAGACATGTAGGCTGAAATAGATTCTTTCCTCTCCAAGTTCTGTTTTATCACAAGAGAAGCCCAAGCTAAGACAATTAATTTTTGTAAAAAAAAAAAAAATTCACAGATTTGTCCATTTTAAAAATTCTGTGTCATTTATAGAAAAAGTAGAAATAAAGACTTTCTTTCCTCTACCTTACAGTGTTTCACAAACCAAAGGAACCCACAAGCTGGGCTTGGTGGTAGATGCCCACAATACTAGCACTTAGGAGACTGAGGCAGGAGGATAGAAGCCAACCTGGACTTGACTTTTGTTTGACCTTGACTCAAACAAAAAAGAAAAAGAAAGAAACCAAAGTAGCCACATAAAGAGAAAAAGCAAGGAAATCAATTCTATGGACAGAAGGGCTATGAGACATAACCTCTTAAATACTTGGGGCCCATTCACATCCTAAGAGCTTTGTGGAGAATTTAGTAAATGACTCTACGGCAGAATTCACATTTCATGACCTTCCATAGCTTATAGTTAGAATTTTAAAATAAATCTTAGTTTGACATATGGATAGAAACACAGAATGAGAAAGGAGATGGTGAGGGGTTGAGGCAGGGTATAAAATTCAGTAGTGAAAACCACACCCACATGTTTATTACCTTCTTATTTAGCCAGTGCCAGAGCTGGAGGACAGGGGAAGGTGAGAGAGAAGATAAGAACAGTGGGATATTATTAGAGAATGCAACAACAGTATGGAGAGAAAGTCTCTAAGAACAAGAGGAAGCTGTCGGGAAAGGAGAGGAAGAAAGTGCATTACAGAGCTTAACACAATGCTACCTTACAGTTAGGATGGCTGAAATGACAACCACAGGCGTTGCTGTAACACCTAAACAGCCTTGTCCTCTCCCCTGCAGAGCCTCTGCACAGCCAGCCCCTCTACCTAATAAACGCCTGCCTGTGCTCAGCTTGATCTGCTGGTTTCCCCAAAGCTTCCCTTTCCTACCACTGTGTCACACAGATACTTCTCTATACAAACTGTAGTCACAGCTAACACTGAATACACCAGACACATAAGATCTTGCCTATATGAACTCAGCACACACAACCATATTATGAGGTAAGTACTATTATACCCATTTCATTGATAACGAAACCAAGGCACAGAGAAGTTAAGCAAGCCATCTGTCCAAGGTCACAGAGCTACTAAATAACCAAAGTGGGAGCCAAAGGTGGAGTGTGAATTTAGATTCCATGTCCTATAATCAGTTTAACCACTAAGTTCTCAGAAACTACCATCTCTTGGCAGTGAGTCGAACTTCTGTCTCTGGGGGGGTCCAAGACTGGTTAAGTTTTCCTGTAACTCAGCACAGTATCTGACAAACAAGAATCACTCCAAAAAAGTCCCCACCCTGAGCCACCATCTCATTGCCTAATCTTAACCAAGTCACTTCAGCTCTCTGGATGTCATTCTGCTCTTTATCAAGAGAAGTCAATCTAGGTGCTCTCTCCTTTATAAGAAAAATAAGCACAATTGTATTTCATTTAAGTCTACTCTATCTTCATGTGAACAATAATTCTAAGCCTTAAATTTTCATGGAGAACTAGATATGAAGTACATTATCAACAAGTTATGAAATGGATCATTTCAGGCATGGAACACAGAAAATCCACTGAAGCAGCCAATCATACAATACCTTGCTATCAACTTTTAGTAAGAACTTCCCAAGCCCGATAATTGGCCATGGTGCTAAAGCCTCCTGCCGCTCCTTCAGGAAGCACTCGATAACCTGCCACCACACATGGCAGCGTTTCTCCAGGAAGCCCACCACTCCAAAGTGAATCACGAGCTTTTTGATTATCCAGACTATAGAGAAGATACAATCACATGTCAAGGAAGAACATGAAAAAGTTCCTTAGTTTTCATTCTAAACAGTAAAGCCAATACTAAAACAACATCATGTAAGAAAGGAATGGGGAGGATCACAGGTATTTTAAACAGAAGGAACCGGGACAAGTGTCTTAGTTAGGGTTTCTCTCACTGTGAAGAAACACCATGACCACAGCAACTCTTATAATGGAAAACATTTAATTGGGGCTGGCTTACAGGTTCAGAGGTTTACTGCATTACTGTCATGGTGGGAAGCATGCTGGCACGCAGGCAGGCATGGTGCTGGAGAAGGAGCTGAATGCTCTACATCTGAAGCCACAGGAAGAAGCTGAGACTCACTAGATGAGGCATGAGCTTCTGAGACCTCAAAGCCCGCACCCAGTGACACACTTTCTCCAATAATGCCACACCCACTCCAACAAGGCCACACCTAATAGTGTCACTCCCTATGGGCCATGCATTCAAACACACGAATCTACAGATGGCATTCCTATTCAAACTACCACACCAGGCAGACTTTCAAGTAAGCCTCACTAGCTAAACATCATCCTGGTCTTGGAGCTGAATCGCAGGGTGAGTTAGGGCTCACTGTCCAGCCTACAAACATCATGTACTACAAGGGCCTTCATAGCTTCCCTCTGCCTGACTAAGGAAAACTGAGACCCAGCATTTACTAATTCCCTGTCTATTACAGCGGGTCTTCCCCAGGGACTTTGTACCACTCCAGGGAGTATTTTCAACTGTGCTCCTGTTTCCTCACGTGATGCTGCTCTGTGCATCTGAACAGAGAGGGCTCTCTGTTCAACAGAGAAACCAACTATCAAAGCCAACTAGGAAGAGGCCAGAAGAAGGGTTACTCATTAGTGAGGGAGGACTTAGGTAACTGTTTCTTTCCACTAAAATGTCTCTAACTCATGGGACCAATATTATTAACCCCAACCTTGTAATTTGCAGGATCATCGTGGTGGTTTGAATGAGAATGAATCCCACAGGCTCATAGATTTGAATACTTGGCCCCAAGTTAGTGGAACTGTTTGGGAAGGATTAAGAGGTGTGGCCTTGTTGGAGGAAGTAGACACTAGCTGTAGGCTTTAAGGTTTCAAAAGTCCATGCTAGTCCCAGAGTGCATACTGTGTGTTCATGTGTGCACGCCTGGCTGGCTGGCTGGCTGGCTGGCTGGCTGGCTGGCTGCCGCCTGTCTCTGTCTGTCTCTAAAGAGAGCTCTGCCTCATGGCTGTTGTCTCAACATATAAGCTCTCAGCTACTACTCTAGCTCCATGCCTGCCTGCCTGCTGTCATGCTGGACTCTAGTCCTCTGAAAAGATGATGAGCCTCCAATTAATGCTCTCTTTTATGAGTTGCCTTAGTCATGGTGTTTTGTCACAGCAACAGAAAAGTAAACCAGTAGGACCTAACAGTTCAAAAATTCCTTCATTAGCTGTTTCTCTCTTTAAATTGGTTTTGAAACAGGGTCTCTCTGTGTATTCCTGGATGTCCTGCAATTCTTTATGGCTCTTGCAGAGGACATGGGTACATGTGGCTCACAACTGTCTGAACTCAAGTTCCAGAGGATCCAATACCCTTTTTAGACCTCTACAGGCAGACATATTCAGCCAAACACTCAAAACATAAAATAAAAATAAATATTTTTCTCATGATCTAAGTACAAACATTCAACTATTTTAAGTAAGATGGCAATAAAATTCTATCAAATCTTAAAACCCCACTGTAAGAAAAGAAGAAAAAAGTCTGTGGCAATGGGATAAAACCATACTTAACCAAATAACAACCTGCAACAGGCACCGGCAGTAGCTGTACAATCCACAGATTCAGCCAGAGCTGTACAGCAATGATGGCCCACACGAGAGACACGAAGTAAACGTCACTCGTTTTCTTCTTTCTGAGAAATGTCCCCATCTCAGGCCTCTGTCTACCCAAAGTAGGTGAAGGAGAAGAAGGTGAGGAACGTGAAGAAGATGAAGAAGAAGCAGACAATGCTGGCGGGGGCTCTCCCCTGTCCGTGGGCTCTAAAAAACGCAAAGACATAAAATCACACACTGTCTTAGTCCACATGAGAAAAACAACAATATAAAATATACTTCACTGGAATGTATAGCAGGACCCATCAAGTTCAAGAAATACAAGATTTGCACTGAAACAAACCTGTGCAAACTACTGTCAGCAGGGTTTTAATCTAGGCAAGTCAGATTTTTCTGGGAGACAGCAAATGTTCTTCTTTTATTCTACATGAGTTAAGTATTTTTTTGAGATTCATTTTTATTGTATTTGTATGGATGCTTTGCCTGTGTGTGTCTGTGCTCATGAGTCAAGGCTAACAGTGAAGCTGATGGTAACATGCTTTCGTTTGACTTTGCTCTGCCTGTTTGATCTGGAAACTCCAGGTCAGTGCTAATGATAAATGCCAGCAGAACAGTAACTCTATAACCTAAGTATCCAACGTCTCTGCTTTGGAAACGTGGTTTCATGTACAAGAATAGTAGTGTGTGTTTCTATTACTGAATGGCCTTCTCCTAAATTATGCCTTCCTTAACACATGTACCAAGTGTTATTTCTTCAATAAGAGCTTGCTATATAGGGGGATAGAAGGATGGTTCAACTAGTAAAGGGCTTGGCACATAAGCACAAGTACCTGGATTCAGATCCCATCACCCACCAAAAGAGGCTACAGCATGTGTCTGCATTTCCCAGTGCTAGGAAAGTAGGGACAGGGAGATCTCTGGAGCTTGCTGGAAAGCAAACCAAGTCTAATGGTAAGCTCCAGATGCTATGAAAGACTTCACTTCAAAAATTAAACAGTGACTAAGGAAAATACTGACATGGAACTCTGGCTTCTACACACACATGCATACACTGTGAACACATACACAAAACACACACACATTTACTGACCATACACACTACTAAAAAGGGGGTTGCTGTAATATTCTCCACCTCTAATTATCCCTGGCACTAATAAGCATTGTAGCACAAACTGTAACATACTTATACTCTTCTGAACTCTGTGAAAGTATGGTATGGTATGGTATGGTATGGTATGGTATGGTATGGTATGGTATGGTTCCAAACATGGTATGAATCTACCAGATGGATCTCACAGAAGCCAGGCCCTACAGAGCAACCAGAGGACCTGTTTTGGGAAGCCAGTAAATATACACAATATAAAGCATTCAAATTGTACTTTGAAACAAAAAATGAATAAAATGTAGAAAAGAAAAACACTCCACTGTAGAGGGGAGTTGGGAAGGGAAGGAAACGCATAAAAAGAATAGTACAAAATAAAACAACGTAAAACTGGCTGCTAGAAAAGGAACACAAAATAAAAAATAAAAAAAAAAAAAAAACAAGATAAGGCGAGCACAGAGTTGGGGTAGAACTATGGATGGTATATGGGACACTAAGGGGAGAAAAATAGTATAAGTGTGAGACATAACAAAAGTGTTTTAAAGAGGCAAGGGAAAGAACCAGAATAGGAAACCCAAAAAAGGTAAACAATCAGAAGCATGAGAAACACACACACACACACACACACACACACACACACACACACACACACACACACACACACACACACACACACACGAAGATGACTAGTGGAGAACCAGCAAGCCTGAGGTCCATTCTGTGCTGCCAGCCTCCTTCTTCACTCTATTTCCTACTTCTATCTCATTTTCTAGAATGATTCTGACCAGCTTCATGATGTTAGTCACCTGCAGGCTGAGTGGAGGGCTGGTCTTCACCGCTTGATTCATACCCTGTGATGGAGATGGCCAAGTTTGCAAGAGTAGAAGCTGCCATGGAGATCACTTGTCCTGGTAATTCTGCCCCTGTAAGGGGTGGGGATGGGGAGAAGAAATACATAATTTTTTAATCCTTTACAGAAATAAAAACAAAAGCCAATTTAAACCAAAACTATTTTCAATAGCAACAACCAAAATGGTGATTTCTCAGAAAGAATACTTCAAAATTGTTAGCTGCAAGTCCCTGAATATTGTGTCTTCTTCATTTGAAAACCCAATGATGGTAAGTATGCCAGATACTTTGCCTAAACAAATTCAAACTACTGGGTTTTCTTTTTTTTTTTTTTAACTTTACCAGATGATTTTAATGCACACTTCCAATGGAAAACATTGCACACCTGGTTAAATTGTCTTATACTATTTTGTATTGTTATTTTCTAATACAGTATGGGACAGCCCACATTTACTGTTTACAGTAATGACACAACATAAATGAGTATGTAAATACATGGATGGATATTGTGCAAAAACACAGATCTACAGAGAACAAAATTCAACAAAGGCAAATCGACCACTGGGAAATCTAAAAGAACATCTTTGGTGCCTGGAAAACTCCTGTTGGATGATACCAAAGTGTATCATTTGTGCGGGATTCAAATCAAACATCTACTGGCAAATAAGGCATGTCTTTGATGGTCAGTCTCTTGACAGGCTCCGCAGACAGGGTAGACTAGCTCATACAGCACTGAGGTCTAGTATACTTTCTTATACACTAGAGGCTATTTGTTAAGACTCCCTCAGGAAGCAGAATTGTGGCTATTAGGCTTCAATGTGGGACTTTTAACAATGGGGAAACAATTGGTTTAAGGATATAAAACTGCAGTTGGACAAGAGGCATGGACTCTCTGAAGTCTTGAGGTCTACTGAGAGCATGATAAATATGGTTGATAACAATATGCTATATTTTAAAAGTTGTGAGATAGTATACTTTAAGTGTTCTCAAAACAAAAATGATGAATATGTGTGATATAACATGTTAATTGGTTTAATTTAGCCATGCCATTGTGAACATACTATATTCTGTATCATAATTGTGCATGACTTTATTTATGAACTAAATAAATGAATGGGAAAAAAAAAAAAGACTCCCTCAGGAACCAATGTGTCATGTGCAAAGCAGTTTCCATGAAGCAAGTACACCTGTGCATGATTTTCCTAACAGAATGACACACTGTAATTTGGAAGCAACACAACTCCCACAACAAACACTCCATAGGCCTGTGATTTTTCTGCAGCAACTTAGTCAAAGTTCCAGAGTTTCTCAAGCAGCAGTGGCCATGGCCTTCTAAAGCATTTCTGTAGTTGTTGAACACCTGTCCTGACTGCTTCCACCTATGCCAGAGCCACAAGTAGGTGTTTGGCTTCATAAAAATACGTAAGCACAATTTCCAGATGCTAATGAGTACCCCTTCTCATACCAGCTGCAGTAGATTCTACAACTTAAGAACACTGGCCATTCTAATCACCAAGTCACAGCCACTCACACAGACAGGACCTTACTTTTGGGAAATCTGAAGACAAAGAAGTCTGCCAATCATGGAAAATAAAACACAATTCCAATAAGTCAAAGAATTTTTAGCTCCAATCAACACCATACACCCAACAAATTAAAGACTGGCCATCTGTCTGAGATAAGAAGCTAGAGCTTCTTATCTCAATTTAGCTATTGAAATGCAGAGCCACCCAGCTTAATCATGTCCTATCACATCCTCCAATAAATGTGCCCCTGTAACCCGAAAGAAGTTTATTTTAAGGCACTCAGAGAAAAATTCTCACTCAGTTTAGGAAGAAGACATAAGTTACATGTCTGTGCTGGGACTTTAGTCTCCTGGCATATACACCCAAGTCCTCCAACAGTAGTCTATATACTGTATACAAAGGCAAACATCAACTGAGGGAGGAAGGTGGTACCTTTATGTCTGATGTGGGCTCATTGTTGACTAACACTGTGTGCTGTGGATAAAGACAAAAACCCAATTCCCAAAGTCTAGTGAACAGACATGCCTGCATTAAAGAACCACATAAAAAATGTAAGTGACAAATTATGACTATTACACATGGAAAAGGTGTTAAATTACCTCTTAAGACAAGAAACCTGAAATAATCTGAAAAATCAGGGAAGGGTTCTCTCTTTAAATTTTTATATTTTTTATTGTGTATGTATGGGTGCTTTCCCTACAATGTATATCTGTTTACCTCATGTATGCAATGCCCACATAGGACAAAAGAGGGTGTCAGATCCCCTGGGACTGAAGTTACTTACAGACAGTTGTGAGCCATCATGTGGGTACTGGGAATTGGCTTAGGTCCTCTATAAGTGCACCCAGTGCTCTTAGTCTCTAAACCGTCTCTCCAGCCCCAAGGGAAGGGTTCTCTTTAAAATGAAAATATAATTGATATTGTAAGAGAGGAAAGGGAATTAACCAAACAAATACCAAGACTAATCTCAGGGTAGAAGGCACCTAGCAGGAAAGCTATGGAAAGAAGCTAACATGAGAACAATAGCAAAAGAATGTCAGTGTACTGAGAACACAGCCAGCTAGTGGGGCACCATGACTAAATAAACAGCTATAACCAGTATACTAAATGACATTAGGCACAGAGATCATCTTGAGAGCTTTACTCTTTATCCAAAAAAGAAATAAAAGCACTGGATTATAAAGAGCGCAGTATTCTCCACCTCCCCCTGTTGAATATAGTAAAATATATACAGACTCATGTGTAGCTCCAAGAAGTGACCCCTGTGGGCTTTTTGCTCAGTTTCTCTCAAAAGCAACATCTTCAAAACTGTGCTGTGATATTCCTTCCAGTCAAAACAGCAGCAGAGACATGAGCTATATGACAGTGTCTTCAGGACAAGCATCCTTCCAGTGCTCTTTCAGAATCCATGCAGCTGCCTCCTGCCCTTACCTAAGTGTCCTATTCTGAGATGTACTAAGATCACTATTGCTTTTCTGGAGGATGGACAGGAGGAAACCTAGATGTGGTTTGCAGAGGGTAGGAAATGGCTGGATTAAGGGGAGCTTACACAGTGATAGACAGATCACAGCCAAAGGTGCCACTGCTACAGATTATCCAACTGTCAGGGATTGTCAGGGACTACAGTTCCCTGAGAGGAAACTGTAAAACACGAGGGTGAAGATTTTTGGAGACTGACATTTCACTAAGACCTGCAGATAGAAGTTTCACAAACTGACTACAGCAGCGGTATCTCAGGAAGAACCCACACTGTTTTTTGGGGATACCTAATAACCTTGGACAGTAAAAGGGGGGTGGGACAACTTCCAGTCAAAATGCAAAATAAGCCAGTACTCGCTCCTCTAAACTAAGCAATAGTAAATAGTCCTGAATAAGCAATTTAATAAGTTTATGGTCTGCATAATCAATTTAATAGGAGGAGATTCACTTGAGATACCCTAAAAAGCACCTTCCATGGTGACTTATATGTACTCATCTAAGAGGAGTCTGGACCACATGCTAAGATAGGTGACAAGACCCTGAACTCAATCCAATGTAATGCTAAAACAAGCAGTTACAATCAATATAAGAACTAATGTCAAATACTGTAGAATGTTTGAGGGAGCACAAGGATGGAAACCTAAACCAGGCAGTGGTGGCGTGTGCCTTTAATCCCAGCACTTGGAGGCAGAAGCAGACGGAGGCCAGCCTGGTCTACAGAGTGAATTCCAAAACAACCATGGTTACACAGAAAAACCCTGTCTCAAAAAAACAAAAAACTAACAAATGAAGACAAACAAAACAAAACGAAACATGGACGCCTAACTCATTTAAACAATAGCAGCCACATAAAGGAATAGAACAAGTCTATCCTGGAGAAAAGGAGAACAGTGTAAATAGTAGTGGTAGAAACATGTGTCAAGACAAAAAAAGCAAAGAAAGCCACAAAGAAAAGCAGCATCCTCTCTGAAGGGTTTCAAGTTAGTCAAGAATGCCAAAACACAGGTCTATGAGAAGAGTGGGCAGGTAATTGAAGACAGAGATCACAGAGTGGAAAGAAACAGTTTCTATACATGGCCGGGGAGGCAGGTGAGGAAGCAAGAGCACCTGGGCTTGAACCCTAGTCCTTACTATGTGGGCAGTGGTGGGAGAATCTCATGACAAGCCCAGTCTCCTCACAGGCAAAATGAGCTCCATATACATTCCTGTTTTGTGTGTGACTGAGTGACTAAGCTCTGAATGCTTCTTGGTATACAGGAGGTACTCAGCACACCTTAGCCATTACCAACACAAAGTACCGTCATTGACAGCAATGTAAGCATAAACCACTAGAGTTTCTAGTGTATCTAGAGCAGTTCTGCAGCTGCCATCCTGTTACTTAATAGTACAGCTATGCCCTAAGTCATAGTCTCCCTAGCAGACACGTTTACATCTTTCAGAGTTAAGTAACATTCTGCATACTATAGACACTTAAAGATTTGAAAACCAAAACAACAAAACTACAGCAAGACTATTAAATTTGCTAGTGTCAATAAAATGCACAGTAAATATTCAGTGAAAACTATGCAGTAACATTGTGAGTCACACATGAGTGTCAAAGGAGTACCACACAGAGAAAGCCAACAAGAAGCACTTGAAAACTTTGGACCCAAGACCTGGTAACTTCTCTTATCAAACAGACACACATTTTAGTAAGCTCTATCTATGTGCTATGTTTCTGCACTTCAAAACCCCAAGGTCTGGACAGATGAATGCCAGGAATGAGAGTCTAGGTCATGTCATGGTTCTAGATTTTAAAACCAGCTAAAAATAGGCATATAAACAAGGGTACATGACCTTGATCTCAAGGACTGGGGTGGAGGTGGGGAAGCATACTCAAGGTTTCAAGTATCAATCTACCCAGGGTCATGGTCAGCATGGGGAGAGCTACAAGTCCAAAGAAGGTCAGTGACAAGACAGAAACTCCGAAACAAAGGAACCAAACATGAGATCAGATTAAAATCTATTGCTACAACAAAGTCCATGAAGAGCAGATTAATTTCTCCATGCTGATGAGAAAACACAAATTGATATGAATATAAATAAGGAGCTACTTCTTGGTCTGCTCTGTTCTCCCTGAGCAGCAGCAAAGCAGTGAGAAACCAAAAATGCCTGCGGCTGGCACAAGGTCCTGCACAGGTGGTTGCCACTAACCTGTAGTGACCTGTAAGAAAGAAGCCTTCTGTTCCCCCTCACTAACATGGAAAATATACCTTCCTCTCAACAATTTCTAGTACATAATGTTGTAATCCAGGCAAACCTGGTCCCATCTCTCACCCACCTGCGCATGGCATATGTGTGATCCCTGGCTCTTTAAAAGAAAAAGTCCACCCATTTCTGTTGTCTTTTCCTGCTGTTCTCCTGAAGGGGCAGAATGCCTCCCCCCACCACCACCGCCCTTCTCTTCTGTCCTGTCTGTGTCTCTTTACCTCTTTTCTCTTTCCTTCCCCTATTTTCTTACCTCCCCCTCAATAAAACTTTCAATATGAGTCATGTCTAAAGGTCTGTTTCCCCATCTGCCCACTGTCCATCACCCGCCGCAGGACTGAGATCCTCGAGGTCCCAGTGAGGACTGGGGACCTGCCACCTGCAGTCCCATCCCATTATTCTTTATTCCTACCACACAGAACCCCTGGGTATAAGCAACAAATAGGTTCCTCTAGGCCTACGAAGCTGACAGTACTGTAAGTGGAAATTAGGGGATGAGCAGTGAGAAGCTAACTTTGTTCTTCTCTTTTCTATTTGAGCTTCACTGACCAAGCTTGTTCACTCATAGCATATGCTCTCCCAAGCAACTGAAGCAACTACCAGCGCTTCCCTGCAAAGGTATTTCTAAAGATTACTAGCAAAACAGCAGCCAAGTGCTCCACACTACAGCTCTAGGCCAAGCATCTTGGCATTAGAGACGCCTGCCTGCCTGCCTGCCTGCCTGCCTGCCTGCCTGCCTGCCTGCCTGCCTGCCTGCCTGCCTATCCATGTGAATGCAGATTCCCACAGAGGCCAGAAGATGACACCGGATCCCATGGAGCCAGAGTTATAGGCAGTTGTGAGCCACCTAATGTGGGTGTTGGGAACTGAACTCTGGTACTCTGGTTAAAAGCAGTGCATGCTCTTAACCACAGAACCATATTACAGTTCTGGCTTTTCTTACCTTAAATCCACCTCTCACATTCAGAACAAATCCCTGAATCCAAGTATCAAACACATATAATATGATATCAGTCTCATTGGATTGCTTCAAAAAATAGGACAGCATGTTTGTACACCACCAGGTCTCCTGCTTTAGAAAGAATAATGCCAGCATTCTCTCTACAAGCTTAAGGGAACATAGTGACACTTTTTTTTCCAGGGGTGGTGTTTGAATGTTTGTCTCCTCCAAAGTTCATGTTGAAGTCTAACTGTTACAATAATTGTATTAAGAGGTGCCATGTAGCAAGGACCAGCAGTATTATGCAATGAGAAGGTGGGCCACCAGATGTTAGCACCTTGGTAACTCCCAATCCTTCAGAACATTATTGTTCTCTCGTTATTATCACCCAGCCTGTACAAAAGACTAAGAAGTAATCTAATCAAGAAGACAAACTAAAGCAGTAGGGGTCTACCAAGTGAAACAGTATCTATCAGGCAGAGAAGTGATGGACTTAGGATGAGTCAACCAGGCTAATGTGGAAGAAGAAACATAATGACAACTACAGCTGGAGCAAGAAGGTGAGATGCTGACACTTTCATTATGACTAATACCTGCTTATTCAATGTGAAAAGGAAATGAAAAGAACATGGGGCTGAGGTCAAGGACCTTGGCTGAAATCACAGCTCCACCTGTGTGACTGGAGGTA
Source organism: Cricetulus griseus (assembly GCF_003668045.3). NCBI lineage: Eukaryota > Metazoa > Chordata > Mammalia > Rodentia > Cricetidae > Cricetulus > Cricetulus griseus. The sequence continues at coordinate 86,956,014 of NC_048595.1, read as the reverse complement.
CCTCAACCTCTGAAATGAAACCTTTTTATCAACAGATGGAGGCATCATCATTTTAGTTTTATTTGTTTGGGTTTTGCTTGTTTGTTTTGCTGTTGTTTGCAGATTTTAAAGACAGCCCATTCAAAAGTACCTCAAAAAGCTAAAGTGATAGCTAATTGATGAAGAGCACTGGCTACTCTTCCAGAAGACCTGGGTTCAATTACCAGCATTCACATTGTGGCTTCATCTATAACTACAGTTCAGGGGTTCTGATACCCCTTCTGGCCTCTGTAGGCACTGCATGCACATGGTGTACAGACACACATACAAAACAAAACACCTATATACATAATTATATAAATAAAATTTAAAAGTACCCCAAAAAGTTCTTATCCAGTGGGAAAATACATTTTCCCCCTACACTATTTAGCATTCCAGGAAACACCACCCAAGAGTTCCCCGGGCCCAAAAGTCCAGTTCCCTGCGTTTAGAGGGAACTGTTGAAATAAACTCAGTCTGGGCCCAGGAACCAAACAAACTTAGGCTTTCAATTCTAATGAAATCCAGAAGCCTAATTCTATGAGAGTACGTGAGTTATGGATCTCAAAGCTCCTAAACCAGCCCAGATGATGCAAAGGAAGCCATTCACCCAGGTGACATCACAAAGTTCAAGAACAGGCAAGGATCAGAACAGGCCCTGCAGAGGCAGTTCATAGCAGCATTCCTGTAACAACCATATAACAGCACCGCCTCGAGGAGGAAACAGAACATGAAGGAGGGCTACCCCCTCGTAGTCTAGAAGGTTTCAGTCTGATTTATAGAGAATACTAAGAACATGAAGAAAAAACATCTAGTTCTCTAGAAAAGCACTCAAGAGCTCTATTTTGTGATGGAGAGAGTTCTAAGTCAACAGTGACCTTCTTTGATGCAGGAAAGAGTAGACAAAACAGGAAGATCACTGTTTTCAAAGATGTTCTCTTCATTCATTCTTTCTCCTTCCTTGAGAGTCAATAACCTAAACAGAATGGAATGACACACCAACACCTTAGTCTCGGTTGATAGCTCACAATAATAATTGACCTTAGTTTCGTTTTCCCCACACACTCAAAACCTGGTCCTAAGTTCTTGTTCTCAGCGTTCTCTAAGTGCCATTAACTGGGTGACTAGCATTTACACCTGGGCAGGGAAGGAGGGCCTGAAATTCTTTAGTGGATATCTGTATTACTCATACACAGGAAGCCCTCAGCACCACAGAACAGTTGTTGACCTCCTATATATAACAATCTGTGGATGTTCAAGTCCCTTCTAAAATGAAAATGTTTGCACATAACCTATGCACATCCTCATATACACTTACACCTTCTCTAGATTAATCAGAATATCTAAAATGTAAATGCCACATAATTATGGTAATATTGTATTATAATGTAAAATTTCAAGAAAAAAAAAGTCTTTACATATTCAATACAGAAGTCATTTTTCCTAAAATAGCCTCCATTTTCAGATGGTTGAATCCACATACAAGAAACCTGTAGAAACATAAAGCTAACTGGACTTAACGCTATACCAGATACCAGAGCAGCTGGAGGGGAAGCTAACTCAGATGAGGGAGAAGGGTACCTAGAGCTGTCTGCTTTACTGACCCCTGGAGAAAGGAACAAGAAGGTAAAACCAAGCAGGACAAGTGGAAGTCACCAGGCACTATACTACTCCAGCCTTCCACACAGTCCTGGGGCTCAAGCATCTTGACAGAAGACAATCCACGACGGGAGACTGAAAGACAGCAAAACAGGAAATAAAATCTTCCTGATTTTCCACTGTTAGAGAGATCTGTAACTATGGTTCTTTGTAGTTATTTTAAAGCCAGTTTGGTCTATGTAGTAAGTTCCAGATAGCTAGAGCTACACAATGAGGTCTTGTCTCAAAAAAGAAAAGAAATCTTACAGTCATCAGATACACTCACCAAATAGAATATAAACAATCTAAAAAAGTTTTTCATAAGACATATGATCACTGTACAAGAGTGCCACATACTGCTGTGACTGGAGTAAATGCTAAAAATAATGTTGTAGACGTATGTTCACTGACACAGAAAGACAGAAGGACATCCTTGGTATATGCCTAACACATGTGTGACAACAGGGAATTTTTGTGGTTTTTGTGCAGTAATGTATTGGAGAACCAGCCTTGAGCTATATACATCAAGACTGTGTTCCCAAGGGGGGGTGGGAACATCCAAAGCAGCACAGAAAATTAGTTAAGGGGCTAGAGAGATGGCTCAGGAGTCAAAAGCACTAAGGCAAGAGCTCGCTTTCCAGCAATCATGTCAGACAGCTCATAACTGCCTGAAACTTCAGCTCCAGGGGATCTGACATGCCCTTCCAGCCTCCAAGGGCTCCTGCACACCTGTGGCATTCATATTCTGCCTTTGTCTCTCTCTGTATCTCTGTCTCTCTGTCTGTCTCTGTCTGTCTGTCTCTCTCTCTCTCTCTCTCTCTCTCTCTCTCTCTCTCTCTCTCTGTCTCTCTCTCTCTCTTTCTCTCTCTCTCACACACACACACACACACCTTTAAAAAAGAAAGCATTACTTAAGAATTTTTAGCTAGTGGGTTGGAGAGATGGTTCCAAGGTTAAGAGCACTGAATGCTCTTCCAGATGACCTGAGTTCAATTCCCAGCAACCACATGGTAGCTCATGACCATCTATAATGTCATCTGGTGCCCTCTTCTGGTGTGCAGGAATACATGGAGGCAGAATGTTATATATATAATAAATAAAATCTTTAAAAAAAATCCTTAGCTAAACTGACGCCAAGAAACAAATTCAGCGGAGATGAAGGGTACAGTATCAGTATAACACAAAAAAATGTTATAGTTCTAACTTTATGCTAATAATGAATCATACAAAATGGAAACTCAGAAAAATTTCATTTATAATCAGGAATAAATTAAACCAAGAAGATACAACATTTAAACATTGAAAACACAAATATTATGGCTGAAAGAAATTAAAGAATAATATACATGGAGATGCATTCCATACTCATAAACTGGGATGTTAATTATGGGGTGTGTGTGTGGGGGGGTGTAAAAGAGAGAGAGAAAAAATGCAATGTTCCCCAAAGTACCTACGAATTCAACAATCTTTTTTTTTCCCCCAAGACAGGGTTTCTCTGTGTAATCTTGGCTGTCCTGGAACTATTTCTGTAGACCAATCAGGCCTTGAGCTCATAAAGATCTGCCTGCCTCTGCCTCCCAAGTGCTGGAATTAAAGGTGTGCACCACCACTACCTGGCCGAATTCAACAATCTTATCAAAATCCCAAGAGACTATTATGTGAAAATAAAAAAAAAAGAATTGTCCTAAAACTCACATGGAAATGAAGGGAACCAAAACAGTCTGGAAAAAAGAGAAAGCTAGAGAATTCACACTCCTGCCTCATCAAAACAATGACATAAGGAAAAACACCAAAGTCAAGGGAGAACAAAAGTATAGGCATAAACCCACACATCCATGTTCAATTGATTCTGCACAAGGGTACCAAGACCACTCAAATAAAGAAAAAAAACTTCAGCAACTTATGCTGGGAGAAACTAGAAATCAAACATGCAAGAGAGAGGGTGGACTCTTCATGCTACATCCAAAAGGCAACTGAAAACTGATCAATGAGTTAAATATAAGGGATAAAATATAAAATTCTGAAAGAAAAACAAGGAATACTCATAGCTTGGATACATCCATGATTTGTTAGATTATGACAACACAAAAGAAAACTACAAAGATTGGGATTTAAAAATAAAAAGTGTCTGAAGAGACAGCTCTGCAATTAAGAACATGTACTACTCTTCTAGTATCCAAATTCAGTTCCCAAGTTCAGGGTACTCATAACCACCTGTAACTCTAGCTCCGAGAGATCTGATGCCCTCTTCTGGCCTCTCTGAGCCCTGAACTCACATGCACAAACTCACACACAGATACACATACCTAAAAATAAAAATAAAAAAATTTAAATATAAATTTAAATTAAAAGGAAGCTGTCAAAAGAATCTGACAACCCATAGAAGAAACTATTTATAGAGTATGTATCTACTCAGTATCCAAAATATTTAAAGAATTCAGTAACTCAGAAACAAAAGACAACCTAATTTTTAAAAGATCAAAGAGTATAAACAGACATCTCCCCAAAGAGATAAACAAATGGCCAGCAGATTTATAAAAAGATGCTCACACCACCAGTTAGAATACCCACAGGAAGACACCACTTCACACATACTGGATTGGTGCTATCAAGAACAATCAGGGACTGGAGAGGTGGCTCAGAGGTTAAGAGCACTGGCTGTTCTTCCAGAGGTCCTGAGTTCAATTCCCACAACCATCTATAATTCTGGTGTGAAGGTATACATGCAAGTAGAACACTGTGCACATAATAAAAAAAATAAATCTTAGAAGAAAAAAAAAGCTATCAGGAAACATTATTAAGGGTGTAAGAGTGTAAGCTGCTGAGCTGCCCTGGAAGTAGTCTCATGGTTCCTGTTAAACATAGAACTACCATGACCCAGGAATCCTGCTCTAAGATGCACATTCAAAATTCGAATGGCATACATACACTGGAGCATTATATGGCACCTTGTAATATGTACACTATGTTTTTAAATGAATAAATAGCTTCTTGTACATAAATGTTTCACAGCAACACTATTCACAATACCCAAAAGGTAAAAACAACCCAAACATCTGTGAAAGAATAACAGGCAAACAGAATGCATTATATCTGTATGCTGGAATCCATGTACAGGTTTTCCATTCAGAGTGATAAAAAAATATTGTCAAACTAGATAGAGATGATGGGTACACAGCACTGGGGAAACTACTTCAGGTTTTTAAATATATTCAAAGACATTTGGCCTTGGCGCTTTTTTTTTTTTTTTTTTTTTTTTGTAAGTTATCATGCTAGTTAGTTTTATATCAACTTAGCATAAAGTAGAATTGTTTGGGAAGACAGAACCTTGAAAAAATTCTCCCACCAGACTGACCTGTGGTATATTTTCCTGATTGATGATGGGGTGGGAGGCAGGTCGCTGTGGGGTGTGATTCCTGGGCAGGTGGTCCTAGGTGCTATATGAGAAAGCAGGCTGAGAAGCCATGAATAGCAAGCCAGTTCACTAGTCTCTGTATCAGCTTCTGCTTTGAGTTCCTATCCTGACTTCTCTGTGATGGAGTGTGACCTTTGACCTGAGAGTCATAAGATGAAACCCTTTCCTTCTCAGTTGCTTTTGGTCATGGTGCTTATCATAGCAATAGAGACAGGCATCTTCTCAAAGTACTAAGAATATATTCACAATAGACTATTTCTTACCAGCAGACTCCTTCCCATTCTGTTTTTCATAAAGGGTGCCCACAGACATCAGGAAAACAATAACCAGGAACACTGGGATTCTCCATGAGCCAGCCAGTGATGCTGAAAATTATTAAGAATTAACATTTTTAGTTAACAGAGCAATCTGATATACATGCTAATTAAGAAATTATTTCCTAGGGGAAATGTTATTAAAAGGCTCTTGAAGGTAAACTTCAACTCAAGGACAGTTTCATTCTTGCTCTCAAAGGAACATGGCATGTGCCAGCCTACCCTTAAGAGGCTACTCCCTAGTCCATTACAAGAACCCCCATAGATACCCCTCACAGGTTTCAGGTCACCCCAAACTCAAGTTCAACCTATGCAGCACCTGATACTAGTACAAACAGAGTCAGGCACCAGAAGCCAGCCTAACTTTCTGAAAATGGCACTAGGCTTAAACTCAGTATCAGAAAGGAGCCCAACAAACACAAAGGCTGCAGCCAAAGCTCCCACAGTACACAGTTAAGTCCCCAAGCATCTGTCTTCCCTGAGGTCACATGAGACTCCCTTCTGCAGGGGCAGATAAACCTCATGGCCTACTCAACAAACCTACAGAGTACTACCCTCTTAAAATCAAACCCTGAACTGAGACAGTTTCAGTCAGCTGAATTTAACTGCTGCTTTCTTGGTGGGAAGGCAGGTAACTTACAAAAAAAGGGTTAATTCTAAAAGCTACTTTCGGCTACCTGCTGCTCTAGGTTGCTCAATTATTTTGTGTTTAAATTAGAACTTATTATTCCCATCAACTCAAAAATATGTCTTGCCCAATCATGTGAGTCATGCTGAAAAGCTATTCAAGAGTATTAAGCAGCAGCAGCAGCAGCAGCAGCAGCAGCAGCAGCAGCAGCAGCAGCAGCGGCACTATCACCACCATCACCATCACCCCCAGCTAACAGTGAGCTGCTTCACAGAAACTCATGACTCTGACCTGCCCTGACATCAAGCATCTCTGCTGAGCAGTGAACTGCCTTCCTAATGTTTCCTGAAGTTCTGGCATCTCTCCCTCATGATCATAGATCTGCTTAAGTCACTCTTCCACAGGATGGAAGTGGTTTTCGTATTTCATGCAGTCTTCTTGCCCAATGTCCTCCCCCATTCCTGTCCCAGGCCCTTCCTCTTAAAGTAAAAATCTTCTCCAGTTCTTCAACAAGACCAAGCGCCTCTTATCCTTAGGTGCTTATCTATCTCCTCCCCAAGTTTGCTACAAGCAAAATGAGCAAAAGGGTCACACAGCTGCAGATTGAAGCACTTATACTCTTCAAGGACTTTCTAAAAGAATGAGTAAGGAACTTAAAGATCAACATTTGAAAGCAGAGTATCTTCACTGATGATTAGTGAAATCTTAAATTCAACATTTTCGATACATTATGTTGAAGAATTTTAAATGCAACATATAACACTACAAAGAACTCACTTTCATTGGTCAGCCTCTACTGACCTCAACCACAGTTATTGGGCGATGGTTCTACGAAGAAGAAGGACCCACCTATATGAAAAAGCAGTATCATCCAGACAGGAATTGAAATTGCTCTCAAGTAGCGTTCAGTGTTTGCATTCCACTTGAATGAAACCATCAGCACATAGCCAACTACCAACGTCCAGATCTTAAATAAATGAAATAAGACACAGTTGTAAAATACATACAGCAAAGAGCATGTGTTCCACAACATCAACAGCATCTGTACAGTTTAAGCACTCTGGACATGGCACATATAGGTACCATGGGTGGCATGCCTGGGTTTTCCCCCTCTCTATTTACATATGTTTAAATAGGTATTTGACACTCAGGCCGTGATAATTAATAAAGTACATTGTTTTAAGACATACTAGGGGTAGAAGAGATGGCTCAGCAGTTAAGAGCACTGGCTGCTCTTTGAGGTGACCTGGAATTCTCAGCTCACAACTATCTGTAATTTCATGCACATAAAATAAATTTAAATAAATTATTTTTTGAAAAAAGACATACTAATGTTCAGACTCCACTTAACATTTTTTAAAAAGATAAAGTAGTTAATATGTAAGTAGCAGATTTAAATTAAAGCTGATCTGGTGGAAGTCCTATAAGTTTTTGTTGATTAATGTGAGGGGGGCTAAAAAGAAACAGGTAAAAAGACTCCATATTTTAGCCTATAAAATGTTAGTATGAGAATCATTATTTTTAAAACTAAAAGAACTAGCTAAAGTACAATCCTATTGATAATCTAAGTGATAAGATGTTGAGACCCTAAGCAACAGCTACATACTCCAGTTAAAAAAGGTGTCTGAAAAAAATATATATTACAAGAAGAAACAGCAAAAGTTGAAAATAGACTAGTCAGGGTCCCCTCCTCCATTCCCCTACCCTACAACTAAATTAGCATCACAAGCTGCCAATGTCCAAGAGAACACTTACAAAGTTTGTGAATGTAAAATTCAAGTATGGCTTGAACCTGGGGAGTAAAAGTTAAAACAAAAAAGGACTTAATGATCCAATTCAGAGCACAAAGAAAAAAACAAAAACAAAAACAAAAACAAATCAAAAACAGCATTAGCACAAAAGACAAGAAAGGGCCAGACCCTCCGTGTTATTTTGGTATCATCTATCAATTAAAGTAATCCAATATTTAAAACATGCACAGCCTTGAACTTGAGATTTTAGATCTGGAACTAATCCTTACAAAGTAATGACAGATTCTGAAAAAGCTTATTGGTGAGGGAAAATGATGACCTAAAAGACTGATGGAGAAAAGATTAACCATGGGTGAATCACAAATACAGGGTTATTCTAGCATTAGAATGGGTTTGCGGGTGTGGTGTACAGGCACATGTACTTGTGAGAGTCAGGTATCTTTCCTGTGCCAGGGTCTCCCAGTGACACTCCCAGGCTGGACAATCTGTGTCTGCTCTTCTCAGCTGCCTCCCCACTCCAGTCTTTGTGCTGGAGTTACAGGAATGCACTGCCACACCTTCTTTCTACATGGGTGCTGGGCACCCTGACTCAGGTCCATGATCATGCTTGCACACTTGAACTGAGTCATTCCCCAGACTTAATGAGTATTGTTTCCAAACCATAATCCAGTTTCTAGATCCATTAAGTTAAAAATCAGACAGAAAGACACACGTATAATAATCTACAACATGGTGAGGAAAAGAGAAATGTGTTAATAAGTTGATGATTGATAAACAGAAAATATTTTTCCTTTTCTTTCTTGTTCTTGTTTTTCCTTTTTGACACAAAGTCTCACATAGCCTAGAACTTGCTATGAAGTGACAGATGACCTTGAACTCCTGATCCTTCTGCCTATTAGACCTGCTAAATGTTATAATTTCAGGGGCAGGGAGGGTTGTTGTTTGCCATGCTGGGATTTGAAATGAGGGCCTCACACATTTTAGATGAGTGTTCCACTAGGAAAATGATTTGTCTACAGTCTAAAGTTGAATTAGAATTTTGACACCAAGGTATTTCTATTTTCTTAAATGAATGTGAGTTATGAAAACTCTGTCAACAACACAGGTTCTGAACATGCAACCATGAAACCTTAATCCAAAATCTGAGGCATACAAGTCTGAGGTGTTTCCTGCAGCAAAGTCACGTGCTCTCACTACACTCTTGGTTCTAACCCAAAGTGCACACTTGCACTCACTGCTCTTCCACAAAGCTGCCTCTAATAATAGAAAAAGAATGACTTTTTAAGTGTTTTCTCATCATCATTCCACAGCCCATAGATACCAGACTATTAAATCTGTGGAGTGCACTGGTACTTGAGTTGCTGACTAATTCCTAAAACAAATAAATAAATTTAGGTAATTTTTGGCTTGAGCCTATGACAGACTTTCCAGCAGTTTTTGAAGTGGCCCTAAAAAGTAGCCTTGACATTTACACTGTGTACTTATGCAAAGCGACATTCTCAACACTGGTTATAAAATCAAAATATCAATCAACTCTTAACAACATTGAAGATGCTGTGCCCATATGTTAAACATTTGGCCAAGATTTAAATTTCTATGTAAAAAATAAAATAAGCACACTCATCTCATTAGTATAAAATTTGCTTTTATCTTTAATAGATGATTAAGGTTATATGTACAGCAAAGAATTCTTAAATTATGATTATGGGGCCAGAGAGATGGTTCAGTGGTTAAGAGCACTGGCTGCTATTCCAAAGACCTTGTTTCAATTCCCAGCACCTACATAACAGCTCAAAACCATCTGTAACTCTAGTCCTAAGGGATCTGATGCCTTCTTCTGCCTACACACATGTGGTACTCAGACATATATACAGGCAAAAAATCCATACTTATAAAATAAAACTAAATTTAAAAAATTTAAATATACTTATGATTTATACTTATTATTTAACAGCAAATGTTTGATTATAAACCTATTTTATATAGCTACAAGAGTTAACTAAGGTCACATAAAATTTTCTCAGGCAAAAAGGGCTCATGAGTGAAAAAGTTTACAAAGCTCTGGGAAGGAACTAATCAAACCCACAGCTTACAAATGTGGGAATTGCAAGAACAGAGACCTGCCAACCTACAGATCTAAGGGAACCCACAGCTAGAACAATGTGCTAATTCAAGGAAGATTACATTTAATGAAGAAAATGCAAAGCTGTACTTTCAGAATCAAGATCCCAATGTACCAAACAGAGACTGAGAAGAGAGCACCTAAATTCCATAGCTACTGTGTAAATAAATGTCTGCTTATAAAATGCAACTCAACACCAACAAACTACATGAGCAATAAAATGCAGGCTAAGAAAGTCAAAGAAAATTGTAATATGATATAGATGGGTGAACTCTCTGGCTTATAAAGTACAGAATAGCAACATTTGATAGCTACTCTCAGAAAATTGGTGTCTTAGTTAAGGTTTTCATTGCTGTTATAAAACACCATGACTAAATGCAGCTTGGGGGTGAAGGGTTTATTTGGCTTACACTTCCACATCACAGTTCATCACTGCAAGAAGTTGGGGCAGGAGCTCAAGGCAGAAACCTGGAGGCAGGAATTGAAACAGAAGCTGTGAAGGAATGCTACTTACATGATTGCTCAGTTTGCTTTCTTATATACCACAGGACCACCTGCCCAGGGGTGGCACTACCCACAGAAGGCTGGTTCCTCCCATATCATTAATAAATATCTACAGACTTTGTCTATAGGCAATCTGACGGAAGCACTTTCTCAGTTCAGGTTAATCTTCCCAGATAACTCAAGCTTGTCAAGGTAATAAACAAAAAAGCCAGGACAGTGGGGAAAGACTGGGAACAAGTAAGTAGCTTCATTGTCTGTGGTGCTGGTGCAGAAGTAACTGTGGAATTATAAAGCAACATCTTTTAGTTTGATATGAGAATAAATTTTTCCAGCAACCAATAGCTGTCTAAAAACAGAGGTAGCTTCTATCTGGGATGGTGTTTGAACATGAGGAGTCAGAAAAGGCGACCCTCAGCAAGCAGAACTACAAAGGGTGTGAAGCTACAGAGTAACTATCTAAGAAGTTTTACCTGTACTTTTCTGAGACAGGGTTTCTGTGTAGCCCTGGTTGTCCTAGAACTCACTTTGTAGACTAGGCTGGCCTGGAACACACAAAGATCAGCCTGCCTCTGCCTCCTGAGTGTAAACTTTAATAATCATAAATAATACATCACCACAATTCCCCTTTTTGTTCAATACAAAAAGAAGGCTACAACTAACATAAGAAAAACTATATACAATAAATATATACAATATATATAAGCAATAAGTATCAACAATGTCTAGTCCATTTGCATTTGACAAATCTGCACTATAAGGAATCTATGTCACTAAGGAAGAAAAAAGAAACTGCACACCAGATTTTTAAGAGAAATTTCCATATAAAGAAAAGCATATTATTTTTATCCAGTAAACATGAAGTTCACCAATTATTTTACTTTAAGCTAAAACACGTAGCTCCCCAATTCCACTTTCAGGACTGTTCTACAGAAATACTTGTGTGTAGATAAATAGGAAATACTCAGTACCATTTGCAATAATACAGCTTTGCAAATGGAAACATATTCAGAATGGAAAAAGTATGGTGACTATATTCAGGGGCATGGTGTAAATTTATGCATATGAAATAGAATGGTGAACATATACTAGCAACAATTAAAAAATTAACCATCTTCAGGCAGCTGGATGTCAGGTAAGACAGGGCTTCTTTACACCTGCTGTCTTTGCTGAATTTTCTAAGGGTATTTAATGCCTTCTTAAGTAGAAAAAGAAATAGTTTTTCCTTTAAAATGTGTATCCTTGAACTTTATAGAGTTTACAAATTTCTTCAAGTATTTCCTCAGAGAGACTCACAGAAATACTGTTAGTTCAAAAGACAGAGCACACACTTGAGTTTTTGGATAATATAATTACCAATGGTTACAACAGTTTATTACCTCTGAATTTGCTAAAATACACAAAAACCTGTCATAAACATCAGCATCCAGGACAAAAGTGTTTATGCCACAGCATAATTAAAAAGAAAGAACTGTAGCTGCCAGGAGTAAAGGGTCCACAAGAGGAGGCCAGATAACCCAGTAAGGGCAGTGAAACACAGCATGCCATGTTCTAATACATTATCATTAGAGAAGATACATATTATAGAAAAAGATTTCCGTAGTATGTATGTACGTATACATGAAACTAAGACAAAAACTATCTGATATGTTCACCCAGGTTCAGAAACATCTTTAGAAGGCTAAGTTAACAATAGCATCTGTGTGGTAGGAGTAATGGCAGAAAAGGGGACAATTTACTTTTACCATATAAATTTCTATGCTGCTTAACTTTAAGTTCTTTATATAGCAAGCATGTTTTTCTTGATAACCCCTCACATCACAAAGCATTCTTTAAAATAACTTAAAGTGTTTATATTTGCTCTGTAAAAGTATTCACATTCATGCATGTCTGTTTTGTTTGGAGGAGAAAGGGTTGTGCTATGGCCTGGGGATTAACCACAGGGACTCACACATGAGGCAAGCTGAGGCTCCATCATTGAGCTGGACTTCCAGCCTTCGATTTCTAGTGCCAGCTCCTTTTTGAGTGTTGTTCTGTTCGAAACAGATCTCACTGTGTAGCTCATGCAGACCTCAGATTCACAGTTCTGTCTTGGTTTCCCAAGCACCAGGATTACAGAGCCACCATGCCTGGCAACAGTGTTTTATTCCCTAATCCAGAAGTCAACTTCAGCTCCACTTAGCCTTATTAGCGAACCTGTTTGTGTGGGACTTTTCTTCCAGGCATAAATCACTGAACCACAGTTGACCCAAGGGCATACTTACCACATTTATCCTCTTAAATATTCTGTGTCCTTTCCAAAATACATAATCCAATCATCTTCTAGCACCCATATGCTAGACATTATATAAGACTGCATAAAATTTAGCAGCATTTATTTAGCTCTCCAAGGAAGGCAATCACATTTTCCTTTCACGAGACACAATTAACCACACATGGCATACTTTCCCGTTAAATAACACAGGAAGTGCTCAGTGGGTTAAGGTGCTCACACACGCCCACCTGCCCATGTGAGGACAAGGCTGACTCTGGGATGTCTGCCTCAATCATTTCCCCAATTTTTCTTTATTCTTCTTCCCCATTTTCTTTTGCTAAGACAAGTCTTTCACAGAACCTGAGCTCAACATTTCACCTAGACTAACAGGAGAGCAAGCCACCACCACACCTGGCTTGCAAACTCAGGTTCTCAAGCACTCTCTTCCCACTGAGACATCTTCCTGGCCCCCTCTGCTAAGTCTCTCTCATACAAAGGTAGCAGACTCTCCTAATCACCACTGGCGCAGCACCTGCTTCAAGAACTTCCTTCTCCTTTAAGCTTTCTTCTACTTTGAAAACTTCTCTTTGCCCTACGGTCCTTAGAGTCAGGAGTCCCTACAGCCAAATCTTTAATTGTGGAAGAACTTCCTCTCAGCTGCTGCCAGGTGAGAGGCAACAAGCCTCACACGGGCTGGCAAGTGGAATGGTGTAGACCCGCAAGGCTGGGTGTATTTCCTAACGTCTTTTGTGACCCTAAACCAAGACCTCAAGGAGACTGAGGCATCTTCCAAACCAACCCTTCATTTTGCACACTAGGGAGGGCTGAGTGGCCAGAGTTACGGCCTTGGTCACAGGTCACAAAGCAAGTTACTGCTAAAGTGAAGTTTAAAATCAAATACTTCAGCTCTCACTGTTTCCAACACTACTTCTTTACAAAAATGGGAGGCAGGCCATGGAGAAATCAAACCTACTACTGCTGCAAAAACTAGAAATGGCCTTCCCACCTCCCCCAACAAGTCTGAACAAAGGGGAAGAAGGGATCAAACCATTTCCAGCATAGAAATGAGGTGAAGCAGGGGGCACTATTAGGCTCTCAGACTTTTCTTGCACGGCCCCACATTACCAGAAAAGTTACACTGAACATGGAGCATCAGATGAATTTTCTTCTTAGGCCATCTGAAATGACTAAGTCAATATTCTAACACACTTGAAACTGTTGAAAAAGAACTGCTGGTATCATGAAAGAGTAGTCTTTCAAAAAAAAAAAAAAAAAAAAGAGTAGTCTTTTACCTGTAACCAGGGCACAGTGTTGGGAAGGAACCAGGGTAAAGAAAACAGTTTAAGTAATCTGAAGTGGGGCAGAGAGGAAGAAACCATGAGGATAAACTTGTAACAAGAAAATGAACAGAGGTACCAACAGAAAGGAGGCAAGACAGGACTGAAACACTGCATAGATGACAGAATAAACAGAGGTAACACTAGTTTCTAAATAACCAGAGTCTAGGGGAAGAGCTTCGACTAGACCAATTTTGATAGTCTTTGGATTTTATGATTAAAGGTGTGTGCCACCACCGCCCATCTTAGTTTATCTTTCTTAATTAACGATTCAAACTCTTGTGCTTGAAGAAAGTTTCTCCACCCTTACTCAAGGGCACCAGGGAGTTCTGATGACAGCAACAGGTTGATAGTACAAACCGATCTCTCTCTAGTTTTTCAGGTCTGAAATCTCTTCCTCCTACTGGACAGGACTGCACTAACAATGCCAATTGTACCAGGGTCAGAAGCTAGTTCAGGGCTTAGCACACAGTACACATACAAAGTTGGATCTTGGATGTATGACTCATCAGGTCACCGAATGTGTGTCTGCTTACATGATACTTTTCTCTCTGCCTCCCTCATGCAGGTTCACATTTATAAGCTGTCTAAAAACATAAAGGCTGATGTTTTATTTCAGGTAGCCCTGCTTGGGCTCACAAAACCAAACACTGTGATTTATGAGACAGAAAATTTACAGTAGGCCCCCCGCCCAAGGCACATGTTAAGCCCCAACCAGTGCTGTCAGATGAAGGCTGGCTAACATGCCTCACTTCACTCCACTTCCTAGCCCTAATACAGACTCGGCAGAACTCAGCTGACTCTTGTTTTTCTCCGAGTGGGATCAACCTGGAAGCACCCATCCCCACTTTAGTACTCTCACCACATACCACTCTCCTCTAATTTATTCATAAATTTCTTTTATAATGGGCTGGTTGTGTTTTTTAACTCCTCATCTACCTCTCCCATCACTGTGACCATCGGAGTCAGGAGACTTTCAGTAGCATTTATTAAAGGCTGTGGGTGTAGGTCAGTAGTAAACCCTGTTATTGGCACATATAAAAGCCTGATTCCAACTCTCAGAACCCCTAAAAAACAAAAAGCAACCCCCAATTCAACACTCGTAAATACAAGCATGAAGAGTATCATCAGTAAAACGGTATATACACCAATTCTTCTCACACGCATCTTCCCAAGGGCTCAATTCCACTAGCCCTCCCACCCAGTCTCTGAGGGACATGCAGAAATGCCCTGCTTCCTCCCCTCCCTGCCAACTCACATCTGAACTCTACCTCTGACTCCAGGTAAAAATGCATACTAGTCATATAAGGCAGGCCTTGCCTTTCGCATTTCCTAGAGTCCAATGGATGATACCTGTCAACAGTTGAAATAGCACAGAATCTGTAATCGTGTCTGAATTCTTGAGGACTTTTCTCATAGGTACATAATGGTCTTTTATATGTGGAATTTAATCCATGTAACTAACTTGTTTAACAACAAAGGGGCAATAATTTTAGCTTCTTATTTTTTTAAGCTATTTTGTTTCGTTTTGCTTTGTTTCTGAGACAGAGTTTCTCCATATAGCCTTGGCTGTCCTGGAACTCACTCTGTAGACCAAGCTGGCCTCGAATTCTGTCTCCCGAGTGCTGGGATTATAGGCATGCACCACCACACCCGGCTTTTTAAAGCTATTATTAAAGATTTATTTTTATTATTTTTATCATGTGTACATAAGTGACAGTAGAGTGTGCATGTGCTTATAGAAATCAGATGAGGATGTTGGAATCTTTGGAGTTATGAGATTCAGGAAGCCGGGCAGTGGTAACGCAATGCTAAATGGTGGTGATGCACACCTTTAATCCCAGCACTTGAGAGGCAGAGGAAGGTGGATGGATCTCGGAGAGTTCGAGGCCAGCCTGGTCTACAAAGAGAGTTCCAGGATAGCCAAAACTATTACACAGAGAAACCCTGTCTCCAAAAAAATAAAAAGTTACAGGAGGTTGTCAGGGACCCAACATGGGTGCTGGGAAGGAATTTCCACTCATGTGAAAGAGTAGCAAATGGTCAACCTCAGAGCCATCTCTCCAACCCCTGAATTTAACTCAAGTGTGAACCATGGAGCCAGCTAACTCCATGGTTAGCTGCTCCGTATTTGGGTCTCGCTTAGAGCCTGCTAACACTCAGGTTTGGTTCTCAGCACAACTTTTAAAAAAGTACCACACGTTTGTCCACTGGCTATCTATCTTGGAAGGCAGTCACACTGTTTGAACCTGTGACCCATAACTGTGAGAATGTTCACTTACTTCTGTGTATGTCTGTTCCAATAGGAAATGCTAATTTATGAGGCTGAAGGTACAACTCGGTAGCACACATGAAGCCCTGGGTTCAAACTCCCAGCACCAAACAAGCAAACAAAGTGTTCATATGCAATTATATGCACCCCAAAGACAGGGTACCTAACCCTGTGCTCAATTAACTTTACGCTTGAACCAAGAGATGAACTGAGGGTCCTGGGATCAATTAGCATTCTACCAACACCCTCTGGCAAGTTGAAACCTGCAAAGCAAATAAAGGCAACTATTTTGAAACTTAATAACGTTGAGTGTATGAGGTGTGTGCGCGCTAGGCTTCAGGCACTCTAGAATCTTCTCTATCCCTTCGATACTTTCTAGCCCCTGTGGTAGTTTATTGATCAACATTCTTAACATTCTTAAGCATCAAATAGCCACTTCATTTTAACATCGTCCAATAAATATGCGGACAAACTGGCCTGCGATGAAGTCTGAGTCGGGAAATGTATCTCTAAGATTATCTTTGAAATTCCACTTCGGCGACTCAACCATAACTTAGTTCTCTTTACCAGTCCACTGCTAATCTAGACCGGAGGGAATGTGCAAAGGCCCACACATAATAAATACAGGGATCGAAAAGCACCCAGAGTCACGCACGAACTATATATAGTCAAAGAACTGAACTCTGGGACATCACTGGCATGAAACGAAAGCTTTAGTTTGAGAGCTTGAGAAATCCGAGTTAATCAGTTCTAATTAACCCCTAACCTGGTAAGAAGTCCGCTTCTCTTAACTGTACAAAGGCAAGTTGGACTCGAAATCGGACACCCAGATGTGCCTGCCAGATGTGTAAAGTGGGTCAGCACTTCTCAGCCAAGGGACCTTTCCCCTACAAGAGGGCTAGATTCAAATCACCCCCGCTTCTCTAGCAGGAAGTGCGCCAAGCTCCCCGGGCATGGGAAGGAGGGCGGTCACCCGCGCTCACTGGAGCACGGGTGAGGACCTTTGGCCGCCTTGTCGCCGGCATCCCGGGTCCTGCCACCCCCGCCCGTACTCACCCACAGGCTGCTGAAGTAGTCGAGGCCGTGGCAGATGAGCGCGCCCGCTTGCGCCAGCAGCACCTGGACGCCCAGGTAGCTGCCCAGGCAGTAGAGACCGTAGAGCAGCGGGCCACCTGCACCCAGCAGCAGCAGCAGGCGACGGCGACGCAGCGCTTGCTCGCCCAGGGCCTCGACGCCGTAGTCGGCAAAGCAGAGCGGCAGCAGCAGCGCGGCCAGCACGATGGGCGTGTGCGCGCGGTGCAGGCGCCGCAGCCACAAGCGGCCCAGGCGCGTGAGCGAGCTCTTGAACGGGTGCAGGAAGGTGCCGCACAGCACGGCCCAGAGCAGCGGCCGCAGGAAGGCCTCGAGGATGAAGTACACAAGCACCGCGGCCCCGCAGCACAGGCACACGAACAGCACCGCGCCCGTGTTGTAGAAAGCCTGTTTGATGGGCTTATCGAAACGCAGCGCCAGCGCCGCGGTCCGCGGGGTCTCGCCCTGCCCCGCCGCGCGCGGGGCCCGAGGCTCCGGCCGCGGAGAGCCTCGCGGGCTGGCCGCTTCGGAAGGACCGCCACGGTCGGCCATCGCGCCTCTGCCGGGACCGAGGGGCGGGGCGGCGCGGCGAGACGGCGGAGGAGCGCGGGCGGAGTCGGACGGTACCGCGAGGGCTTGTGGGGTTTGTAGTACCCAGACCGCTGGCAAAGCATGCTCTATAACCCAGGGAAACTACAACTCCCAAGAGGATGAAAGCAAACGCCTTGGCCCAATGGTCCCTCAGGGACTAGGTAACAAGTTTTGAGGGGGGTCCAAGAAAACGAAGTAGGGGACACACACTGAAAACTCCCTTCTTTGATTGACGTCAACTTTTCCGGAGGCAGGATCCCAAAAGAGACACTTTCAGAGAAGTTAAACACAAGTTGTGCTTTAGCTTTGAAAATATTTCTAAAAACAGTGATGCACAAACTTAGTTTTACTGACATTTAATAAATACTTATTTTTAATCATGTGAACGCAGCGCGTGTGGGTGGCCAAAGAAGCCAGAAGCGTCGGATCCCCACAACTGGAGTTACAGGTGGTTGTGAGCAACTTGACTTGGGTGCTGGGACTAGAACTCGTGTCCTCTGGAAGAGTAATACAGGCTCTTAAACACCTTAAAGTACTCTCTCGTTTATATGACAGGATTTTAAGTAGCTATTGCAGTGTGACAGTCTCTAGTCTAAGAAGTTGGCTCCTATCAACTCGTTTTATTCTTAAAGCATCCCTATAGAGATGTTACTAGTCTTGTTTGCAAACAGCAAAACAGGGGTGCAGAGAATTTAAGTACCTAGCTTCACACAGCTGCCAAGTAGGTGGGGCAGGATTCGCACTATGGACCCTTACTCTGTAGCTCTTGTGTTCTATGCTAAAGGATCTGAACAGGGGATCCTTTGGCTTCTATATAAAGTTCCTTGGAGAACCATAATGTGCAACCACTATTACCATTTGTTCCTAATACAGAGTAGGAAAGTCGGTATGGGAGCAATCTAAATGCCTCAGAGTAAGTATATCAGTGTTTACTGTTTGCTCCTCACTGAAGTGTTCTCTCTGGCAAGGGATAATGGAAATCATAGTTCTTACTACAGGGATGTTGTTGGCGGGAGTGGGGGGTAGCAAGCTCTGACAGTGCAGCATGCTTATGCCCTGTGGAAAACGTTTTGGAATCCAAGCCTGCTTCCAGTAAAATACTCCAAACAGCATTTTCATTTGAGAAGGAGACATAAAGGGAGAGAGGGAGAAACGGAGGTCTTTACTCCTTAGCTGAATACTCAATATGGGAGGATTCCACCATAAGAATTATTAGCTCCTTCCTGTTTTCAACAAATTTTCATATTAATTTCAGCATGAAATTTCTGTATCTCTTTGTGTTCTAATGTAAATAAGGTAGTTTTCACATGAAGAAGTCTTGCTAACTGGGTCATGGATATAAAAGGATTCAGTAAGTGAAGAAAAAGCAATTCCTTTCTCCTTTCTATCTTGCTTATAAGTTTGGGGCCACTGGTTCTCAGTGTCTGAGTCTGGGTTCCATTCAGAGTAGAAGGCAAGTCTTTCTACACAGTTTAGAGAATCTGTGAGTGACTCCTTCCTGTCTTCTGACAAAGGGGCTCAAAAATGAATCCAAATGACTCTTCAGACCCGCAACATTCTTCAATTACAAACAAAAATTAAGTTCCCATGAAAATTAAGTCACATAGCAAACTCTTAACCACCGGATGCAAGGCCTGTAGGTGTTGCCTGAATTGTGTTGGGGCCCTAGTGCAGACAAAGCAGGAGGCTCTCTCATGGTACTGTACTCTGTTCCCAAGTCTCAGTGGAAAGCAAACTTGCTGAGCCTTTCAAATGGTTCTAATGGCCAACAGAACTGACAGGCTTCAGTCAGAATTTCTAGTGAAGGAGTGAACTCTAACAGAAAAAAAACTGAAGGAGTGTAAACTGAGAAGTGTTTGTACAGCCTCCTGTACATTGGGGTTTTCTTCACCTCCCAAAAGTCACTGATTACAGAGCTCCTAGAGAGCAGGGACTGGGCTTGTTTCAATTAGTGTATCTAGGACCTGACACAGCAAAAGATATTCATAATCAGAATAGGAGCTCAATGTGTGCCAAGCAAGAGAGTGGTACCCTTTCCTAATAATCTGTTTGTGCTTACTGCATGATATTGAAACCTTAGTGCAGTGGTTCTCAACATTCCTCATGCTACAACCCTTTAATACAGTTCCTCATGTTGTGGTGACCCCAACCATAAAATTATTTCACTGATACTTTATAACTGTAATTTTACTACTGCTATTAATCGTGAAGTAAATATCTGATGTGCAGGATATCTGATATGCGACACATATCCCCACCCCCAAGTGGTTTGCAACCTACAGCTTGAGAATCATAGCCTTAGAGCATTCATTTGACTGCATGCAAAGTTAAACTACTGAAATGTAGAACTCTAAATTTCAGGGGGCAGAGAGACACAGAAAAAAAAATATCATGCCTGTGTTGAGGGTGTGCAAGGCTGAAAACTTGACTAGAACTTTGTGATTGCAGAGAGTTAGAACTGCAGACTCAGAGCCAAATATCTTGGGCTATTTTTAGCATTTCCTTAACAACCATTCATTGTCCACTCGTGTCTAACCTAACATCCTTTTGACTATCAGATAAAATGTATTTTTAGTAGCCTATTAGCTTTCACCCATCCAAAAGCTAAGAATGTCACCAGAGAATATCTAAATACATAGCTGAATTTTCCCTTTTTTGATATAACTTACCTACCTGTAGTCCTTCTAATGTATTTAGTGAATGCCTTAATTTATAACATTCTTTGTTCTTTAATGAATAAAATCTCTTATAACCACTTCCATGCTAGAATGTGTCCCTTGGGGCAACCTAAATACATGTTCTTAGGCCATAGTCACTCACATTTTGCTTAAGAAAACAATATGTCTTATTCCTTTTGAGATGAGTGCTGTGTTTGGGGTTGACAGGACCTAAGAAATAATTTTGAAAAAGAGACCCAAGGCCACTCAAATCTCAAGCTCATGAGGCATCAGCTCTAGGGTAGCTCTTCCAAAATGCCATGCTTCTTAGATTCTCTTTGGTGGCACCACAGGAATCAGTACAAAGCCCTCAGGGAAGACCAGCCTCCTGGACATGCTGGATACAGTAGAGGACCTTGAGACCAGGTGTAGCACAAATAATAAAAACCCAGAGGCAGATATTGGAGTTCAAGCTGAAGATCAGAAAAGCAAAGAGGCCAAGTTACTAGAGAGTTCTCACCTCCACCAAGGCTCAGACTAAAAGGGAGGTGATCCTGTCCTCAGAGTGACTGTAGACTACAATGTTCACCAAACCTCAAACTGCCCTCCAGACTGCATCTGACTCCACCAAACCTCAGACTGCCTTTTGCCTAAACTGCATCTCTCTTGTCCCCACCCCCTTAGTGCTGGGATTAAAGGAATGAGATCCCAAGTGCTAGGATCACCTTTGTGTGAGCTCTGTTTCTCCTTTAGACTGGATCAATTTTGTGTAGCTCAGGGTGGCCTTGAACTCACAGAGATCTGTCTGCCTCTGTCTCCTGAGTGCTAGGATTAAAAGTGTGTACCACCCCTGCCTGGTCTCTATGGCTAACTAGGGTGACTGTTGGATTAAAGGTGTGTGCCATCACTGCCTGGCCTGTATAGCTGACTAGTGTAGCTACCTTTGCACTCTGATCTTCAGGCAAGCTTTATTTGTTAGATCATAAACAAAATATCACCATAACCAGGTTACACCTGACATTCCAGTTATATGAATCAATGTATTTTCTCATTGTAATATCTGTTGTTACTTTTTAGGGCCCAGGATATGGTGAGATCCTGACAGTGGCTCTCAAAATGATTCCTTGCCAAGAGTTATCTTTTGAACAACCTGTGGCCCGGACACTTCGCCTTTTGTGAATATCACAACCTTCAAGGTATAACAGGAGCAGGAAGAGGCTTTACCCAGCATTGTGTCTCTCTAAACCAGATGTTCTCCAAGTATTTCTACACAAGTGTGCTAAATACTTGTGTGGCACAACACTATCCTCTGAGGAGAACAACCACCATCTTCCTAAGACCAGCTCTGCCTGCTTGTTGTCTGATGACATTCCCCCACAGAAGGATGGGAGGGTCATTTGGCTCTCACATGAGTGTCTAGCCACTCCTCCCTGTCATTCATATGCAGTTCTGCCACAAAAATGCTCATAGTCTCCCAGAGGAGATAGCATATAGGCGGGAGGAAGTTAATTGAGAGGGGCTTTACATGCACAGCCATTGTTCACTCTGGGTACAGATCTTCCAGTTCCTCTGTTTTAGGGTCACCCATGCTCCTGCTCATAACTCCTCAGCCATACTTTGTAAGTCATCCAGGGTGAACTTTTGAGGATTGGAACACTGACTTGTCATTAGGACCTTATGAGGAAGGGGTGAGGCAGGCATTGCTTACTCGCTCGCCCTAGGAGAAAATTCTCGAAACAACTTGCTTCTGTACAAAGTCCATAGGCTACTTAGAATGTTGTGTGTTCACATCTACGCTCAGCGCAAGAGAGACTAAAAATGTGATGAACACGAATTCAGCTTCCTGAGCTGCTGCTTGCTATCTGCATGGTTGTGAGCAAGTTACACAGCATTTCTGAGCAAGGAAGGGAAGACATACATGGTTGGTACCCTGTGGCCAAGTACCACTCATGTTACTGACATGCACTATTTCTAACCCCCACAAAGCCCTGGCTTGTGGGCTTTCCATCTCCCCTAAACAAATGAGGAAAGGCACTCAATGAGTAAGTCAACTTATCCAACGATGTGCAGCCAGAAAGTGGTTCTGTCAGCTTTAATAGCCTCCTAGTTTCATGAAATTATAAAGATAATGACACAATTACAAAAGAAATTCAAATAGTGATTATTAGAGTAGTTGCCACAATGTCTTTGAAGATGATTACCCTAAACTGGATTTATATATATGGCACATACATTGCTACTTTCCCTTGCCATCCAAATAGCAGACATTACTAATCGACCGAGGAGTGCTGCTATAAGAAAATGGGCTGATTGAGTTATGAGGAGCAAGAGCAGTGAGTGCTCTTAACTGCAGAGTCATCTCTCCAGCTCTGTTTTGTTTTTTAATCTCAGGAGCAAGGATGTATGATGTAGCTTTCCTCTCTCCTTCCATCAGGAGAAAGCTTGAGGGGGGCGGCGGGATGGGAGCATTGAAAGCCGAAGTCTGTGGTAAAAAATTATGGCCTGGATGTCAGAATTACCTATCCAGAAGGGAGTGACCATAAATGTCCTTACTTGGTGGCTCCCCGGTTTCAGTAGAGTAACTGACATTTTCTCTGAAATGGTTAACTATTGGGAGTTAGGGGTCAGGATTTGGAATGCTGGACCATCCCTTTCTTGACTGTGTCTTTATAACACACAAAGACTGAGGCCAACCCATGGTGTAAATACCCAGATTTCCACTGTGACTCTGTAAACCAAAGATGGTGGGTGCATTCCAAATTGCCCAGACTCATCCCTTTATAGTGCTAAACTATCTTGTTTGTTTGTTTGTTCATTGGGGGTATGTGTTTGCTTGTTTAGATGATGTCTTGCAAATGGCTCAACTAGCCTCAAACTCAGGATCTTTCTGCTTTGGCCTCCTAGGTGCTGAGATTATAGGTGTTATCTAAACCGAACAGATGAGGTCCTGATGCTCTGAATCCTATGTGCTGCATAGTTAGTTGTACACCTGGTGTGGTAGAATACTATTTTAAGGTGTGTGACTTCTGTTTATACTGCCTTTGTTTAACTCTGTGAAGTTGTGATTCTGTGCCTATCTAAAACACCTGATGGTCTACTAAAGAGCCGAATGGCCTATCAAGAGGCCCAAGCAAGGATAGCTGGGGCTGGCAGGCAGAGAGTATAAATAGAAGGAGAAATGAGGAAGAGAGGAGCAACGAGAGAACAAGAAGAGGAGGACATCAGAGGCCAGCCACCCAGCCACCCATGGAATAAGAAGGAAAGTAAGATATGCAGAAGTAAGAAAAATAAAAGCCCAGAGGGAAAAGGTAGATGGGTTAATTTAAGATAAGCTGGCAAGAAGCAAGCCAAGTTAAGGCTGGGCATAAGACTCTGTGTGTGTGACTTATTTGGGAGCTGGGTGGCAGGGTCCCTCAAAGAGCCATATGAGTAAAACATCACACAACATCCTGGCACTGTGATGACGTCACCTCAGCCTCCAGCAGGTCTCATGACCTACCTTTCATTCCATGCACTCTGATCTATCAAACAGCAGTCGGTATGATCTCTTTAAGACACAAACTGACCTCTTTCCAAGCCTCTGTATCCCATGTAAGGGCATCTGAGCACTTCTCTACAACTTGCAAGGTCTTATGTGATCAGATTCGGGTTCACTTTACCTCATCTTTCTACTCTCCACCCTGCCCTTTAACTTTCAGTTTTAGGAAGGAATGAAGAACAGTCCTCCACAGACATCCTGACCCTAATACCTCCGACTTGTAAAATGTGTGGCCACTATGGCAAAAGGCACTTTGTAATTGTAACTAAGCTAAGGTTTTTGAGATGAAGAGATAATTTCTAGGTTATAGTAGAGAGGGCCTAAATATCATCACAAGTATGTCTACCAAAGGAAGAAAGGGAGATTAAACTACACAAAAGTAGACGGTATACCATATACCCTAGAGCCAGAGCTCAGACTGTCATTGGAATGACAGATTAGGGAATGCTGGCAGCTATCAACTAGGAGAAACCAAAACATTAGTCTTCTTCTGTGACATGCCCTGCTGCCATCATGATTCCACCAAGATCTCTGGCCACAAAAACAGTGAGACAATACATTTGTGTTGTTTTACGTGACTGACTTTGTGGAAATCTGTTGCAGACATAATAGCCTTGTCAAATGTAGACGGGGCCAGCATGAATCCTGCTGATTTTTCTCCTTGCACTGCCTTCCCCTTTCTTGGAGATGCTTCTATCTACTCTGCCTATTTTGATCCATCTCTTTGTCTTTGTCAGTTTGAGCTGCTACCCCAAATTACTTTAGACAAGATGGTTCAAATAGTTGTAGACGCTAAGAGGTCTGACACCAAGGAACCAGCATGATCAAGTTCTGGTGAGAGTTCTCTTGTCTCTTCATATAAGGATACTAATCCCATCCCCAACACCATCACACACACACACACACACACACACACACACACACACACACACACATGCTGAATCCCCAGTGGCTATCACAGTGGAAATTATGGCTTCAGCATAGAAATACTAAAAGAATACATTCAGTGCACAGCTTATATATTTTTTAATAATTTATTTTTATTTTGTGTGCATTGGTGTTTTTCCTGCTTGTGTTCTGTGTAAGGGTATCAGATTCCCTGAAACTGAAACTACAGACAGTTGTGAGTTACCATGTGGGTGCTGGGAATTGAACCTGGATCCTCTGGAATAACAGCCAGTGCTCTTAACCACTGAGCTTCTCTTCAGCCTTCAAAGCTTATATCTTAACTCAACCTCAGTATCCTTGCCTGCGTTCCTGGTTGCCCTATGCTAGGGGAAAACCCTGGCTTTAGGTTTCAACTACACAAGAGCTTCTCCTTATCAATGTAGCCACTGCATCTTCTCAAACCAGTCCCAGTAGAATCAGCAGCTCAGCTACTGTGATTTCTCACCTTCCTCATGACTCAGTAGACTCTACCTAGTCTTTCTTTTAAACCCACATTTAGCCAGGTTGTGATGGCACACGCTTTTGATCTCAGCACTTGGGAGGCATAGGCAGGTAGATTTCTGTGAGTTCGAGGCCAGCCTGGTCTACAGAGCAAGTGCCAGGCTTCAAAGTTGCACAGAGAAACACCTGTCTTGAAAACAAAACAAAGCAAAACAAAAGAAAGAAAGAAAGACAGACAAACAAACAAAATCCCCACACTTAATTACTCAGTGTGTGTGCACACATGCAATTGCATGGAAGCCAGAGAACAATTTATGGGAGTTAGTTCTCTCCTTCTACCATGTGGCCTCTGAGGATCAAACTCAGGAAATCAGGCTTGGCAGCAAGTGCACTTACCCACTGGGCCATCTCACCAGCCCCTCTACTTAAGTGATAATTTAGTCAACAATAAGGGCTTTCATTGAAATTCCTTTTTTTGGGGGGTGGGGCTTTTCAAGACAGGGTTTCTCTGTGTAGCATTAAAGCCTATCCTGGCACTTGCTCTGTAGATCAGGCTGGCCTCCAACCTCAAACTCAGAGAGATCCACCTGCCTCTGCCTCCCCAGTGCTGGGGCTAAAGGCATGAATCACCACCTTCCGGCTCATTGAAATTCTTAAAGCCAGATATCTGCAATGAAGTAGCTGATTCACTTGAAATGGGATTTTAGATTACCATATACTGCTCGATAAGGTACCAAACTGAAGCTTCCCCAAACTGAGTTTTGCATATTGCTTCTCTCCAAAGACTTTAGGTAATTAAAGCAACATAGTTTTCCTATTTGTCAGACAAGACAGGTTGCCATCTTTCCCAAGGCCTATAAAGATTCAGGGAAAATGGAGAAACATTTTACAATTAAATGACACACACAGAAAGGCAATGGGAAATCAAAGTGGACCAGAGCAAAGCAATAATTACATCAACAGGAAGGGTCTCAAAGTATGCTGGGAGTTTGTTTCTAAAGTTTAATCCTGGTTAATATATTCCGAGTATAACTTAATCCTCTAAAGATAAAAGTATGTGTGGTGGCCAGTGAACAGAATAATCATTTAGGTAGCAGTTAGGAGTGTTGCTACAATTACTGTACATAAATAGAAACCTGTATCTTTATTAGTATTGTATCACACATCTTAGAGTAAAAATCCACATCGGACAGGCTTATAAATATACATTTATATATAATCTCAAAATCAATCATGGTTGAACATTAGGTACACAACTTTTTATAAAACAAATATAACCCATCAGTGTCTATTTAAAGGCATAGTATTAACAAAATAGTATTTTGTAGGCAGTCTCAAAAAAACTGTATTAGTACTTCTGGAGCCAGATTGTTCCAGCATGTCAATGCGTCAGTGGGAATAAGGCATGTGGAGAAGCTGTGTTCACTCTTCTTGGGTGCAGGGGTCAGGGCTCTAGGCGATGAAGCAGGAAAGAGTCTAGTGACCTGGGTGAATGCCACACCCACTGAGCACTCAGCAACCTTAGAGCATGATTACATTCCAGAAGAATCAGATTGCGTGGTTATTCACCTAATAGCAAATATTTAGGAGAAAACTGAAAATATTACCCAAAAGTTGGTGTGTTCTTAAATGGAACATACTCACAAGCCTAGGAGATTTACATACATTTTTCCATTGCCAGCATATTTAGGCTCATATTTCCTTAATAACTATTTTCATAAAAAGGAAATTATATGCAAGCCATCTGTTAACTAAGAACACAAGGAAATCCATCTTGAAGCTACACAAATTGCTCACTGAATAATAGAATAGAATAAGAAAACTAATGCAACTTAAAACATGTCTAGGCTGCCATGTAACATGCCAGTTACTTAATTATATATGAGTCTTGGCTTCTTGATGGTATAGAAAAGCTAAAAAACAATGCTTATATGCTCTTGACAATTCATATAATGTTGGGTAGAGGAGGCCAGGCTTAATAAAAGATCCAAGAATCCTTTCTACAAACTAAATTACTAAAAATTCAAGGGTAAGTATGCCTATAACACACACAATGTTTTATCTCTGGGTGTTAAAGTATATAAGAGGTCAGAAAAAGAACCAATCCTGACAATTACCTCTAATGTTCAGGGTGTGTGTGTGTGTATGTATGTATGCATGTTTATGTATAAATATACCCAAATATACCCAATCTGTCACATATGTACCAAGTATATATACATATAAACACTGGAAATAACCAACTGTTAACTAAGTATGCGGTTCTGTTTAGAGAGTAAGGATATACAATAATCAACTCCAGTTGCCTCACCATGTGGCTATATGCTGCTTCTCACACACTGTTTCATTATATGAGATAGATGTGTCGTATGTAAAAAAACATTCTCATGCCCTTATGATAATTTTTAAAATTTCTATACAGAAATAAATTACTCTAAAGCATAGAAATATTCACCAAAAAAGCATCTCAACATTGAAACATATTCATGAGTGCCATACCTTAGGCAAAACAAAGTTGTAACTTATCCAGATTGGTTCTTTACTGTTACCTCTTTAGTGCCAACTCCAGGAAACATTTTAGAAACATAAATGTGTAAGAATGCCACCATACTATTCATTTACAACAGCAAACCAACTATAAATCATGTTTAAACAAAGTATTCACTAACTGATATTTTTACAACTAGCTAATAATAAGTTACTGGTGATATGATTTACAACGGACTAGATAGGTAGTCTGCCCATGATTAAAGTCACTGTGGGAAAACCAGAGTCTACAAGCCCACCCCAGCCTACTTCCTGTTATTGTTCATCCTGCGAACTAAGAATGAGTTTTTCATTTTTTTCTAAAAGCTTTTTAAAGCTCAATATAACATTTCAATTCGGCATCTGTAAAGTATATGGAGTTCAAATTTCAGTTGTTTTATTAATGTGCAGCCATGTTCTTTCATTTATGAACTGTGTGTGGCAGAGCAGAGCATCTGGGACAGAAATACAGAGTTAGAAATGTTTACATCCTGGCCCTTTACAAGGAAAATTTAAGAAATCCTGGGACAAAGTTAATCTTGGCATTCAACTTCAGTGCTAATATCGCTTAAGACAAAATCCTGAATACAGACAGCAAGCTTGGATTGTAAAAATAGTATGAATGTACTGCAACAGAAAGCCAGCCCTCAGCTGTCAAACTTTCTGGTTTCTTTAAGGACAAAAACCAACCCAAAGTAACTGAATGAAGCTTTTGGATTCTGTCTGAATGTATGTTTCACTATAGTGGGACAATAAAAGCATGTGGAGTTCCATGTTGTAAGACAGACCATGGTTTAAGAAAGTCATATTTAAAAGCTATCTAAGACGAATGCATTCTTTCAATCGTGTCCAATCGACACAGTTTAAAAAACATTAATAGTACTAAAAATGTGCATGAGCAGGGGGGGAGGTGAGTAGTGGAACACTACTGTTCAAGGCCTTGGGTATGACCATCACTACTGCAAAAAAAAAAGAAAAGAAAAGAAAAGAAAAGAAAGGAGGAAGGAAGAGAGGAGGGAAGGAAAGAAGGGAAGAAAATTAAAAGAATTATGTACTGAAATGACTGGTAAAAATAATCAAAAGGTTTTAAGCAGAAAAAAAAGTGATACAAAACAAATGTTTTCTTGTTCCTCGAATACAACTTAAGATGTCCTCATAGTCACTGTAAAGTACTAGGGGGACAGAAAGGCACCTAGCTGATTTGAATATGAATAGCAGGTTCTTCTAATGGAAGTTTTAAAGACTTTGCATGAGGTGTAGGAGGTCCTCTGGGCTTCCTCCACCCCTGCTACCTCTTGAATGACAAGTGCATTGAATTAGCATCTCTAAGGTCTTGCCAGCACTGGTAAGTTTGCCAAAAGATGGACCTCAGTTTTTCCTTCTGTAAAGCTGGATTAATAACAGACACTTCCTCTGGTCGGTGGATTGAGAGAGTTAATCCACATGGAGAACTTAAAACAGCACTACATGTGTTTTTTCTGCCACTCACATTTCACTCACTTGGGCATTTCACCAAAAAGCACTGATAGGCTTCTCCCTCGGGACCAACACTGTATTAGAAAAGAAAAGCGTATTGTCAGACCTGATGGTGCATGCTTGAGTTAGCACAGCCAGGAGGCTGAAGAAGGAGGATTCAGAGGCCCTGTTGAAAGAGAGAGAATGAATAGAGAGATAAAAGTAGACGTTCCTTAGATTAGGTGAAAATGGATGAATTCCAAGTCTATAGGGCTTTAACTTCAACATGTCTATCAGTGGATTGTTTTCTGAGATGATGGTCAGCTGTTGTGATGCATCCCTTGTCTGTAAATCCTTATTTCAGGACAGAGATTATTGTTTAAAGTGCCAACTGATATCTGCTGAAAGGCAAAACCACACTGTCACCAAGGTTCTGTCATTTATGTTTGGGAAGACCTGGTTTGATCATGAGTGGGATATATAAACACATAGGCTAGTAGGGTAAAGGATATAAAAGAGATTCCTCTGGCCCAAGTAAACTCAAAACATTGAGACAGTTCTGTAATTCAGCCCATCAGGTTGCTGAGTGCTTACTAAGAAGTAGCATCAGTTACAAGGATGAATAGAAAGAAATGGCTCCTAATGAGGGGGTTAGCGGCCAGGAAAAAGCCAGAAATTTCAGTAAATTCTGACATGTATGATGAAGAAGCCCAGTAGGCTACAGGAGTGCTGAGTCAGTCCTAAAACTACACAGTCCAGAAGACTGGAGGAAGAGCTAATTTAAGTTAGAGCCTCACAGACGAGCTCATCATCCACAGGAGGGAAGGCTGGACAGGTGAAAGAGAGCAGGCTGGAAGAACTCAAGGCCCTTCAGACACGCCGGGACAGACAGAGGACCTGAAGAGGCAGAAGACACTGGAACTTAGGAGAGTTGCTTGCACGTTACTGTAAGGGCAAGGATAACTCTGAAAGTTCCAAGCAGAAATACACAAATCTGGCCACTAAAGTGGAAAGACTATGAAACAGTTACTTGATTTGAAACATAACTGAGGTCTCTATTTACTCTGCCATTTATAGATCAACTACTATATACATAAAGGATATAAAAATATTGGGTTTCTTATTTACAACACGGGTGTCTCTATATACTCCCAACCCTCACTCCTAAACCAACTACTAATGCTGAGAAGCTGATATACTGGCCATGCTTGAGCCAAGCTTGACCGGGATCAGAGGGCTTAAAGAGGCAGTTGTAGTCAGGTGGAGCCATCAGCTTGACCCTTGAGTTTGAAAACGGGTATGGGCAGTGTCACAAAGTAGTTTTGTGGTTCCAGTTCAGAAGAATCTGAGCCTTCTCCCCACAGGCAGACATTCACCTCTGACATGAATCTTGGCGATGGGTTTAGAAACCATAGGCTGGTGTTGCTCAACTATAAAGTTGGAGCCAGCTTGGAAGCAATGGGGACATATCAGAGAATTCTGGTATGCAACGGTGGATGGGCCCATAGTGTAAGTGCCCACAGATACTCTCCTCTAGTCAGCTGATAGCATATGTATTTGGACTAAAAGAATATCTGGCTCTTTTGAGAAAAGGAAACACAGAATTGAACCTTTTTCAAGTATAATCTTGGTGAACTTACCTTAGGGCCCCTCCTCCCTATTTTTGCTCCTGATGTCTATAGTATTTAAAAATGTTGGTGTATGTTTTCCTTAAGATGACTTGTCTGTCATAATGCATATCATATTATACTTAATGTATGCTAACTTGAAAAACACCATTGGCAGAGCCATCCATGAACACCTTAGTTGGTAGAACACAGTAGCAGAAGAGAGCAAATTCTAACTACTAAGAATTCAACTATTTTTATCGTTAAAGTAATTTAACAACTTCAGGAATATTCACAGTTCTATTTTTCATCTTTCCTGACAGCAATATAAAACTGTTTCCTCATAACTACTTGCTAATTGAGAAGATACTTTAGATAAACACAACCACTTGCTTGGCACTATAATCTCTCCCATACTCCCCATCAACTATGTGACTATCTAAAAGCATTTAGGCTACACGGAAACGTTCTCAAGAGGCTGATGATACACTTGTGACATCCTGTAAAGTTCTCCACGGCAACATGCAAAGTAACCCTCTTGTGCAGAACTGCTCAAAATAAAGACTGTTCTGAGACAGCTTTCCACGTCTAGCTCTTTCTTTACCTTGCTATGTGTTATCTGATCATGTTAGCCAAGGTTGTGAGACATGTAGGCCAACAAAAGTCAGCCTTTGTCTAGGTTTAAATCCCAAGCAGTATGATGACTCTCTCGGTCTTACCAAGTCAATGCACAGATATTGTAAAGCGCAAATAGAAAACATTTGAAGCATTTGCAAATGTTTTAAGTACTTCCCAAGAGCAGGGTTGCCTTGACAATGCTGTTTGACTAAGAGAAAAGCTTGTTCTTTTTTTTTTCTCCCAAAAAAGTGAAATCATGACTTGTTTTTAAATAATGGAAGCTAAAATGATACAGGCGATTATTGAAAAATATATACCGAAGGCTTTCCACGCCATCTAGTCTGTTGGCCTTGCAGCTGTGGCTAAGGGGTTCCCATCAGCAAGTAGAAGGTCAGGGCGACAATGAGGAGCAAACAAAATGGAGAGGAGAAGGTCTGGTAGGCAGCCGATGGCATGAAGATGTCTTCGTACTTGTAAATACTGACTACACGCTCTGAAGTGGGTGGGGAGTCTATGTCGTGTCGGGTGATAGAGCCTTTAATACAGAAGCAGAGGGAGGGCTGATCAAAAGCAGCACAGAGTTACAAACAGAATCACTACAGACAGGTCTTCACTGCTAAACACATACACAGTGCTTAAGATGTGGAGTCGGGTGCTGGAGTCATCAGCAGGGCTCTCTGCAATTGCACATACGACAGAAAACACAGAAATCTGCTTTACTCCCTAAGATGATTCCTTATGAGTCTGCAGTCATCCCCTCCCAAATCAGAACAACTTACTGTTCTCTCTGTTCTGTGGCCACCAGTTTTAATATTTATATTTGCACAAACTGTATGGATTTCTATTTGGCCTCTCATAAATTTAAACTCCTCGATATCAAATAGGATAAAACTTTTAAAATTTTTAGAAGATTAGTTTTATTTTTAATTCTGTGTATGTGCAGAGGCAAAACTTCATCTCTTGGAGATGAAGTTACAAGTTGTTGTAAGTCACCTGATATGAGTACTGTGAACTGAGCTTGTGCCCTCTACAAGAGCAGTGTGTGATCTTAACCACCGAATAATCTCTCCAGCCACAGGGGAGGGAAAGAAACTCAAAATTTTTATGTTTTTAATACAAACAGTAAATGTTACTAATTTTTCCTCCTCCAATCTTTGGGGGCATAGTAAACCCAGGGCTTCATGCATGCTAAGCAAATGCTTTATCACTGAGCTACCTCTCCATAGTCCCAAATCTTGTAGATATGGATCAGGAGCTCTAGTCCAGACCAAAGTCTCCCATACAAGCAGAAGCCTGCTTTCATAGACTGTGGGCTGTTAAGAGCTAGCCAGCCTTTGGCTAGGAAGACAGCTCAGGAGTTAAGAGTCCTTATTCTAAATTTGAGTCTCCAACAGCCATGTAAAAAGGCAGGCATGGCTGTGTGTGTGCATAACCTGAGCACTGGGGAGCAAAGTGTGTGTCTATACCTGAGCACTGAGGCATCAAAGGCAGGCAGAGTGGCCAGCAGGCCAGCATAGCCCAAAAGGCCAGTTTCCAGTTCAGTGAGGCTCAAGAAATAAGGCAAGCCTGGCACTTTAATCCCAGAATTTGAGAGTAGGTGGATCATAGTGAGTTCCAGAATAGCTAGGACTGTGTAGAGAGACCTGTCTTTAAAAAGAGGGGGGGGAGGGGAAGAGAGGAGAGACTTCCTTAGCCAAAAGATATTGGCATGGTGGATATTGGTGACTTTCCAGAAGAGTGGGGAAGAAAGTCTAGAAAGGAGAATCACTAAGGTAACAAGTCCTTGGATGGAGCTTTTCTCCACCTGGCCACCAGAGAAAGGGAGGAAGTCCTGTGTGTAAAATGCCTAAGGGCTGATGACAACAGCAGCAGCAGAGGGTTTGCCTCCATTCCAGAATCTCTGGTTTAATCCTCAGCACTGAAGAACAAAATGATAAAAAGAAAGAAATGGTAATAGACCATTTTTTTTCAAACTATGTGTTATGGTGCACATCTGTAGTTGGGGCTTCCAGCAAGACTAAGGCAAGAGAACTGCTTGAACCAAGAGTTTTCTTTTTTTGTTTTTTTTGTATTTTGTTTTGTTTTTTTCAAGACTGGATTTTTCTGTGTAGCCCTGGCTGTCCTCAACTCACTATGTAGACCAGGATGGCCTTGAACTCATAGAGATCCACCTGTGTCTGACCTGAGAGCTGAGATTAAAAGTGAGCACCACCGTGCCCAGCTAGTTTTCCTATTCTTAACATAAAAATAAAAATAAGTTTAAAATGCTTAACGAGGTAAAGGCATGTCTGACTTCCTGGAAAAAACAAAACAAAAAACACTAAAGCTGGGTTAGGGAAGCTGAGGTATGATAGTTCAATGAAAATTTAGCTCCTAGGACTGGAGCTCAGTTAAGTGAGTGTCTGCTTTTGTCATACAGCACCAGAGATTGAATCTAGGCCCATGTATCTCCCACTGAGCTATAGCCCCAGCTTGCCAACTTTCTTTTATTTTCCCTTTTTGTACTTTGAGATAGGGCCTCAATAAACTTACCAGGCTAGCTGTGAACTCATCCTGTAGCCCAAACAGCCTTGAACTTGTGATCTTTCTGCCTTGGCCTCCAGAGTAGATGAAATTATAGGCCTGTATCACCAGGCCTGGTTTGCACTGAGTGGGGTTTTTACAGGCTTTCTCTCAGGAAACTCTGCCAGACATAGCACAGTGAGTCTCTGCTTCAGCTCCTGCATGCTACCTAAAGTCTCCCAGCTGGCAGGGAAGTCTCCCCGCTGCACAGGGTCCTGCTCACTCTGTACCTAACAACACTTACTCACCGATCCTTGCCTGACTGCTTGGACTATGTCACACACCTGCAGTTCACGGCTTTCTTGAGGGAAATAGAATCTCTAGTCCTTCAAACCTTAGCCCAAAATTTACACTAAGAGACAGGAATAGGACCGACAGATGTTAAAGGAGACAAGCACAGCATAGGCGCTTGGAGTGGGTGTGGTAGTGGGGGATGGGTCTGTTCTGCCTGAAAACAATGAGAAGAGAAGCCTGAAGGAGCTTATCAGGCAAAGCCAGATGAATACGGAGCCCTTCACACCTCAGATGTTAGACTCTAAAATGACAACTTTTTTTTAAATATATGAGGGTCCCCATTATCCAAGGTTCCTCTCTCTGATTCCAATGACCACAGTCACCTGAAGTTCAAAAATAACATATGGGCCAGGCAGTGGTGGCTCACGCCTTTAATCCCAGTACTCAGGAGGCAGAGGCAGGTGGTTCTCTGTGAGTTCAAGACCAGCCTGATCCACAAGAACTAGTTCCAGGACAGCCTCCAAAACCACAGAAACCCTGTCTTGAAAAACCAAAAAATAAAATAAAATAAAAAATAACATATGGGATAGCAAAGTATTTTGAAAAAGTGCAAAGGATTGCATTTTATGTGACTTTAATATGACTGTGTACTGTTATGACTGTTTTATTAGTATATTATTATCACTGTAATATTATTAGCATCCATCTCATACTGAATTCTAATTTATACATTATGTATAGGGATGATATGGAGTTTCAGATAGACACTGGAAGTCCCAGTAAACATCTCCAGCAGATGAAATGGGACTACTGTACAGCATTTTTCAATTTGCCAAAGCAATTCCACATAATAATTTTCATCCACTAGTCAATAACCTTATGAAGTAGATATTATTATTGCCCCCACTCTAGGTATAAGGAAATGAAGTTCAGATTTTAGATAACAGTCTACACAGCTACCAAGGGGCAAAAACAGCTCTAAAAGCTCACATTTCCAGATACCAATCTCATCGTTTGAAATGAATTCATCTCTCCAAGCTAAAATATCATTTATTTCCCAGGATACTAAAAGGACTTGAAGGTACCATTGCAGATCCAGTGGGGTCACCCTGGGAAATCAGTCAATGGAAAGGTACTACCTGGAGGCATCCAACTCTTTTTCCCAAGAGGCAATGGGTGAGAAGGGGAAGAGAGAAGGGGGGATTGTATACTCTCTAGATTAATGGAAAGAATTTGGTGTGTGGGGGGGTGTTAGCTGAACACACAATAAAAACAGGTGTCAAGTTGGCTGCAGTGGTATACCTAGTCACTTAGAAGGCTGAGTGGGAGGATTGCTCTAGCCTGAGCAACATATAGACACCCAGCTCAAAGAAAAAGAAAAAGCAGGAGGAAAGGTAAAATTCCTAGTAGCCAGAGTGAGAGAATGAGTTCTCTACACAGGACTGCAAACCAAAATTACCTCCACTCTTGGTCAGGCCACTAGGCCCATTGACCATGTAGAAGGCTCACAAGATGACTTGATTTGGGCAACCTCTAAAAGGTCTCTTTTATGCCCTTGGGTTTTTGGTAGGAAACTACTGGAGAGCTTTGCCTCAGGAAGTGACACCATCCACAGCCCAGCATTGTCAGGGAACTTGTTAGAAATACAGAATCTCGGGCCCTTCCTCTAACAAGCAGAAGACTTCATTTACCAATATATTTGGGGGATTATTATGCACCTTAATAATTGAGGATTAATGGGCTAAAATATAGGGTATTTTGATTGATTTGTGACCATGGGAATAGTTATATAGTAAGAATTAATGCTTGTCAAGCTCTAGAGAAATCTCTAGAGACCCTTTCCTTTTTGTTATTTCCTTATTAAAAATGATGATGGTTTAAAAGACTTCACTGACTTTAGATCTGGAAGACTCAGAATTGAGTTTTATTTCTACCATTAACTAGTTGTCTACCATGAGCAAGTTTCTTATTCTCTGTAAACACGAGGGTGATGATATGTAGACCTCTGCAGGAAGGGGTGAGGAGCTGATACAAACATCTGCACTCCACAGCAGACATGCGATTGCTTCATGAAATGCACACCCATGTATGTTGTCTCACATACTCTACCAATGCATGTGTACACTCTGTCATGTGTCCCCCCACACGGTAAGTTCTTTAGAACCTTCTGAAGGAAGGCCTCATAGTTCCTTTTCCTTGCAGAGTACAGAGTGCTTTCGACTCTTGTGCACATGCAGTGTGACTCCACTTAACAATGATCATGAGTTGGGGACTGGAGAGATGGCTCAGCGGTTAAGAGCACTGACTGTTAAGAGCACCTCTGGGTCCTGAGTTCAATTCTCAGCAACCACATGGTGGCTCACAACCACCTTGAATGAGACCTGGTGCCCTTCTGCCTGGCATGCAGGCAGAAGACAAATAAAATCTTTATTAAAAAAAATTCTTAAAAAAAAAATGAACATGAACACAGTGGTGACCGGTGTTCAGTGCATAGGCTTACCCTGAATGGCTGGACCCCAAGCAAACAGGTAATACCAACTCAAGTGCAGGTCCACAATTGTTTCATCCCTGGGAACATTGACAGGCCGCTTAAACCTGCAGGTGACACGATTGTTCTCAAAAACTCCTTCTTCGTCTCTGGCAGGATTTCTCTGAACCTCCTTTGCCCACTGTCCCACATTGTAGAAGTGCTGAATTCGGACTCTGCCATTGTCATCATGGACACAGGCCATGACATCATCACCACCCTAGCAGAGAAAAAGGTTGAGAAGAAAAATGTTAAATGTTTGTCTTCACTCACAACTTTTCACTCAAAAATATATATCCCATAGCCTCTGTAATTAGAAATACCATAAAGGTTACTTTAAATACCATTTAAAAATCAGTCAACCAGGCAAGTGAGGTGGCTCAGTCAGTAAAGGCAAGGTGCTTGCCAACAAGCAGAGTCACCTGAGTTCAATCCCTGGGACCCACCTGGTAGGAGAGAGCTAACTTCT
The DNA here is from genome assembly GCF_003668045.3 of Cricetulus griseus. NCBI lineage: Eukaryota > Metazoa > Chordata > Mammalia > Rodentia > Cricetidae > Cricetulus > Cricetulus griseus. The sequence goes on along the minus strand of NC_048595.1, from coordinate 86,918,520 downwards.
GCAAGTTTTCCTCTGACCTCCACGAGGGCACCATGGCATGCATACCTCCCTCACAAACAAATATATACATGCAATCTTTAAAATCCTTTAAAAAAAAACTCTTAAATAAGTGACAAAGTCAGCATCATGACTGATATTTGGGGACTTTCTGCAGAGACAGTTGGAGGATGCATTCTGTACAAAACCACGTAAAGTAGCCTGATGAGTACAACCAGGCAAGTCCATCTTGAAACTCATTCTAACAAAACAAAGCTACAGTCATGGAAAATTTCCTAAAGTAATTAGCTAATCCACACATTAATTTAAAAGGCCCAGAAGCTACTACAAAGTGAAGAAAACTGAAGTCACATGACCACTAAATGCAACATTTCTAGGCAGAACTATGCTAATTAATGATGTTTGGAAAGAATATATTTGGCAATACTAAATTTAATAAGTAGACCATTTAATGAAAGATGAGGTCCTCGATCTAAATTTAAGAGAAACCTCTTAAATATTTCAGGTTAAAAGGTCATGATATCTGTGATATACCCTTGAAGTTTCTAGAAAATATTAGTCATAATTAGTTAATCACTAATTAGTTAATCACTAGAAGCAGCACTGGTAGAGAACAACACACAGACAAAAAAATGTCACTTGACAAACATTGTCCCCTGGAGAAGGGGATAGGGTCACGATCCCCTGAGCAAATCGAGAGCACGGGAAGAGGGGAGAGGGAGCTATAAGAATGAGAAGGGAAGAAGAGGAAGGATGCAGAGGTCATGAGGGAGCAGAAAGGTTGAGTCAGGGGAAGAATAGAAGAAAGGGTATGTGATAGGTAGGGTTTTAGTTGGGGGGGTGGTAGGGGAGGAAGGGAGGGAGAAGGGAATTGGGATTGTCATGTAAATCAATCTTGTTTTTAATTCAAATAAAAAAATGATTAAAAAATGTCTCTTGAGAAGATGTTCTGGAACTAGGAAACAGTGGTGACTTCACAGCAGCGATTGTGATTGATGCCACTGAATTATACACTGGAAAATAAGGCAACATGCTACATTTTAGGTGTACACCACTGTAATAAAAAGGCTATCCATTGCATCTGGTATAAGATATAGAGATAGAGAGATGGGGTAAGAGAGAGGAGTTTGGAACAATCTCTATAGTTTACCTGTAGATTTAATTATCTTCTTAGAACAAGTTAAAAACATTAAAGACTGGCTGATTGTACTGTTTGGTGGGGGCTGTGGATAATGGGGGAGGCAATGCCTGGAGACTATGAGGCATGCCATTTAGACAGGAACCCAAAGTTGCTGTTAAAAAAAAATTAAATCTAATTTGAAAACCATTCCATAAAAATTCAAGGTTATTAAGAAGGGAATCTACATTTCTCTTAGTATACATCACATCATCAAATTTTTGTTTTTTAATTTTAATCCATGCTTCAGTGGAGAGAGGAGAGAGGAAAGAAGGGGCCTTTATAGATATTACAGTGATATTTGAAAGGCTCCCTAGTCTGCCTCTGTTATCTGAGCTTTAAACCAGCCCACGGTTCCCTTCCTCCCTCCCTTCTTCCCTTCCTTCCTTCCTTCCTCCCTCCCTCCCTCCCTTCCTTTCTTCCTTCCCTCTTTCTTTCCTTCCTTATTTTCAGACAGGGTCTCACTATGCAATCTCACTATGGTCTTGAAATCATATTCTTTTTCTTCTTCCTTTTCCTGTTTTTTCCTTTATCGGGATACCCCTTTATTGGGTTGATTGACAGGCCAGGGCCTGGGGTCAGCCTGAAGCACCCCTCAGCACAGCCCCACACATTGGCCACCAGAAGAATTGCAGGCTGATATCAGCAGCTGCTCCTTTGGACCCCACAGCTGCTCAGCACCACAGGAAGAGAAAACCCAAAGTGAATCCATGACAGGGAGAGTAAGAGAAACCCCAGGGCTCCTGTGCAGGCACTGCACATCCTGAGGTGTCACCAGTTAGAGACTTCAGGCTTTGCTTCCCAGGCGTCCATGGAAAAATAGTCCTCCATCATGTACAGTGTGGGCAGCTTGTATGTCAGGGGCATTAGTGCCACTGGCTTAGTTTCAGGGGGGGGGGGTTAGTCTGTTACCATTATAACTCTGTGTGTGTGTGTGTGTGTGTGTGTGTGTGTGTGTGTGTGTGTATCTGTGTGTGTATGTCTGTGTGTGTTATTCCAGGTGCATGCAGGTACCTACCCATGGAGGCCAGAAGGGGCATCCAATCCCCTGGAGCTAGAATTAAAGGAGGTCATCAGTCACCTGACATGGGTGCTGAGAACCAAATTCACGTCCTCTGGAAGTACAGCAAGCACTGTGAACCACGGAGCATTCTCTCCATCCCCAAGTGATGCCTTCAAAACACCCTGGAACTGAGCCCTTCTTACTATGGCCACTGCTGCTGCACACACTCAAATGAGCGCTTGTATACACACAAAGCTTGTATACACACATGCATACACACAAACGATTTTAAAAAAATCTTTTTAAAAATCCAAAAGAAGGGTTGGGGACATGACAGACTTGGTAAATGCTTGCTTTGCAATCATGAGAACCTAAGTTTGGATCCCCACAACCCATGTAAAAAGCCAGGTGTGTTTGAGTATGTCTGTAATCCCAGCAATGATGAGATGGACACAGAGATAGGAGGGTCCTTGAAGCTCACTGGCCAGCCAGCCTGCTCTACTTGCTGAAGCTCCAGGCCACTGAGAGACCAGCTCAGATGAAAGGTGGAAGGTGTCCTTGACTGCCACACTTAAGTGAACACACATGCATGCACACATTCACATGTACACGTACAACCACACACACACACACACACACACACACACACACACACACACACACACACACACACACAGAGAGAGAGAGAGAGAGAGAGAGAGTTTTATGCTCTTCTTGACGGCTAATTACTGAGAGGAGCTTGGAGGGTCGTATACCCTAAGTAGGCATGGAAGCTCTTCCCTCACTCCTCCACACCTCCTTACACATTTTTTAACATCCAGTACTATAAATAGGTGGAATTTGGATCTCAAATGTTTCTCTAAGGCCTTTGTGTTAAAGGTCTATGGCACTTTTGGAGAAGAGTGGGAAACGTAAGGGATGGGGCCTGGTGGACGTAAGTTAGATAGTTGGTGGTATGCTCCTAGAAACAGATACTGACACTGTGGTCCCTCTCCACCTCAAGGTTAGAAGGTTTCTTTTCCCATAGACTTCCTATCACAACCTACTTTCTTAGTACTGGCCCAAAGCAATGGGGCCAAGCAAGCATGGATGGAAACCTCTGAAATCAGAGTGGGAATAAACCTTGGTGTTGTTGCTGTTGAGTATCTGTCTGTTTACCAGTTTGTTTTTGCTTATTTATTCACTTGGGGGCCATGTTGGGGGATGGAATCCAGGGCTGTGTGCATACTAAGCTTAGCAAGTTCTCCAATGCTGAGCTATATCCTCTGCCTTTAGCCTTTTGAAAATGAGTTATTAGTAGTAATGTGAAGCTGATTAACACAATGGGCAAATGCAAAAAAAAAAAAAAAGTCTTCACTCGAGTTCTGCAAATTAACAAAACTCAACAGGAAGTCACAGGGACTCTGATGACTCATCAGATCACAACCTGGGACTGGAAGTTGGCATCTACAATGGAGCAGTCTTGAACTAAACCCTCACTTTGTGACATCTGACACTCTCTCCACATAGACTGTGTTAGAACCGATTGACGTAGAGGACACCCAGCTTGTGTCCATTGGAAACTTGCCTGGCATGTGCCTGCTTGAGAGAGAAAGGGAGGGGGAATGGTGGGAGGGAGGGAGGGAGGGAGGGAGGGTGGGAGGAAGGGAGGGAGAGAGGAGAGGTGGGTAGAGGAGAGAGAACTATCTGGTCTCAGACGTGTTCTGTGTTGAGTGTGTGAGCATAAAGGAAAAACACTCTGAATCTCTTACAATGGTTCTTCACTGCTCCCTCTGCTATAAGGAGAACAGGCCTTGTAGCTGCCCCTTCCAGACTGACTAAAGCACACACAGGGAATCAAACCCAACCCAGGGACTACAGCCAAGCCCAGCTGAGCCCACAGAAAATAAGCTGAAGCCCAGTCAACCCACACAGGTGTGAGCAAGAGACATACAACAATTAGCATAAGACATGTAGTTTGCAGCATTATGTGGACAGAGCTGATCACTACATGTAGCACAAGACACTCTGTATTTTAATAACCAGTCTTTCCACTAAAGCTTGCTTGAATTAAAAAAAAGATTTACTTATTTTTATTTATGTGTATACTTATGTGTGGTGTACCTGGATGAGTTTATATGGCATATGCACTCTGTGCATTGTGTGCAGGTGCCTACAGAGGCCAGAGGGTATCAAATCCCCTGGAACTGGATTACAAGCAGTTGTGAGCTGTTTGATGTAGGTGCTGGCAACCAAACCTCAGTCTTCTACAAGAGCAGTATGTGCTCTTACCTACTGAGCCAACTCTCCAGCCTCTGAATCTTTTTAAACTTGCTATTAGAGAGCTGTGACTAACCCAATGCTTCTTTGATTAATTCATTTGCTTCCAAAATCTAAATAACAAAGCAAAGAGAAAAAGCAGCTTCTGTCATGATTTGTGTCTTACCATCTTTTTGTCTGAAGAGAATCCAACGGCTACCCAACCATCCGTGTCTGCACTCAGCTCGAACTCCACATCAGCCCCTATCATCCGGTAGCTAAGGAAGTAGTCACAGGTCTCTGCATTACAGCCTGGCTTGCCGTATCTGGAGGATATGCAAAAGAGACATTATTACTTCTATGTAATTCAAATAAAGAAAAGAGATCACCTACTGTGCAACCCAAGGACACTGAGCAATGCTATTAACTACATTAGATTGTTGCTTCCCAAGATCTCAGAAAGGAGGGACCATGGATGGGAGCGGCTCCACTTTATATGTAAACTTAAGTCCAGAGAGGGAGGGGAAGGGGCTCAACCAGTTTGCATAATAAAGTCAGTGCCTGAAACAGGCCTTCAACTGGGTCTGTTCTTCAAGATAAAAATTTGTCCGTTTTTTCTTAATTAAAATGTATAACGACTATTTCTCCTTGTAACTTTTCATAGTTAAAAAGTCATAGGCTTAGAAATAAAAACAGAAATCCTGAAATTCATAGCAATTGTGTAATGACAAATGGTGCAACTTTCCAGGAAGTGCTTTCCTGTGGTGGTGCAGTTGTGTGTCTGATTATACCGTAGGGTCTTTCAAGTTGAGCACATCCTTATTATTGGCATGGAGTGATGGCCCAACTTCTGCAACTTAATCTCTTGGTCTGTTGCAAAAGCCACACTTGTACAAATGCATCATGTGAAAACCTCACCCAGTATCCACTGAACGCAAGTATGTGATTTATAAAATTTACTTGGTGTAACTACAATAACAAAGGCAGACACGAAAACATGACAGTATAAGGTCTTTGTCTAGATAGGAAGATTAAGTACATATTCATCTTTTTAAAGAGAAGCTCCAAGCAGAAAACAGAAATTTCAAATTTCTTGCCGAGGAACAAGTGAGATGGCTCAGTAGGTAAGAACTGCCACCAAGCATGCTGACCTGAGTTTGCTCCCTGAAACTCACGTGCTAGGAGAGAAAAGACTCCAGCAAGTTGTCTTGTGAACCTCCACATGGCACAAGTGCATTCACTTACATGTGCATATGTCCATATGTGCTTATGCATACACAAAAAGGCATGCGCACAAAACAACTTAAGATGTAACAACAACAAAACCTTACAAATGACTTATGGATCCTTCAGTGATCGGAGACCGCCTAGTTAAGGAACACTTTATTCTACTATTGTCAGAATGGTACGAAATGTTGCAGTGGGATGTGTCTCACTGGTAAAGTAAGTGTTTGTAATGTACATAATCCTAGGGATAAGAGAAAGAATGGGAAAGGAAGGGGGAGGAAGAGGAAAGGGAAGCAAAAGAAAGGTAAGAGAAGGAAACTCAGTGGGTAAGAAGATAAAAGCAGAGATGCAGAGATGGCTCAGAGCTTAAGAGCATTGCCTGCTCTTTCAGAGGTTCTGAGTTCAATTCCCTGCAACCACATGGTGGCTCACAGCCATCTATAATGAGATCTGGTGCCCTCCTCTGGCCTGCAGAGATACATCCAACCAGAATACTGTATACATAATAAAAAAATAAATCTTAAAAAAAAATGAGACCCAGTTGCTGAAGTGTGAATGAGGAAGGAGACAAGATCATGCCAACGTATCAGTGGGGACACCCCGAGTAGCAGGGAAGAGACGGTGAAGGCAACCTGGAACTTGGGCAAAACAAATGAAAGGGTGGGGGGGGGATAAAAAGAGCAGAGAAGTTGGGGGAGCAGGAGGGCGGAGGGGGAACTGGGATTGGTACATAAAACGAGAAAAGATTGTTTTAAAATAAAAAATGGTTTTAAAAGGAGCAGGATAGTCTGAAAGATAAGCCACTCTAGGCCAGCAGGTTAGTAAAATCTCTACTTTTCTCAATATATATCTCACCACTACCAGAATTAAATAGTGCTGACCTGTTTGCTCAATGATAACAGTATTGAAATTTTTAAAGTGTTTGAAAAAAGACTTGTAAGCCAATAAAGCTTGAAGCCCCTGTAGTAGTCAGTGTTTGGCCCCTTAAACCTTGAGCCCTGAACAGTCAACAATATCAGCACCTTTAGTGCCATGTGTTAGTATTTGGGCATCTGTACTGGCCTGTCCTTGGGGTTCTGACAGGATATGCCCTCAGCTGCAGCCATAAGAGCACCACCTGTGCATATTCAGCATGTTCCCTTTTAAAAGGGCCCTGCCCACCTCCTCCTCCTCCTCCTCTTCTCTCTCTCTCTTTCTCTTGATTTTTCTCTTCTCCCTCCCCCTCTCCCCTCTCCCCTCTCTCCCCTCTCTCTCTCTCTCTCCTTCCCTCCCTCCTTCTCTGTCTCTTCTTCTTTCTCCCCCCTCTCTCTTCTCTTCTGCCACTCTTGTCCCCAGAAGCAGGTCTACCTCCCCCCCCCCCCCCCGCCTTTCCCATTCACTTTCCCTCGATAAAAAAAAAAAAAACCTCCACCCAAGCTCTGTCATATGGCTCTGTCTTTCTCTTGTGCTCCACTTTTTAAAATTACACCATGTTCACCAGAACCGCTATTTGGGAAGTTTCTACCAAACCAGTTCTCATTCATTCCTTCTAATTTTCTCCCTCACTCTGTCTTCATCTCTCCCTCTATCTGTCTTCTTTTCTTTGAGACAAGGTTTTGTTTTTGTTTTACTAAATTGGCCTGAAACCTGTGATCCTTTTGCTGCAGCCATCTGAGGGGGAGATTACAGGTATCTGCCTGCCATCATGTTAATCTGGAATCTATCTTTGTCTTGATGGAAATGCTACGAGTAATCATAGAGACTCATGTAAACTAATAAGCTACAATAATCAGTGCTTAACATCATGCAGAATCCACAAGTCATGACTATTTATTTGAAAAGGAATTGTTGAGGCTGGGACCGTAGGTCAGTAAGTAGCATGCTTACCCATTATGCACAAAGTCCTGGGTTCGGTCCTCAGCACCACAGAAACTAGGCATACACCTGTGAATCCAGAACTTGGGAGGTAAATGCAGGAGGACCAGAAATTCAAGGTCAACCTTGTTTGCATAACAAATTTAAGGCCAGTCTGGGATATAGGAGAACCTGCCTGTCCTGGTTCTATTTTTGCCACTTTGACACAAGCTAGAGTCACCTGGGAAGAGAAACCTCAATTGAGAAAATGCCTCCATCAGATTGCCAACAGGCAAGTCAGTAGGGCATTGTCTTGATATAACAACTGATTGGGAGGGTGCAGCTCACTTTGTGTGGTACCAGTGTTGTAATTTAAAAATCAGTGGGAAAGAGAAAGATGCTATGTGACAGAGCTCATGTGGAGGTTTTTTTTGTTTTGTTTTGTTTTGTTTTAATTAGGGGAAAGGGAATAGAAAAAAAGGGGAAGGAAGGTGGGAGACTGGCCTCTGGGGACAGAAGCAGCAGAAGAGAAGGGGGGGACAGAGAGACAGTCAAAGAAGCAGAAAGAGAGAGACAGAGATAGATATGGGAGGTGGGCAGGGACCTTTTAAAAGGAAACATAGTGAATGTGCACAGGTGGTGCTCTTAATGGCTTCAGCTGAGGGCGTATCCTGTCAGAACCCCAAGGACAGGACAGTATAGATGCCTGAATACTAACAAGCCCTGGGTGGTATAAGAAAGCAGGCCGAGCAAGTCATGAGAGCAAGCCAGGGAACAGCACCCCTCCATGGCCTCTGCTTCAGTTCCTGTGTCCAGGTTCCTGCCCTGCTTAAGTTCCTGCATTGGCCTCTCTCAATGGTAGACTGTGACATAAACCTTTATGTCTTTATCACAGTGATAGAAAGTGACTAGGACAGTGTATTCAAAGAAGGAAATGCCCAAACTGAACACTAGCCACGAATAGTGGTGCATACTTGTCACGCCAGCATTAGGGAGGAACCCCGAGAAGACATCCAGAATTAAAGGCCAGCAAGTCCCAGTATCAACAAACAACAAAACCCTGAATACAGGGTTTCTTATTTGAATCCTCCATAACCTTGCTGAAGTTACAAAGGGGGAAAGACCTACATGCCCACATAGCAATGCATGAAAATTTAAACACTCCCTTGAGAAGTCAGTACACTTCTGAGCCTTCAGTACCAGACTCCCAGCTATACCTACCTAAAGCATCCTTTAGTTCTTCCGCAGTCTTCCACTTTGATTTTGGCAAATGGGTCCACGGGAGGAGCAGTGGGAAAAGGGTAGCCTAGGCAGTGACAATAAATAGTGGTTATAAAAATCCAGTAGCAATCTTTACAATGAGAATTCTAAATGCATTGACTGTTGTCCTTCATCATTGTTAGCAATGTTTAGGGACTTAACAAAGATCTTTAGTGAAGTCGGAATATCCCCTTCTGGAGGGAGCCCATATCTTTTTACTTCACCTTAGGTGGGATCTGGGAATGAGTGAGCTCTTATTTCATTTTCAAGCAAGCAACCAGGTACCTTAAATGGGGACCTTGTTCTACGTAACTACTGCTTATCACTGTTGCCTAGGAGTTAGAAGATCTCAACTTAAATACAGTGCACACACTCTGGAAGAAAGACAGTTGACAAAGGCCCAGCTTTTAACTTGGCACTAGGGTGATTCAACTCATATATAGAATGGATGTTTCCATTTTCTCTCTCTGAAATGCAACTCACCCATCTGCTAAGTCCTTCCCACACACAGTTTCTAGCATTGTCCATCTGAGATTACTTACACCATAATGCATTTAGGCAACACTAGAGAGAGGCCTCGGCAACCTTCAGCTTATAGGGGAATCATTTTCACCTAGGCTGTTACATGCATGCAGGAGCCATTTGTGCCTCATCCTGTGTTCTCTGCCCAGCACGTTTGGCATTGGACACTGAGTAAATGAGAGTCAATGATGAGATGCAAGCTTCCACAGATATGCCAAGGTAGTGTAAACCATGTCTATTTTATTTGTAGTACTTTTGTTCAGTGAAGTTTTATTTAGTTATACTACGTTCCAGGCTATGCTTTCCTACTAGCAGAGTTTGAGCACTGGATCAAACAACAGCCCTCTTTTTATCACCCCTAAATAACTGGGTCAAATGCTTTATTTCTAGATTTATCCTATTTTGTGTCAAAACCTACATTATTTTCACTACTATTGGCCACATCCTGCCTTATTTTCTTTGTATTTATTGAGCAGTTTATCAATGCTACAGATTATATTAAGCATCTTCACTTACTTACTGTTATTTGTCATGAAGTTCTAAGGCTATTCCCACCCCCAGGATATTCATCCAGGAGAGCAATGACTATTTCCTTATATGTCACTAAGTTTCTAGAGGTGACAATCTCTTCAATGTTACTTCTCACTCAAGTTCTGCATCTTCTTTCTTTGATCTCTCACTGTGTATGTGTGAGCATGCATGTGTGTGTATGTGCATGCATGTGCTTGTGAGCACATGTGTTCGAGTGTGTGTGTGTGTGTGTGTGTGTAGAATTAAACTCAGGACTTCACAAAAGCTGGAAAAACTCTATCACTGAGCACCACCCCCAGATTTCCTCTTCCATTTTCTTTCTTTCTTTCTTTCTTTCTTTCTTTCTTTCTTTCTTTCTTTCTTTCTTTCTTTCTTTCTTTCTTTTTTTTCAAGTCAGGGCTTCTCTGTATTGCTTTGGAGTCTGTCTTGGAACTCTGTAGACCAGGTTGGCCTCAAACTCAGAGATCTGCCTGCCTCTGCCTCCTGAGTGCTGGGATTAAAGGCGTGTGCCACCAATGCCTGGCTCCTTTTCCATTTTCAATCACAGAATCCTTAGTCATTCCCAGGACCAGGAGTACTATTGACTATGATAGAATTCCAGTTCAATAAATACCAGTTGTCATTATCCCTGGGTCATTATGGCTACTGAAATGTTATAAACTTAACTGCAAACTAATAACCGTTGGGTAGCATTATTTGTTTGTTGTCTGTTTTTAAGAAAAATGGGTTTCTAAACAGCCAATAAAAGCAAGTTTTAGGACAGAGCTTATGCAAATGTTCTGAACTAGTTCATTATATTGGCGAATGCCTTCACTAACATTGATTTTCTACCATTTTATTATTTTAATAACACCAAATAAGAACTTGTGTTCTGTGAGCCGTGCTTACACATCCATTTAACATGCACACCCCCCCCCCAGTTTTGTGGATTGAATTAAGTGTTTTGTCATATATTTCACCACTGGATTATATCACTAGACCTAGTTACTTTTATTTATTTTTTTGTTTGTTTTATTTCTTTGTACGTTGTCCAAAAAACCCAGACAATTTGAGCTTTGTCCCTGGTTTCTGGAAAAGACTCCCTGGCAGTTCTCAGCTTGCAGGTCACAACCCCTTTGGGGGTCAAATGACCCTTTCACAGAGGTCACCTAAGACAAATATTTATATTACAATTCATAACAGTAGCAAAATTACAGTTATGAAGTAGCAATGAAAATAATTTCATGGTTGGGGGTCACCACAACATGAGGAACTTTATTAAAGGGTCCCAGGATTAGGAAGGGTGAGAACCACTGTTGTAGAATCTTGGACTTCCAATAGTAGGTGTGTCTTTACTCATCATGAGCCCCTTAGAGAACACCTGAGTTTGTGCTAAGAGATAAGATGCATAGAAATACATTTGCCTAAATGTCCTCCCAGGTTGGGTCATGTAAATTGTCTCCTGGTGTGGCTTGAATTTGAATGTCCCCACAGGCTCTCTTTGTTGCTGTTGTTGAACACTTTGTCCCTGCTGGTGGCACAGTTTCTGGAGGCTGTGGAACCTTTAAGAAAGTGAGGACAAGCTAGCAGAAGGAGGCCACCAGGAACAGGAGGCCACCAGGGACAGACCTTTGAAGAATCCTCCCTCCTCTACTTCTGGGTTCACCGGGATATGAACAGACTCTACCACTCTCGATGCCATGAGTTGAGCTGCCCCATCAGGTCCACTCCCCCATGATAGGTTGAAGCCATGAAGTTAATAAATCTTCCCACCCTTAAGCCATTTCTGGTAGATACAGAAAAGTAAATGACATACCTCTCCATGCTTGCTTTCTCCAATTGTGAAAACATAAATGTCTTTGCACACATTTCCTGTGGTTTTTTATCTAGGACATTTTTTATTGTGTAACCCAGGAGAAGCATGGCCAGACTGCCTCTCTGACTATGCAAAGTTTGAGCAGATTACTATTCTGAACAATGTTGGTTTGCAATCCCCTAGGCACCACATGATTGACTGCCCCAGTTTCTCCACATCCCAGCTCGACATGATATCATTATTATTTTAATTTGGATTTCCCTAAGCACTCATAGACACAAATGTCTCTTTATATCTGTATTAACAACTTGGGTTCCTGCTTCTGTGATGTCTATTTCTGTAACCTTTGTTTTCTTTATTCTTCGGAATTCAAACTTTTCCATAGAAAGTTGTATATATTTGATAAAATTGTTGGTTTTAGATGTTGCTATTTTTTGTTACTACCTTCCTACCAATTTTGTTTTTCTATTTATTTGGGTTTTTTGTTTTGTTTTTAATGATTTTTTTGTTTTGTTTTTAGACCCAAATATTTAACTTTGATGAGGTTGACCTAAGTATTTCTCTTCTTTTGGTTTTTGCTTCTCTCTCTCTCTCTCTCTCTCTCTCTCTCTCTCTCTCTCTCTCTCTCTCTCTCTCTCTCTCTCCCTCTCTCTCCAAAACAGGGTTTGTCTGTGTAGCTCTGGTTGTCCTGGAACTCACTCTGCAGACCAGGCTCACCAGCCTCTGCCTCCCAAGTGCTGAGATTACAGGTGTGTGCCACCACCCTGTGCTTTTCAGGGTCTTAAGGATCATTTCCTACTCTATCAGCATGAGACATTTCTCCCTTTTTTTACTTACTAATGTTGTAGTACTGTATCAATAGCCCAGAGAGAGCTTTGGCCCACTGGGAATTTACTCATTATCTAATGTGAGGTAAGAAATCAATCGTATTTTTCCACTTACATTGATTTGTTTGGGTTTCTTTTTGCTTTACTTTTTTTGTGAGACAGTCTCACTATATGTGTTCTTAGCTGACCTGAACTCAGAGACCCATCTGCTTCTACCTTCAGAGTACTGAGATCAAAGGTGTGCGCCATCATGTTCAGCTCTACTTAAGTTGAATTCATTTTTTCTCAGCATAATTTATGAAACAATTCATGCTTTTTCTAGTAATTTACGACTCTGTTTAGCTAAGAACCCTACTTCAGCCTCACTCTCCCCCATTCCAAACCTGACCCCTTCTCAGAAAGCCCACCAAGAGACAGCTCCTGCCCCAAAGTTCAAAACCAAGCCTACTGCCTACAGAGTATTTAAGACACTGTCCCTAGACCTGCCAAGTGAGTTCTCTCCTGCCTTTCTCAAGTCACTTGGAAGTTGCTTTGCTCTGTTTATTAAACTTGGTCTTATTAATTTGGCTTATTACATCAGTGGAGATTCAAAATACTTATCAAACTCCTTTCCAAGGCATCAGTTGTTTCATGAAACTGGGTCTATTCTTGATTTTGTTTTTTGTTTGTTTGTAAGCTAGGATGATGTTATTTTAATTATTTCACTTTGTAATGTATCTTAATTACTTGGCAAGGAAAAACTATCTCATCAGTTCGTGAGATTTGAGTCTTCCATACAAAGTATAGAAGTCATGTGTAGAGTCTCCTTCAAGAATTGTACCAGACTTCTGTCTGGAATTGTATTAAATTTGAGATAAATTGTGAATGGGTGGAGAACTGGTATGTTCATAATATCAGCTTATTCTTTTCAAGATTACGAGATACCTGTTTATTCACATTCTTTATATTCTTTAATAGTTCAATTATTTTCTCTTTATATATATAAAATAAGACATTGTAGAGCCCTGCTGCTACTTTGAGCTGTTATCTTGTTTTCTTTTACATTCTCTGGCTCACTGTGGCTGGTGAGGAAGAGCTTTGGGTTCCTAAGCTATTTTAAAAGTCCAACAACATAACAAAACGATAAAGGCCAGGTAATGGATCATCCTCTGTACATGAAATGTCCACAATAGACAAATGCTGCAACAGAAGGCTTCGTGGTTGCCAAGAGCTGAGACAAGGGAAAACATGAAACATCTGTATGGGGTTGGCTCTAGGGAAACATGGTTTCTTTTCAGGGTTATCAAAGTAACCTAAATATGACTGCTGCATAAGTCCTGTGGACATACTTTAGAACTATGTCATAGCATGCCTTAAAGAGGTGCATGAACACACCCATGCCACCACGCACCTGTGGATATCAGAGGAAAACTTCTAGGAGTCATCTCTTGGGATCGAACTTGGGTTGTCAGGCTCAGTGGCAGGTGCCTTTACCTGGTGAGATATCTCACCAGTCTAATGCCAATATATATTTATGTACATGATTAAAATTCAGCTGTAATATCTCTTTCTTGTCTTGTCTGTCTAGCATACTAATAAAGTTACATTGTCACATTAAATGAGTAGGGATTATTTCCTCTTTTTCTGTCCTCTGGATTATGTTCAGGGCACTGATGAGATGGTTTAATGAGTAGAGGTGCCTTTTTGTGTAACCTGAGTTTGATCTGTGTAACCCGTGTAAGATGGAAAGAGGAAGCTGACTTCATAGATTGTCCTCTGACCTCCACGGCACTCATGTTCACACACACGTCCCAATCATGCACACATACACTATAATGATTAATTTTAAAAATTAACCTTTTTGTTTATATGTAAGGGAAGTAAAGGTGTTCTGTCCCCATGCATGTCTGTATACCATGTGCATTCCTTACCTGTGGAAGCTAGAAGAGTTCTGGAGTTACATAGAGTTGTGAGCCATCATGTGGGTGCTGGGAATCAAACTCAGGTCCTCTGGAAGAGCAGACAATGCTCTTAACTGCTGAGCTACCTTTCTAGACCCACACATTTTAAATATGGATATATTTAGAACAAGCCTTTCACAGAGCTCAGAGCTTCTTAGTTGGAAGATTGTGCAAGTGCAGGCCAGAGGCTGACGTCATGCATCTTCCTGGATTGTGTCTACTTTATGTATGGAATCTCACTTCAAATTTACAATCCTCCTGCCTCAGCCTCCCAAATACTGGAAAAACCAACAACAATATCTTCTTCTTCTTCTTCTTCTTCTTCTTCTTCTTCTTCTTCTTCTTCTTCTTCTTCTTCTTCTTCTTCTTCCTCTTCTTCTTCCTCTTTCTCTTCCTTTTCTTCTTAGATTTATTTATTTATTACATATGCAATGTTCTGTCTGACTGTATGCCTGCACGCCAGAAGAGGGCACCACATCTTATTACAGATGGTTGTGAGCCATCATGTGGTTGCTGGGAATTGAACTTGGGACCTCTGAAAGACCAGCCAATGATCTCAACCTCTGAGCCATCTCTCCAGCCTGGAACCAACTTCTTATTAACCGGTTTTATATGCTTCCATTGTTATTGCAACCCAGATGTACCATAAAACTGGCCATCTTAAAGTGTACAAATCAGTGCTTTTTATACCTCCACGAGGTTATGCAACCCTCATTGTTATCTAATTCTTGAAATTTTTCCATGGTTCCAGGAAGTCACCAAGTGCCAGTCATCAGTCACTCCCTGGCCCCCTCCTGTAGTCCCTGGCATCCTTTATGTTCTGCATATTTCCTGGCCATGGAATCATTGTGGCCTTTGGTGTCTAGCTCCTTTCATTTAGTAGAATGTTTTCAAGGTCCATCTAGCGTGCAGCATGAATTAAAACTTTATTCCTTTTTATGACAGTATACCATCCCCATTGTATGGGCAGACCTTATTGTTTATCTGTAAATCAGCTGGTAGGCTTTTGGGTTGTTTCCACTTTGGGACTATTGTGAACCATGTAGATGTGTAGAAATCTTTGTGTGGATATGTCTTCAGTTCTCTTAGAACACAATTGCTACATTATATGGCAACTCTACATTTTACCTTCTGAGGAGCTGCCAAATCATTTTCCAAAGAGCTGTAACATTTTACATCCTCATTAACATTGCACAACAGGTCCAACTTCTCCATTTGCTATTATATACATATGTGTGTGTGTGTGTGTGTGTGTGTGTGTGTGTGTGTGTGTACCTACATAGATACCTCCCAGTAGACTTTTCATGTACCTCTTTGCCTTCCCTGCATTCTATTTCTCTGTGTATACTGACTGTGTATACTAACCTGTCTTCCTCAACCTTGAGGTATATGGGTTGAACCATCCAGATATGGTTCTCTTGCCTCTTTTAATTAGCTATGTGTGTTTCCTCATTTACATAAGTTTGTTTGCTTGGCTTATTTCCTTTCTCCCACTTTTTATTTCAATGTTATTTTTCTCCAAAATAAAAACCTAAATCAGGAACTTGGGAAAGAGCCCAGTCAGTAAAGTGAGGACCCGATTTGATCCCCAGCATCCATGTTATAAAGCTGGGAGTCATGGTGTATGCTTGAAACCCCAGCATTGGGAAGATGGGGACAGGTAGATCCCTGTAGCTTGCTGGCCACCCAGACTAGCATATAGGATGATCCCATATCCCTGTGAGAAAGCTTGTCTTAAAAAAGCTGGGAAGATAGCTCAGCAAGTAAAGCAATCTCTGTACAAGCATGAGGACCTGAGTTAAATCCCAAGCATCCATGTAAAAAGCCAAGTATGTCTGTACATGCTTGTAACCCAGCAATGGGGCACTGGAGTTTACTGGCTACCAGCCTAGCTCTCCATCCAATTAGAGACTATTCCTCAAGGGAACAAGGCAGAGAATGATAAGGCATAACACCTACTGTCTTCGTGTAGCCTCTACATACATAAATCACCCCCAGAAATCCATACACACAAAGCAAAACTAAATATAAGGGTGGGTGACTCCTGAGGAACAATACCCAAGGTTGACCTCTTGATCATGACACACACACATGCACACACAGACATGGATATACACAAAACCTAAATGAATAACATTACATTGGAGTTGGTTTTTTTTTTTTTTTTTTTTTTTTGGTTTTTCAATTCAGAGTTTCTCTGTGTAACAGCTCTGACTGTCTTAGAACTAGCTCTAGAGACAGACTGGCCTTGAACTCACAGATCCACCTGCCTCTGCCACCCCAGTGCTGGGATTAAAGGTGTGCACCACCACTGCCTGGGTACATTGGAGTTTTTAAAAAAATGCAAAAATTCTCCTCCTTCCTTCTCACATGGACTCAATGTTTCTAGTAACTTCGTTTGAGAGACTAATTACAGCAACTCTTTCTATTTTGTAATTTCAATCTGTCAAGATATTCCTATGTGGAGTTGGTTTTCTCATTTTTATTTTTCTGTTTTTTAATTTTTTTTTTCAGTGTTGGAGGCTGAACCCACAGCCACACACATGCTGAGCAAGCTCCTTATCACAGACCTCTGGCCACTCAGTTGTTTGAGGTTCTGTGGCTTCCATTCTCATCCAATCTGTAAACTGCATATCTTTTTTCTGTAATTCCTTGAGGCCATGTTGCCACACTCTACTGAGTGGTTAACGGCTTTTGCTTTGCTATTTATTGCCCTTGATTCTGTGAAGTTTAAACCACAGGGTCAGCTGGCCATACCACTCAGCTTTACCACTGATAACCACAGCATCCACCTTTTTCTGAGGCTGCCTGAACTGTCACATCTACTGATCAGTCAGTCATATAATGGACAGATGTTGAGAGAGAGAGAGAGTGGTGGGTTGTCAGAGAGATATTGAGAGAGTGGTGGATTGTTATGGACAGATGTTGAGAGAGAGTGGTGGATTGTCAGAGAGATGCACACACACACACACACACACACACACACACACACACACAGAGAGAGAGAGAGAGAGAGAGAGAGAGAGAGAGAGAGAGAGAGAGAGAGAGAGGCGGATTGTCAAGTCCTATACCAGGGCAAAAGAAGATTTCACATTAGCACTCTGTCCCCTCAGAACCTGCAGCTTCTAACTATCACTCTGAAACCCCCCATCTCAAGTGCCTTCACAAAACCCCTCATTCCTTCCTGTCCAAGTCCATTCCTAGCACTTGCAAACATGGACCTTCACTCAGGCAGGCTGGACACCTTGCACCACCTACGCCACAGAATCCACCCACAGATCCAACAGTTCCTGCTACTTTCTAGCTGTGTGAGTTTAGCCAAGATTTTTTTTTCAAGTGAGTCATTTCCCTTAACTCTTCAAGTGTGGGAAACAGTAGTCTCTAACTCACAGGAGCACTGTGCAGATGAAAATTAATATAGATAAAATACCTTAGAAAACTGTTTGGCACACAGTGGGAACTTATTAAAAGACAGTGAAGGCTGGGGAGACAACACCATTGGTGAAGTGCTTGCCACCCAAGCATGAGGACTTGAGTTTGATCCCCAGAACTCACATGGAAAAATCAGGACTTGCTGGCAATCTGTGTTTATAACCTCATACTGAGGAGGCAGAGGCAAGCAGATCCCTGAGATCTTAGGAATGGGTGAGCCCCAGGCCAGTGAGAGATCCTGTCTCAATAAATGATAGATAGATAGATAGATAGATAGATAGATAGATAGATAGATAGATAGATAGAGGTGGATGATGTCAACAACACCTAAGATTGTCCTATGGCCTCCACACACATGAATATGAATGTGAACACACAGAGAAATAAATCAATACACGTTTGAAAGATGCTCCAGTAAATGTTCTTGGCAGGCTTTGTTCACAGAGGACACAGAGAAGAATTATGTATTGGTGGCTTTAAAAAATTTCCAGACTCATAGAGAGATAGGCTACATATTTACACACAGCACCCAACTGACACAAGAGGGATACAGGCTGAGCAAAGATGGCCTACCCATGCTTCTGCCCTTCTCCCTGCTTCCTACCCAGCGCTTTCCCACAACAGGAAAATCTGGTCTTGAACTCAGTGGTGAGCATCTCATTGATTGGCATGCTTTGGCAATGGTACGATCATTATGCTTTACAGATAAACAATCATGAATGGGTCTTTTCCTTATTGGTCAAAGGGGAGGCAGCTACTACTGTCCTCAGACCCACCATCCCCGATCCTGGCCAGCTGACAGCAGAAGGGAACAGAAGGCTTCACTGAAAGTCTAACACTAAAGCAACACTCCATTTCTTGTTGCTTTTCCCCCTTGAACAATCCCCAAATTAGAGTAGTTACCCATAATCCAATGTTTTATATTCTCCTGTTGTTTGCAACATACATGTTCTGAGCTGGAAACCTACTTCTCAGAGTGACTGTGAAGTTTTTCTTGGTAGCTACTGTCCACCTGATATTGACCTTCATAAAACAAGTTATACAACTGACAGTTCATTCTCTCCATGTATACAAATGGACACAGAGTCTGGCTTGTTCTCCATTAGTTAAATGAGAATATAGGTGCTCACGTGCCACCTTTAAGTCATTTGGGAGTATAGGCTGGTTATGTATAGAATAAGTATGTACTATATGTTTTCAGAAAAATATGCTTAGAAATATTTATCCTTTCCCAGAGTGATAGGTTCTGTTTTTGCTTGTTGTTTCCCCACCATTTGCCTCATCTTCCTGGGCTGAGGACTGCCTGGCCTCCCTTGCAGCTAGGTCATTGCTTAATTACACTTGTAACCTCGAAAGACTATGAGAATCAGTGATTTACACAAGCAGCCAAAAAGATAATTACTTATCCTAAACTACTTTCCTTTTTCTTCCCCTCACTTTGTGTGTGTGTGTGTGTGTAGGCATATGCCACACTGTGCATGTGGAGATCAGAGGACAACCTTAGGTGTCAGTCCTCTACTTCCACCTTGAGATAGGGTCTCTTATTGTTTGCTGCTGCATATCAGCTGGCCAACAAGCATCCTGTGATTTTGTTGATGCATTTCCCGTCTCTCCATAGGAGCACTGGGATTAGGGACAGATGAGCTACTGCACATAGTGTTACATGGGTTCTGATGCTCTGAACTCAGGTACCTCACATTTGTGTAGCAAGTGCTTTACCCACTGAGCCATCTCTCCAGCACTCTTCCCTCAATCTTGAACAAAGACATAAAAGCCACCAATCTTCTACTACATAGATGAGGACAAGGTCTTAAAGGATACTAGAGCAAAAAGATGGAAGGAGTGTCCCTGAGTGACAACTTGGAATAGAGCTGCCTCACCAACAACTGAACAGCCAGATTCTAGGTCACTAGATGTGTGTGTGTAGGGTGTGTGTGTGTGTGTGTGTGTGTGTGTGTGTGTGTATTTGTGTAGGGAGGTGTTTCAACAGTCTCTATCTAATAAATATATTACCTCAATCCCTTCTCTCCACCTTCCTTAAAATAATAATTACATTTTTGAAGTGGATATAGTATGTCATTTTTAGCTAAAAGGTTAGCCTTCCCAGACTCCTTTACAGCTATGTGTGACCACATAACTAAGGAACTAAAATTGGTAGACAGAACTTCTCTAGGAGTAGAGTCCTTAGTAAGTGGGCAGTCAGCATTTCCTACCCATGTTTTCTTTCTTGCCATCTGGAATGGGATGGTGATGGGTAGGGTTCAAGCAGCTAAGTTACAAGCTAAGCATTTCTCCTGAGTAGAAGAAGATCTGACCACAGGGTCCCCTAAGATCGCAGACTTTTCATGCCATTTCTGGATTGTGGGTTTCTAGATTTCCTTGTATGAGAGAGAAAATTCTATCTTATCGAAGATATTAACATTTCACTGCTGCATATAGCTGAACCTCATCCCAATTAAGACATACACCCACGAACAGATATCCTCATTTCAACCCCCAGTTTGCTTCCTGACTCCTCTTTGCAGAAGTAAAGGAAAATCACTCCCCACAGCTGTAGAAGTAAGAGACCAGTTTCCAATCCTTTTGTCAGAATGGGTTTGCC
Organism: Cricetulus griseus; assembly: GCF_003668045.3. Lineage (NCBI taxonomy): Eukaryota > Metazoa > Chordata > Mammalia > Rodentia > Cricetidae > Cricetulus > Cricetulus griseus. The sequence continues at coordinate 86,898,136 of NC_048595.1, read as the reverse complement.
TTTTGTACTCTTTAAAACAGCTCTTCAGGGAAACTGGCTAAGAAACCCCAGTCTCTGGGCCCAGATGGTCCCAACAATAGTGGCTCACACTGGGAGACTACAAGTGTGGTGACAGCAGATGTGGGTTAGACTGAGGAGAGAGCTGTGACCCAGCTTTGATGCCTGGGCAATGAGAGCAACAGAAAGATGGGGCACCAGAACCTGCAAATTTAGGTCAATACGATCGACCGACCGGGAGGTAACTGGGCAACGGGTCTCTTTAAGTTGGGCTTTCTGCTTCTTGCCTGCTGCGCTGGGCTCGGGTACCCCAGGCCAGATGGCGCCTCCTCCGCGGCAGAGAGGATGGAGGAGGCCAGACGCTGAGAACTGGGAGAGCATAGGCTTAGCACCTCCTGTTCACAGCTTCGCAGGACTTGAGTCCGAGTCTCTCAGCCCTAGTCTCCCCACGTGTAAAAAGGGGAGCCGGCGCTGACAGCTACTCCAGACTTCCCTCCTGCAGGCGGTGTCTGAGCCCCGGCTCCCCAGCCTAGCCTCAGCTGTGCACATCAGCTCAGCTCCTCAGCCAGCACCGACATCCTTGCGGACCCCTCCTACACTCCTCGGTCCCCCAGGTCGCCCCTCACCCTCCGGTAGCCTCACCCTCCTCCGACAGGTAGCGCAGGTCGTAGAACTCGCCCGCGAAGGTACCGTAGGAGGAGTCGTGGCGCGGCACTGCCTCGTCGGCGCCCGCGTCCCCTCGCGCGCGGCCTCGGGGTCCCCGGCCCCCGGGACCCGCGCCGTCGTCCGCGGGGCTGGCATCGCAGGCAGCGATCCCCGCCAGCAGCAACCGCAGGAGCAGCGGCGCCCAGGCCGGGCGCTGCCGGGGCTGCCCTGCCATCGCCGCTCACAGATCCCGCAGCCAGGCCGCTCCGGCCGCAGCGGGGGCGCCGCGGGCGCGGGCCGGGACCGAGGCGCCGCCAGCACGCGCCGCGCAGCCGCGGAGCGCCCGCACCCGCCGCCTCCCTCCCTCGCTCTGCGCATCCTCGCTCCAGCCCCGCAGCTTGCCCCAGTCCTCTCAGCATCCTTGCCCCCCTCCTCGCCTGAGGCTCCTTCCTAGCTTCGCTCCTCACGTCCTTCCTCCTATTCTCCCCACAGCCCAGTCCCCCTGCATATTTGACCCCCCTGGTCCCTTAGGTTCTCAGTGTGGCCTAACCACCTGGGAGCTTGCTAGTATCTCTTTAGGCCCCACTCCAGACACAAAAAGCTCGATTAGCAAGCTCTTTTACTCAAACCCCAGCATCCAGTCTCCACACCTTATTAGAATGACTGTCTCCAACACCTTGCTCCTGCAACTTTTCTTTCAAAGAAAATACTAACTAGACTCATAAATTTCTCGAGACCATAACGGAAGGAAGATAAAAATCACAAAATACCACTATACAGATAGACAAACAGAAGTCAGAGACAGCCAGGAAAGTGTAACTAAGGCCCTGGCAAAAGCCACAAGCACTGGAATAAAACCTGAGCTTTTGAAATTAGGTAACTGGTTTACCCTTTTTTTCCCAGGAGCAAAGTGCACAGACATCAAGCAACTCAACCATGTCTGGTAAGTACACTAAGTTCTCCACATCTTCACATCCATTCGCACCACTTACGTCTGTGTTATTTAGTTGGGCATTCATTCACTCACTTAACATACACAGATCCCAGGCTTGTCTTCAGTTGAGTCTTGTTGGGATGGTGACAACTAATAAGTTGTTTTCTGCAAGAAATATGGACACTATCCCTTCCATGCTGCTACTTCAGAATTGCATGTGAACACGATTCTTCATATATATTATATATATATATATATATATATATATATATATATATATATATATCTGAAGCCAGGCAGTGGTGGCCCTCGCCTTTAATCCCAGCACTAGGGAGGCAGAGGCAGGTGGATCTCTGAGTTTGAGGTCAGCCTGGTCTACAGAGCTAGTTGCAGGACAGCTACGGCTGTTACAATAATTACTGTATAAAGTAAGGAAATTGCTACTGAGGTAGAAAATCAGATTTCAAATGTAGACCTGGAAGTCAGACTGCCTGGGTAATGACCAGTGATCAATAATTCCCATGATGTGGTGCGTATTAAATAAGACCATGCAGGGAAAGGTTTGTAGGGTTCAATGTCACATTGTCATGACACTGCACAAAATTATGAAATATTGAGAAATCAGTCATTTCAACCTTTTTTGACCCAGTGGCTGGAAGACATGGGAGCTGCTATTGGGAGGAAAGGGACCTTGGGAATTCCAAAGGCCAGCTGTTTACTATCTGATATAGTTGACAGGTCAGCTTGTCCAACTGGAATTTAGATATTTAATCCTGCCAGTGTCTTTCACTGAAACTGAAGTTCAGCTCAGCTATGCAGTCTGGCCAGTGAACTTGGGATCCTCCTGTCTTCCCAGAACTGGTATTATAGATTTGCTGCTGAGTACTGCTTTTTATGTGGGTACCAGGGATTTGAACTGAGATGCTCATGCTTGTATAGCCACTACTTTGCTAACTGGCAATCTCCTGAGCCTGGAGCCCCTTTCTCTGCTCCCCACCCCAATACTGGGGTTACAGACAAATACTGCTGTGCCAGGATTTTATGTAGGTGTCCAGGGTCCAAACTTCATGTCCATGCAGCAGATATATAACCCACCAGCCCATCTCCCATCCCCTGTTAGTCACTTTTAAATGGATAGGCATTTCATTTCATTTTCATTTTAAAAAGACAGACAGAACCTTTATTTCTCTTCTCATCAAAATAATTTCACAAAAGGACCTTTTCCCCCTCTCCCTCTTATAAAACATCCCCAAATTAGTGCTATCACTCAGTATCCGACCAGGAACAGATGTGGCCTGTCTTAGACTGCCTGGTGTATGTCATTTTTCACTTTGGATTTCGTAAGATATAAAAGCTGTGATCTCGGAAGTCCCTCACAAAGTTAAACATAGAGTTGCCATATGATCTGGCAATTCCAAGAGAACCCAAAACATATGTTCAGACAAAAGCTGGTGCATGAATGTTCATAGAATCATCATTCATAATAGCCACAAATCAGGAGCAACCTAAACATCTATCAACTGAATAAATAGATAAACAAAGCATGGTATCTCCAGATAATTCGATTATTCAGTCACAAAGACAGAATGAAGTTCTGATACATGGTATAACATAGGTGAACCTTGAAAACATGGTTTAAATGAAAGAAGCTGATCACAGAAGCCCACATACTATATGACTTTAGATATATGAAGTGTCCAGAATAAGCAAATTCATTAGCAGAAACCCACAGACCAGGCAGGAGATGGTTAGTTGTTGCCAGGGGAGGGGCAGAGGCAGAGTCAGGGTCAGATGATGATGTTTGCCCAGCATCATGGGTAGGCTGAAAGACACTGGGCTGTACACATTAAACTCATTAAAATGGTGGATTTTATTCAAGGACTTTAAAGGTCCGTGATCTTTGAAATGGTGAAGGATAACAATGATACTGGATTTTTTCTGTGCTCTTTGGGAATCAAATTCCAGCTATATACTGGTGGGAAATTCTGAATGCTAAATTACTTCCTTTTCCACACCTAAAAATCTGTGCTTGTCCACAACCCATCAACTCTATGGGTTGAGGGCTGCCAGACCTCTGCAGTAACTCACCATACCTTCCCAACTAGGCATCTGAGGCCATAGTTTGGAGTCCCGGCCCTGGAATGATTATGTTAGGAGACTCTCCTGACCCCTCTTGAATCCACAGTGGGTATCATATGACCTTCTAGTGCTGTTGTTTGGGTCTTAAGTAGACAAAAAACAATTGTACAACTCCTTATAGTCATTGTGAGTTCACTCAGGGCAATTTCACAGTCTCAGGTCCCAATGCCAAGTACCCACCATACATTTAAGTAGCAAAAGACAATGACCACTGCAGCAATGCACTCCTCTGGATTTTACTGGTTGGGATGAACTGCCAACAGCACTGGGTTTTCATATACAATAACAACCAGCACATTGTTCTCAGGCTTGCAGTGATGTCAATTCATTGAGACACTTATGAACCCAGGGAGAAGTTGGAGACAATGCAGGAACCTGTAAGTCTCCTGAAAATAACAGCCAAAACCTCCATGCACTCCTCCTTAGAAACAAAGCAAACCATGTATGTAGGAAATACTTGTATCCTGACCTCTCCAGAAACCTTCTACTGTGTTCTGGAAGTTTCCATCAGAGAGCAAGGTGGGGAGGAGTGCACGCCTCAGAAAGCAGCTTAAAAGAAGAAGAGGCTGCTGGATTGGCAGGAGGTGACAACCCCAGGTTCTATAGGAATGTGGTTTGTGTCACGTGCACATAATAGAGAACAGCCAAGGCCGCTTTACTTGTACATATGGGGGCCGTGTGGGTGAAAAGCACCCACCCGAAACTACACTTGCTCTAGACAGCTCCACTGATAGAGCAGACAGCAATAAAGAGCCATCAATGGGACGAGGGTCATAGCCTATATAGACTACGCCAAGTCCTACATGTATTGATAGCTCCTAGTGACATCTTTTGTACCATATCAAGGTACAGAAGGGGCTGATGTGTGTACTGACAGGATTCGTGAGGAAAGGGCTGAAGACCCTCCAAGATACTTTGTGCACTAAGGCAGGGAAATGTGCCACACATCTTAGAAAGAGTTCCCTCAAAAATATTAAAATTGTAAAGAGTCAATACTTAAAGAGTTACTCCTTGGTTATCTGAACATCTGTTTGCATACCTTGTTTGCATCAAAGCTAGTCAATGAGGCATTTTTATAGTCATTAGTATCAAATTATTGGCACCATTCAGTTGTAGGGATAGGGAGAGAGCAAACTCTACAATACAACATAAAAATACAGTTCTGATACAAAGATACAAGGTCAGTCCCATTGAACAAGCAGTCATAAGAAATGGATGTGGACAGTTTACACACAAGGAAACACAGCTAGTAACTCATCACACAGAAGTGTTCAGCTTTGCTAGCAGTTCAAATAAGACAGCTTTTCAAGAATAACTATACAATCTATTAAACTAGCAAAAAATAAATTAGAATGGCAAAACCCAGTATTGGCAGAGCTACTGATAAATAGAAATGCTTACACATTGCTGGTGGCATCATAAATTGTAGAGGGGATTCAAGCATTCAGAGGAGGGAAAGTTTAAGTGAGATGACCTTTAAGGTCCTTCCAATCCAAAGATTGGATCTTTCTAGAAAGCAATCTGGCAATATAAAACAAGAGCTATAAAATACTTCATGCTCTCTGACCTTGTAATCCCTCTTTGGAGATATTCCAAAGGGAACAATCCAAGAGAAGGATTTTATATATATATTTATTTATTTATGTATATTTTTTACAAAGACATTCATAGCAGCACTATTTATAAGAGTGAAAATTTGCATATAACTGAAATATCTAATAATGGGGAGAGGTGAGGTTAACCATGTCATGTGGACATAAAGACATTTAAATTAGTGAGAATAGGATCTGTTTAATAAGGAGATGTGTTAGGAGGAAATATAACAAAAGGAATGTCTTCGCTGAGCACAGCTATGTAAAAATGGAGCATATCAATGAGAAGCAGGACACACTTCAGAGAGCTAGCTGTGGGTAGGGGCTCCTTAATTCCTGCAAAGGTATTCAAGTGAATAATAAAAATTTAAAAATGAATTTCTTGAAACTATATAAAAAGGGAGTTAAGTTTCTTCTGGGCAAGGTTCTGTCAACATGGTTAGAGTAGACAGAATTTAGAAATAATTTGTGTTTATGGAAAAGCCAAATGAGTCTTCCTGATACTGAATCATCTTGACCATGTCAAGATTTTTAGATGATGTAAGTTAGAATTTTCTACATGGGCTCAAAGATAAATTCCTTTTATTCCAGGTTATGTTGTATCCAACAAGTTCACACATTCAGTTGTATTTCAGGTTAAGCTGAAGTATTTTCAGTTATAGTAATATGTAACCTTTTTTTCCATTCATCTATTCATGTCTGAATAAAAATAAATGAATTTTTAATAAGATCTGTGTATTTATCAGTGTAAATGGAAAAACCAGCAGTAAAGAATTATTCTCTCATTAAAAATGATCCATTTAACAAACAGCCAAAGCTTGGTGCAAGTTTCGATCATAAAAAAGTCACATAGTTGAGAATATGTGCGGAGGATTCTGTGCTGTGTTAGCCCCTGGGGTTACTAACAGATATACACAGGTACCGCTGAACAGAAATCCCCCTTCTTCTAGAAACTTCCTACCAAACCCTGTCTCCACTGCATTGAGCAGTAGAAAAACCTCTCATGCTCAGGAGACATAAAATAACTTTTCCACCTAAGTCAAGCCAGAATCTGGCTTCCGCTACCCTGGAGACCTGGGCGAACAGAGCACACTGCTGTACGTTGTGCCAGAGTGAGCACACCGAGCCCGAGGAAAGGAAGCGGACGAAGGCACCATGCCATCTCCAGGCAGCAAGGGCAGAGTTTCACAGTTCGGTCATCAACAGTCTTTTCATCATCTTCTCTCTTTCCAGTTCTTGCCGGAGCGTCTCTGCACTGAGAAACAGCAAAGGGCCAGGCAGTAAGATAAAGACTCAAAATCTGCAGGTGTGGGCAGGACCTAAATGTTATCTTATAGACATCAGACTTTCCTCCCTAGGCTTTGTTGGGATGCCTGGCATTAGCTAACCTTATAGGCAGCTGAAACTGCCTGCTACTGCCAATTCATTCTCTCAGTTTTGTGCTCCCAGTTAAAGACAAAGATGTGAGTCTCAGCTTCTAGCTTCTGCTGCCCTGCTGGTTGTTTGCTGCTGGGTCTCTGCCCTGCCATGAGGACTCTTATCCCTCTGGAACCATCAGCCAGAATAAACTCTCTCTTCCTTTGGTCACGGTGTTTTATCACAGCAACTGAAAAGTGTCTAAGACACCTATGGATCTTGTTTCTACTGTTTAAATAAATACACATATATGGGAAGTTATGTAAAAGTGTGTGTGTGTGTGTGTGTGTGTGTGTGTGTGTGTGTGTGTGTGTGTGTGTGTGCTTTCCTTGATGGGAACCCAGGGTCTCATGCCTCTTAGACAAATGTTCTGCCATTGAGCCACTTCCCAGTCCCCATGTGTGGTCTATTTATCTACCTCTTCAAAGTGATGAATATCTCTCCCTCTCTGCATCTCTCTTACTCTCCCTTTTAAGACAGGGCTACCAGCCAGGCAGTGAGGGTGCATGCCATTAATCCCAGCACTCAGGAGGATCTCTGTGAGTTCGAGACAGCCTGGCCTACAATAATAGTTCGAGGACAGCCAAGTCTACACAAAGAAATCCTGTCTGGAAACAACAAAAAGAGAGGATTGCCTAGGCTAGTTTCAAACTTGTAGCTTCAGACAATGCTCCCAGCTCTGATTCCCAAGTAGCTGAAACTACAGGTGTATCTCACTGCATGGGATCTACAAGGTATATACTTTTTAAAGATTTATTTTATTTTGTGTGTGTGTGTGTGTGTGTGTGTGTGTGTGTGTGTGTGTGTGTGTGTGTGTGTGCGCGCGCGCGTGCGTGCCACATGTGTCCAAAAAGGTCAGTAGAAGGTACCAGATCCCCTGGAGCTGGAGTTAAAGGTGCTCGTGAGCCACCCAAGGTGAGTGCTAAGAACAGAACTCCGGTTCTCTGGCAGAACAGCAAGCACTCTTAACTGCTCTAGCCACTAAAACGTGTATTTTTAAAGGCAAAGAGCAACCTTAATAATTTTACTCAGGATGGACGTTTAGTTATAATCTCACTCTGCCATGGTCAACAAGGCCCCGCACAATCTGGCCCCAATGTACAGCATTAGTGGGTTGCTGCTGTCATCTACCCTATAACTTACCAAGGAAAACCCCACATCAACCTTCTAGCTTCACTAGCTCTTACTTGTTTAGAGATTTAATTTTGGAGGTCCCATCGCTGAACAGTATTTACCAGTGTCTCTCCACCTTGACTGTGGATAACATATCTGACAAGTGGGCTATGGTGATGGTGGTAGTGTAGGCTACCTTTCAAGGACAACAGGACCTGTTTTGGGCTGTGTGTGTGTGTGTGTGTGTGTGTGTGTGTGTGTGTGTGTGTGTGTGTGTGTGTGTAAAGTGTCCGTCTTGTGTCATTGTGTAAACACAATGACCTGAGTCCCATCCTCAAGTAAAAACCACAGATGTGGCACATGGCACTGAGGAGGTAGGGACAGAAGGATCCCAGTCAGCCTGGCCTAATTATTAGTAAGTACCAGGTCAGCGGGAGGCCTTGTCTTGAAAAGGTAGATAATGTTCCTGAGGATGACAACAGAACTTGTCCACTGACTTCCACACATTTAATGTGCACCTTCCCATACACACACACACACACACACACACACACACACACACACACACACACACACACACTTTTTTGGTGGAACCACTGGCTTCACTTGGGCCTGAAGGCATGCGATGGGACCTGGCACGGGTAGGAAGGTTTGTTATCTCTGTCTCCTTTGCAGCCCTATCTTTGGGTCAGCATTTGTTCCACTCTCCATACTGATCATTTAAGATGTGTTTTGTCCAGAACTATAATAAAGGGTTGACTTGACCTAGATTTGCCTAGTCTCTCCCTGACTTTAAGGCTAAAAATACTTGCTTGTCCCCATGACTGGAAATACAGATCACAAAAGGAGCACAAATATGTGGAAACCCCCTGCCTGTTCCCAGAAAAGACACGACTGTCTCTCTCCAATATCTACAGGTCTCTCCTCATTCGTGCCCAGAGTCTCTAACTCCTCAGTTCTCCAGAGCCAAGAAGCTATTTTGTGGCAATTCCCCTATTCCTCCGTTCTTTCTTCTCCTGTCACCATCTCCTGAGTTACTTGTCTCCTCAAGTGACAGCAGAATCTAAGCTTTTTTCACTACCATACTAGCTCCTAACCTCTAATCATGGCAGGTGTGACCAAGTCCAGGAACCCAAGACTAGTGAGTCTCCCTGCCAACCCTACTCTTCCCCAACTATCTGCAAGCTGCTCCCCACCACCTTCAGGTGTCAGCTCGAGACTGTCATCCCAACCTGTCCCATTGCCTTTCACTGTCTCCTTGCCACATGTAAGGACATGTGGACACATTTCACTCCTTGCCCCCGAGTTTACACACACACACACACACACACACACACACACACACACACACACTGCTTGTCTGCTTCCCTTACCCTCATGTACAAGACTGCAAACTCCATAAGGGTAGGACTTTATCTATTTGGTTCACTGTCTAATTGTAGCACCTAGAACGCAGCGTACCACTTGGAGGCCAAATGAATGGGAGAGGCTAGGAAGTTGGCTCAGACAGTGAAGTGCTTGCCTTGGAAGGATGAGGACCTGAGTTCAGCTCTCCAGCACCCAAGTAAAGCCTGGCTTGGTGATGTGAATGCATCTGTAATCTCAGGACTGGGGAAGTGGAGACAAGCAGATCCTTAGAGCTCATTGGCCAGCCAGCCTAAATGAGTTCATGAACTTTAGTTTTAATAAGAAACTCCATCTCAAAAAATAAAATAGAAAGCAATTGATCATGATACCACCCGATACTGACCTTTGGCCTCTATATACACATAAATACATACATATGCATGTGCACTCTCACATACATGTGCACACACTCACATGAACGTGTATGTATATATATCACACACATTCATGCACACTAGAAAAAAGAAAGAATGAGATATGAGTCCCACACAAGGTGAGCTAGAGTCTAGGCCTGGCTCCCTGTTGCCAGGATCGCTGTAGGTGCTTACTTCTGTGACTCACCTGGCTGCCAGAGAGACAGGCTTCCGGGAGGTGTAGATGGTCTGTACTGTGGACACAGCCTCTGTCAATGGCCGCAGGGTTGCTGTTGGAATCAACGGGGAAGACTGGCCAGGACAGCACTGCAATTTGTTCTCTCTAAAGTCTGCCTGGAAAGGGAAACAGACAGGAAAGATCAATCTCCAGGCCAACCCTCATGCTGTCAGCTGCTCTCCTGGCTTCACTGTACTGTACTTGTTATTTTAATAATAGCTAAAGTCATCACACATTTTCAAATTATCTTAGATGATCTTACTCTGTGCCAGACACCATGCTAAGCACCTTCCATATATTATCTCTTGACAGCGTGTAAGACAGAGATCATCTATCACTGCATCTTAGAAACCATCCTTTGGAAGATGCATCATTTCTGTGGGTATCACAGGAAAAGCAGAACACGGCACATTGTTACGTTGCATTTTGTAGTAAATGTGATTTCAGGGCCACAGCGATGGTTCAGTGGTTAAAAGAAAAGTTGCTGCTCCTGTGGAAGACCTAGGTTCAATTCCCAGCACCCATATGGTGACTCACAACTACAAGCAGCTCCAGTTTCCAGGGGATCTGATGTCTTCTTCTGGCCTCAATGGGTACTACTTGTACCTGGTGCACACGAACTCACACAAACAAACATCTGATTTCATAAGATTAAAATGTGAAAAAATTTACATCTTAGAACTGCTTTTATGGAAAAGTAAACCTTAGAGAGTTTAAGTCTTCCAACTGAGGTCACCCAGTAAGAAATTATTTGCTAGTTTTAAGAATTTTAAAAATAGGCCTGGTGGTGGTGTTATACGCCTTTAATCTCAGCACTTGGGAGGCAGGGGCAGGCAGAGCTCTGTGAGTTCAAGGCCAGCCTGGTTTACAAAATGAGTTCCAAGACAGATTCCACAGAGAAACCCTGTCTCAAAAACCACTCCCCCCAAAAAAAAAGAATTCTAAAAATGACTCTGTGTGTGAGTGAGTATGTATGTGTGGTGTGACATGGCATGCATGTGGAGGCCGGAGGACAACTTGTAGGAGACGGTTCTCTTCTCCCATGTGGATCCCAGTTGAACAAACTTAGGTCATTAGCTCCTTTACCTACTGAGTCGTCTTGAAGGCTCCAAGAAATAATTAAGAATAGTACTCAGGTTGGGGCAATGGCTCTGTCAGAAAAGTGCTTGCCACACAAGCATGTGGAACTGAGTTCAGATCCCTAGCACCCACGTGAAAAACCAGATCCAGTAGCACACATCTGTAATCCTGACACTGGAAAGGCAGAGACAAGAGGACCCCTTAGGACCTGTTATATGTTCTCAGGGAGGGACTCTGCCTCAAAAGAAAAATGAGGTGGAGGGATCTGGAGACATGGTTTAGTGGTTCAGAGGGCTTGATGTTCATCCAGAGGACCTGAGTTCAGTTTCCAGCATCTATGTAATGTGGCTGGAACCTCCAGTCCTAGGGTATCTGATGCTGTCATCTAGCCTCTGTGTGCACTACTACTCTTGCTTCTGCAAACACCCACACATGAAAGGCATACACTCATGCAGTCACACATGCACACATATAAATAGAAATAAAACAAGTCTGAAAAAGGTTGAAAGGGATTAAGAAAGACCCCTGGTGTTGTTCTCTGGCCTTACACTCCTACATGCACACATGTTCAGGCATATATATTTGCACACAAGCACACATATCCACATAGATACATAACACAGACAGACAAGCTAACTGTATTCAGAGGCAGAGTTTGTGAATGCATTAATGCTGTTGTTCACTGATAAAGCGCCACAGTGGATCTAGAATATGGTCCTCAGACGGGCAACATCATTATTAGTTTGATACTTGGTTAAAATGCTCAGGCTCTACTCAGATGCTGGTGCCAGACAACCCAACATGGCAGGCTTTCACAAGACTTCCAGATGGTTCTGATACACATTATTTTCAGAACCACTGACCTGCAGCACACTGCCTGGTCCAGAAAGGGAAACCACTTGCCATTTTCATTACAAAGCAAAATATGCTTATTACTTTTCCACAGAAAGCTTAAGTAAAGCAGCAGCTGTTGGGAGGCTGAGAGTGGTGGGGGTGTGAACTACATAGTGAGACTCTCAATGAAACCAAAACCAAAATAAACAACAAAATAATATAAATGAAGACATTTTATAATCCCTTATTGTCTTCATTAATATATTTGGCAACAGTAGTTTTCATGCATAGTTTTTGTTTCATATCCTTAGGGATTTTTGATTCTTTTATGTGCATGTGTGTTTTGCTTCCATGTATGTATGTGCTTGAGTGTACAGATGGGACCCAGGAGAACAGTGTTGGATCCTGTAGAACTGGAGTTACCACCATGTCAGTGCTAGGACCAAACCCAGGTCCTCTGAAAGAACAGTCAGTGTTCTTAACTACAGAGTCATCTCTCCAGACACTCTTTTTTTTAATCCATATATATATATGGTATTATCAAAAAGATTAAACATGTGTGTATGTATATATATACTTGATTTTTTTAATGGTGGTTCTTGGCTCTGAATTTGAAGAAATTTACCACCAGCTTTTTAAAGTCTTTGATCTTTGAGTGCATAATTAATTATCTTCTTTTAAAGCACAAAGCCCCGTTTGTGACTTACATCTGCCCCTAAAAGGGAGACTAACTTGTTTCAAGCAGAGAAACACAAGGAATGACTACTGTTGGGTCTTGGAAGTGTTACTTTGGAGAAGTAGCTCTACAGGCCAGTATGTCACATGTACAGGTGCGCAGATGCTTGTCTAACATGTGAGGCTTGCCATCGAGAACTATGTGCATGTGACACTCACTTGTACTGTTCGTCAGGTCACTCTGGCTCACCACTTTCCAGGCACACAGTAGGATGAAACCTCACTGCCTTTCTCAAGTTAGGGGTGACTGTGTGCTTTGCTTTGTTCAGTGAAATAAGGACTGGTGCTTTCACAGAAAAATTTAAGGACCAAGTGTGTGGCTTGCTTCCTTTTCTCTTTCTGCCCCAGTCGACTTGGCAGGCAGCTGGTCCATAAGCTTGGACAATGCAGAACCTTCAGTATGCCCATGAGAGATGGGCTGCATGTGCAGGAAAGCCATTCCGTATGTTGTTTAAAGGCCTGGCCTGCAAGGTGTGGCAGCTGGCCAATAGGAGGCTGTGTTGCTTTTAGGAGTGGGTGACAGGTGGGCTTCCAAGGCCACTTCTGATGGACATTTGCACAGATGGCACAAAGGCACAGGTGGATAAAAGTGCTGAGGTCCCAGGACAAACACCAACTGTGTCAGCAGTCATGACACTCCTTATGGGTGTGTACCCATGTATGGGGTGGGGAATGATGCTAGTTGCACTTAAGAGAGATCCTGAAGAAACAGTAAATTTTCTGTAGCCTTTGAGCCCTTATCTTTTAAAATATCTGTTAAATGGTGCAATGAATAATGTATTAGCTTTCAGTAGAATGAAGCAGGCAACAGAAGAACACGGCAGGTTAGAAAGAGGAATGTGGGCCAGATGCAGACAGTGCTGGGAGAACCTGTGGATCTAGATGGAGTGACTTGAGGCTATGAGTATGGAAATCTAACACCATGGCTTGAAAGCAGCAGTCACCTGGCTGATATGGACCAACATTCTCTATTAGAATCAATTAAGAAAACTCAGGGTCAAACAGGGACCGGACCGATTGCCAGTTCAACTTTGTACAGAGTCTTTCAGAACTGTTAAAGGCCCAGCGGTTCCAACCAGGACAGGTCTGGAGGCTTGTATAACATGAGATAAGGGACTAATTTGTTAATTATCTCGTAGCTGAGTGGGCTGTTGGGGAGTGGGGGCTGGTTGGAGGAAGTGGGCCACTGGAGGTGTTGCTTTGGCAGGTATATCTTGTGCCCCCAGGGCCCTTCCTTGGCCACTACCTACTCCTGGCTGCCACAGGAGCAGCTTTCCTCTGCCATACCCTTGCACTATGCTGACTCTGAATTGTATCAGGCCTATAGGCAGTGAAGCCAACTGGTCATCTATAGAAACCTCTGGAGCTAATTGTTCATCTGTTGAGACCTCCGGAGCCAGTGTTCATCTGCTGAGACCTCTGGAGCCAGATGGTCATCATCTGTTGAGACCTCTGGAACAGTGAGCCCCAGTGACTCTTTTCCTTTTCAAGTTGTTTGTCTCAGGACTTCATCACAGTGATGGGAATCTCAGCAAATGGACTCACTGTCTATGTTCTGGATGGCAGAAATCTGGCAACCACTTGTCCTTCTCCCTCCCTCACCTATCTAATATCATAACAGCCTCCTAAATATCTCCCCCAACTGTATACTTCTCCCCACCTCTCCCATCAAAATCACTCAGGGGCAAGTGCTCTGCACACTCTCTCTTAAGCTACTGACCTAGATTTATTTCTAAACTATTATCCTAAACCTGTTCTGTCTGGACCCAAATGTTCTCCCACAGAGATCACAAAGCTGCTTTCTAAAAACAGCCGCCCTGTCACTGCCCTATTCTAACATCTTCCAAGGGCTTCCCATCACGGTTGGGAAAGGGCCAGGCCTGGCTTTGCTCCTCCAGCATTTGTTCCTCTTTTTCCTCTCACACCCCAGGCTCCTGCTCTCTGTATTCCAGTTCCCTGGCCTTCTTTTGAAGTCCCTTGAGTGTGTGATGGCCTGTCCCTCCTCAGGACTCCAGTTCATGCTGTTCCTTCTGTCTGTCCAGCTGCCTTTGAGCTACTCTTGCCCAGTTCTTAAAAGTCCTAGTGTGGCTGATGACATTGGCTTCCAGCTCCATCTGTGCTCCCAGCTTTCAAGAAGGGCTTCCCTGGGTGTTTCTTATCGCTGCCAAGGCTGGGAAGGAGACCAGAGTTCCCCCATCATGGCCAACTGAGGGAACTGGAGCAGAGATTCCAGCTGAGGATCTGTGTCCAGCAAAAACTGCAGGGTAGGTTGGATGTACAAGCACCAGGCAACAGTACTGGACATCTTGGCATAGCCCAGGTACCTCTGTCCTCTCATTAAAGTGAGCTCTTGACCCTAGAAATAAATGTTCTAGACACCTAGTTTCCCTCCACATAGAGGTGGCCAAAAACCTTCTTATGTCTGTTCATCTTTTGAAACCTAAAGGAACCACTGCTCCCTCCTTTCATGCCATGGGCTGAAGCCTCCTTAGGTAGTGACCATCAGCTAGATCACTATTGTACTCAGGGCTGGACCTCAGGCCCCTTGGAAATCCTCCATGGAAGACAGAAACCTTTGGAAGAGAGTCTCATGAACCATATGAGTTCAGAGATCACAACTGACTCCCGGGAGCGGGTGAGAGGGAGAGGAAGTAGGGAAGGACTGTAGTCTCTCACTTCTGTTATATGTAGCAGCTCGCTATAAAGTGTGATTCTGCAGAAACTCCCAGGAAAGATTGGGTTGGGCATCCAAAAAGAAGTGTGGGAGTAATCATTGCTGTCATTCTGGTGAGGAAGGAAATATGACATTCAAAATGTTTGAAAAGGGGCTGGAGAAATGGCTCAGCAGGTAAGAGTACTTGCTGTTCTTACACAGCACCTGGGTTTGGCTCCCAGAACCCATATGGTGACTCACAACCATTTGTAACTCCAGTTCCAGGGGATCCAGTGCCTTCTTCTTACCTCCGGGTACCAGGCACACATGCAGTATACATCTATACATGCATGTAAAATGCTCATACACATAAAACAGAATAAATAAATCTTCAAAAAATGTTTAAACACATTTAATCTATTTACTGAGTTTAAATGAGCTGTCTAATGAAGACAGGGAAAGAGGTGGTCATGAGGAGCCCATGGTCAGGACTTGGACATGGTCCTGGTCTTTGTACCACCATCTCTGCAGCCTGGGAAGTCAGCAGTCATCACAGACATTTAGGTGAGATCTGTATTAGGAAATT